>NW_027668989.1:80000-580000 GCF_964194185.1 Rhinolophus hipposideros
GGCCTCTGCCCACCACTAGCCCTTCACCTAACCCTACCCCGAGCACTAACCCTCGCCCTAGGCTTACGCCTAACACTACCTCTGGTCCTACTCCTACCCCTGGCCCTACAGCTCCCCCTACCCATAGGCCCACCCCCATCCCTACCCCTAGCCACAGCTCCCACTCCTGGCCCTAGGCCTACTCCGAGGTTTACCTCGACACACACCCCTTGCTCTATGCCTACCCCAGCGCTACGCCTACTACTCCCACTAGCCCTAGCTCGGACTCTAGACCAACGCGCATTTCTCCCTCTAGTCCGAGGCCTAGAACTTGCCCGTCGCAGACCAGTACACCTTGCCCTTTTTTGGGTTAGGGTTAGGGTTAGGGTTAGGGTTAGGGTTGGTGTTAGGTTTAGGGTTAGGGTTAGGGTTAGGGTTAGGGTTAGGGTTAGGGTTAGGGTTAGAGTTAGGGTTAGGGTTAGAATTAGGGTCAGGGTTAGGGTTAGGGTTAGGGTTGGTGTTAGGGTTAGGGTTAGGTTAGGGTTAGGGTTAGGGTTAGGGTTAGGGTTAGGGTTGGTGTTAGGGTTAGGGTTACGGTTAGTGTTAGGGTTAGGGTTACAGTTAGGGTTAGGGTTAGAATTAGGGTTAGGGTTAGAATTAGGGTCAGGGTTAGGGTTATGGTTAAGGTTGGTGTTAGGGTTAGGGTTAGGGTTAGAGTTAGGGTTAGGGTTAGAATTAGGGTCAGGGTTAGGGTTATGGTTAAGGTTGGTGTTAGGGTTAGGGTTAGGTTAGGGTTAGGGTTAGGGTTAGGGTTAGGGTTAGGTTTGGTGTTAGGGTTAGGGTTACGGTTAGTGTTAGGGTTAGGGTTATAGTTAGGGTTAGGGTTAGAATTAGGGTTAGGGTTAGGGTTAGGGTTGGTGTTAGGGTTAGGGTTAGGTTAGGGTTAGGGTTAGGGTTAGGGGTTAGGGTTAGGGTTAGGGTTATGGTTAGAGTTAGGGTTAGGGTTAGAATTAGGGTCAGGGTTAGGGTTAGGGTTAGGGTTGGTGTTAGGGTTAGGGTTAGGTTAGGGTTAGGGTTATAATTAGGGTTAGGGTTAGGGGTTAGGGTTAGGGTTAGGATTGAGGTTAGTGTTAGGGTTAGGGTTAGGGTTAGGGTTAGGGTTGAGGTTGGTGTTAGGGTTAGGGTTAGGGTTGGTGTTAGGTTTAGGGTTAGGGTTAGGGTTAGGGTTAGGGTTAGGGGTTAGGTTAGGGTTAGTGTTAGGGTTAGGGTTAGGGTTGGTGTTAGGGTTAGGGTTAAGGTTAGGGTTAGGGTTGGTTTTAGGTTTAGGGTTAGGGTTAGGGTTAGGGGTTAGGTTAGGGTTAGTGTTAGGGTTAGGGTTAGGGTTGGTGTTAGGGTTAGGGTTAGGGTTAGGGTTATGGTTAGGGTTAGGGTTAGAATTAGGGTTAGGGTTAGGGTTAGGGTTAGGGTTGGTGTTAGGTTTAGGGTTAGGGTTAGGGTTAGGGTTAGGGATTAGGGTTAGGGTTAGTGTTAGGGTTAGGGTTTGGTTAGGGTTAGGGTTAGGGTTAAAGTTAGGTTACCCCGAGCACTACCCTTCGCCCTAGGCCTACGCCTAGCACTACCTCTGGTCCTACCCCTAACCCTGGCCCTACAGCTACAACTAACCATAGGCCCACCCCCATCCCTACCCCTAGCCACAGCTCCAACTCCTGGCCCTAGGCCTACTCCTAGGTTAACCCCAACACCCACCTCTTGCCCTATGCCTACCCCAGCACTACACCTACCGCTCCCACTAGTTCTAGCTCGGCCCTAGACCAACGCCCAGTGCTAACTCTAGTCCGAAGCCTAGCATTTGCCCGTCCCCGACCAGTACACCTTGCTCTACCGTTAGCCAGAACACTAACCTGTGTCCCACGAAATCACCCTGACCCAACCTTAGCCACACCCAAAACCAGCCCTACACCTGTTCCGAGACCTAGGACTAACCCGAGTTTTCCCGTGACACCTACCTCTAACCCTCGGCCTACCCCTACCACTACCACTAATCCTAGGCCTAACATGAGCCCTAAGCCTAACACTGCCCGTGTGCCTCTGCCAACCACTAGCACTTCACCTAACCCTACCCCGAGCACTGCCCCTCGCCCTAGGCCTACGCCTAACACTACCTCTAGTCCTACCCCTACACCTGGCCCAACAGCTACCCCTAACCATAGGCCAACCCCCATCACTACCCCTAGCCACAGCTCCAACTCCTGGCCCTAGGCCTACTCCTAGGTTTACCCCGACACCCACCTCTTGCCCTATGCCTACCCCAGCGCTACACCTACCGCTCCCACTACTTCTAGCTCGGCCCTAGACCAACGCCCAGTGCTCACTCTAGTCCGAGGCCTAGCACTTGCCCGTCGCTGACCAGTACACCTTGCCATACCGTTAGCCAGAGAACTAACTAGTGTCCTACGGAATCACCCTGGACCCACCCTTAGCCACACCCGAATCCAGCCCTACATCTGTTCGGAGTCCTAGGACTAAACGGAGCCCTCCCGTGACACCTACCCCTAGCCCTCGGCCAACCCCTACCACTACCACTAATCCTAGGCCTAACATGAGCCCTAACACTAACACTGCCCGTGGGCCTCTGCCAACCACTAGCACTACACCTAACCCTACCCCGAGACCTCCCCCTCACCCTAGGCCTACGCCTAGCACTACCTCTAGTCCTACCCCTACCCCTGGCCCTACAGCTACCCCTAACCATAGGCCCACCCCCATCACTACCCCTAGCCACAGCTCCAAATCCTGGCCCTAGGCCTACTCCTAGGTTTACCCCGACACCCACCTCTTGCCCTATGCCTACCCCAGCGCTACACCTACCGCGCCCACTAGCCCTAGCTCGGGCCCTAGACCAACGCCAGGTGCTCACTCTAGTCCGAGGCCTAGCACTTGCCCGTCAGGGACCAGTACACCTTGCCCTACCGTTAGCCAGAGCACTAACCCGTGTCCTACGGAATCACCCTGGACCCACCCTTAGCCACACCCGAATCCAGCCCTACACCTGTTCGGAGTCCTAGGACTAAACGAAGCCCTCCCGTGACACCTACCCCTAGCCCTCGTCAAACCCCTACCACTACCACTAATCCTAGGCCTAACATGAGCCCTAACACTAACACTGCCCGTGGGCCTCTGCCAACCACTAGCCCTTCACCTAAACCTACCCCGAGCACTACCCCTCGCCCTAGGCCTACGCCTAGCACTACCTCTTGTCCTACCCCTACCCCTGGCCCTACAGCTCCCCCTACCCATAGGCCCACCCCCATTCCTACGCCTCGACAAAGCTCCAACTCCTGGCCCTAGGCCTACTCCGAAGTTTACCCCGACACTCACCCCTTGCCCTTTGCCTACCCCAGCGCTACGCCTATCGCTCCCCCTAGCCCTACCACGGTCCCTAGACCAATGCCCAGTGCTCACTCTAGTCCGAGGCCTAGCACTTGCCCGTCGCCGACCACTACACCTTGCCCTACCATAGCCAGAGCACTAACCCGTTTCCTACGAAAAAACCCTGGACCCACACTTACCACACCCTAATCCAGCCCTAAATCCGTTCCGAGTCCTAGGACTACCCGGAGCCCTCCCGTGACACCTACCTGTAGCCCGCGGCCATCCCCTACCACTACCACTAGTCCTAGGCCTATCATGAGCCCTAACCCTAACACTGCCCGTGGGCCTCTGCCCACCACTAGCCCTTCACCTAACCCTACCCCGAGCACTAACCCTCGCCCTAGGCTTACGCCTAACACTACCTCTGGTCCTGCTCCTACCCCTGGCCCTACAGCTCCCCCTACCCATAGGCCCACCCCCATCCCTACCCCTAGCCACAGCTCCCACTCCTGGCCCTAGGCCTACTCCGAGGTTTACCTCGACACACACCCCTTGCTCTATGCCTACCCCAGCGCTACGCCTACTACTCCCACTAGCCCTAGCTCGGACTCTAGACCAACGCGCATTTCTCCCTCTAGTCCGAGGCCTAGAACTTGCCCGTCGCAGACCAGTACACCTTGCCCTTTTTTGGGTTAGGGTTAGGGTTAGGGTTAGGGTTAGGGTTGGTGTTAGGTTTAGGGTTAGGGTTAGGGTTAGGGTTAGGGTTAGGGTTAGGGTTAGGGTTAGAGTTAGGGTTAGGGTTAGAATTAGGGTCAGGGTTAGGGTTAGGGTTAGGGTTGGTGTTAGGGTTAGGGTTAGGTTAGGGTTAGGGTTAGGGTTAGGGTTAGGGTTAGGGTTAGGGTTGGTGTTAGGGTTAGGGTTACGGTTAGTGTTAGGGTTAGGGTTACAGTTAGGGTTAGGGTTAGAATTAGGGTTAGGGTTAGAATTAGGGTCAGGGTTAGGGTTATGGTTAAGGTTGGTGTTAGGGTTAGGGTTAGGGTTAGAGTTAGGGTTAGGGTTAGAATTAGGGTCAGGGTTAGGGTTATGGTTAAGGTTGGTGTTAGGGTTAGGGTTAGGTTAGGGTTAGGGTTAGGGTTAGGGTTAGGGTTAGGTTTGGTGTTAGGGTTAGGGTTACGGTTAGTGTTAGGGTTAGGGTTATAGTTAGGGTTAGGGTTAGAATTAGGGTTAGGGTTAGGGTTAGGGTTGGTGTTAGGGTTAGGGTTAGGTTAGGGTTAGGGTTAGGGTTAGGGGTTAGGGTTAGGGTTAGGGTTATGGTTAGAGTTAGGGTTAGGGTTAGAATTAGGGTCAGGGTTAGGGTTAGGGTTAGGGTTGGTGTTAGGGTTAGGGTTAGGTTAGGGTTAGGGTTATAATTAGGGTTAGGGTTAGGGGTTAGGGTTAGGGTTAGGATTGAGGTTAGTGTTAGGGTTAGGGTTAGGGTTAGGGTTAGGGTTGAGGTTGGTGTTAGGGTTAGGGTTAGGGTTGGTGTTAGGTTTAGGGTTAGGGTTAGGGTTAGGGTTAGGGTTAGGGGTTAGGTTAGGGTTAGTGTTAGGGTTAGGGTTAGGGTTGGTGTTAGGGTTAGGGTTAAGGTTAGGGTTAGGGTTGGTTTTAGGTTTAGGGTTAGGGTTAGGGTTAGGGGTTAGGTTAGGGTTAGTGTTAGGGTTAGGGTTAGGGTTGGTGTTAGGGTTAGGGTTAGGGTTAGGGTTATGGTTAGGGTTAGGGTTAGAATTAGGGTTAGGGTTAGGGTTAGGGTTGGTGTTAGGTTTAGGGTTAGGGTTAGGGTTAGGGTTAGGGTTAGGGATTAGGGTTAGGGTTAGTGTTAGGGTTAGGGTTTGGTTAGGGTTAGGGTTAGGGTTAAAGTTAGGTTACCCCGAGCACTACCCTTCGCCCTAGGCCTACGCCTAGCACTACATCTGGTCCTACCCCTAACCCTGGCCCTACAGCTACAACTAACCATAGGCCCACCCCCATCCCTACCCCTAGCCACAGCTCCAACTCCTGGCCCTAGGCCTACTCCTAGGTTAACCCCAACACCCACCTCTTGCCCTATGCCTACCCCAGCACTACACCTACCGCTCCCACTAGTTCTAGCTCGGCCCTAGACCAACGCCCAGTGCTAACTCTAGTCCGAAGCCTAGCATTTGCCCGTCCCCGACCAGTACACCTTGCTCTACCGTTAGCCAGAACACTAACCTGTGTCCCACGAAATCACCCTGACCCAACCTTAGCCACACCCAAAACCAGCCCTACACCTGTTCCGAGACCTAGGACTAACCCGAGTTTTCCCGTGACACCTACCTCTAACCCTCGGCCTACCCCTACCACTACCACTAATCCTAGGCCTAACATGAGCCCTAAGCCTAACACTGCCCGTGTGCCTCTGCCAACCACTAGCACTTCACCTAACCCTACCCCGAGCACTCCCCCTCGCCCTAGGCCTACGCCTAACACTACCTCTAGTCCTACCCCTACACCTGGCCCAACAGCTACCCCTAACCATAGGCCAACCCCCATCACTACCCCTAGCCACAGCTCCAACTCCTGGCCCTAGGCCTACTCCTAGGTTTACCCCGACACCCACCTCTTGCCCTATGCCTACCCCAGCGCTACACCTACCGCTCCCACTACTTCTAGCTCGGCCCTAGACCAACGCCCAGTGCTCACTCTAGTCCGAGGCCTAGCACTTGCCCGTCGCTGACCAGTACACCTTGCCATACCGTTAGCCAGAGAACTAACTAGTGTCCTACGGAATCACCCTGGACCCACCCTTAGCCACACCCGAATCCAGCCCTACATCTGTTCGGAGTCCTAGGACTAAACGGAGCCCTCCCGTGACACCTACCCCTAGCCCTCGGCCAACCCCTACCACTACCACTAATCCTAGGCCTAACATGAGCCCTAACACTAACACTGCCCGTGGGCCTCTGCCAACCACTAGCACTACACCTAACCCTACCCCGAGACCTCCCCCTCACCCTAGGCCTACGCCTAGCACTACCTCTAGTCCTACCCCTACCCCTGGCCCTACAGCTACCCCTAACCATAGGCCCACCCCCATCACTACCCCTAGCCACAGCTCCAAATCCTGGCCCTAGGCCTACTCCTAGGTTTACCCCGACACCCACCTCTTGCCCTATGCCTACCCCAGCGCTACACCTACCGCGCCCACTAGCCCTAGCTCGGGCCCTAGACCAACGCCAGGTGCTCACTCTAGTCCGAGGCCTAGCACTTGCCCGTCAGGGACCAGTACACCTTGCCCTACCGTTAGCCAGAGCACTAACCCGTGTCCTACGGAATCACCCTGGACCCACCCTTAGCCACACCCGAATCCAGCCCTACACCTGTTCGGAGTCCTAGGACTAAACGAAGCCCTCCCGTGACACCTACCCCTAGCCCTCGTCAAACCCCTACCACTACCACTAATCCTAGGCCTAACATGAGCCCTAACACTAACACTGCCCGTGGGCCTCTGCCAACCACTAGCCCTTCACCTAACCCTACCCCGAGCACTCCGTCTCGCCCAAGTCCTACGCCTAGCACTACCTCTAGTCCTACCCCTACCCCTGGCCCTAAAGCTACACCTAACCATAGGCCCACCCCCATCCCTAACCCTAGCCACAGCTCCAACTCCTGGCCCTAGGCCTACTCTTAGGTTTACCCCGAAACCCACCTCTTGCCCTATGCCTACCACAGCGCTACGCCTACCGCTCCCACTAGTTCTAGCTTGGCCCTAGACCAACGCCCAGTGCTCACTCTAGTCCGAAGCCTAGCATTTGCCCGTCCCCGACCAGTACACCTTGCCCTACCGTTAGCCAGAACACTAACCTGTGTCCCACGAAATCACCCTGGACCCACCCTTAGCCACACCCAAAACCAGCCCTACAACTGTTCCGAGTCCTAGGACTAACCGGAGCCCTCCCGTGACACCTACCCCTAACCCTCACCCAACCCCTACCACTACCACTAATCCTAGGCCTAACATGAACCCTAACCCTAACACTGCCCGTGTGCCTCTGCCAATTACTAGCCCTTCACCTAATCCTACCCCGAGCACTACCCCTCGCCCTAGGACTACGCCTAGCACTACCTCTAGTCCTACCCCTTCCCCCTGGCCCTACAGCTACCCCTACCCATAGGCCCACCCCCATCCCTACCCCTAGCCACAGCTCCAACTCCTGGCCCTAGGCCTACTCCTAGGTTTACCCCGACACCCACCTCTTGCCCTATGCCTACCCCAGCGCTACGCCTACCGCTCCCACTAGCCCTAGCTCGGGCCCTAGACCAACGCACAGTGCTCACTCTAATCCGAGGCCTAGCACTTGCCCATCGCCGACCTGTACTCCTTGCCCTACCGTTAGCCAGAACACTAACCTGTGTCCCACAAAATCACCCTGTACCCACCCTTAGCCACACCCGAATCCAGCCCTACACCTGTTCCGAGTCCTAGGACTAAACAGAGACCTCCCTTGACACCTACCCCTAGCCCTCGGCCAACCTTTACCACTACCACTAATCCTAGGCCTAACATGAGCCCTAACACTAACACTGCCCGTAGGCCTCTGTCAACCACTAGCCCTTCACCTAACCCTACCCCGAGCACTCCCCCTCGCCCTAGGCCTACGCCTAGCACTACCTCTAGTCCTACACCTACCCCTGGCCCTACAGCTACACCTAACCATAGGCCCACCCCCATCCCTACCCCTAGCCATAGCTCCAACTCCTGGCCCTAGGCCTACTCCTAGGTTTACCCCGAAACCCACCTCTTGCCTCTGCCTACACCAGCGCTACGCCTACCGCTCCCAGTAGCTCAAGCTCGGGCCCTAGACCAACGCACAGTGCTCACTCTAGTCCGAGGCCTAGCACTTGCCCGTTGCCGACCAGTACACCTTGCCCTACCGTTAGCCAGAGCAGTAACCCGTGTCCTACGGAATCACCCTGGACCCACCCTTAGCCACACACGAATCCAGCCCAACACCTGTTCGGAGTCCTAGGACTAAACGGAGCCCTCCCGTGACACCTACCCCTAGCCCTCAGCCAACCCCTACCACTACCACTAATCCTAGGCCTAACATGAGCCCTAACACTAACACTGCCCGTGGGCCTCTGCCAACCACTAGCCATTCACCTAATCCTCCCCCGATCACTACCCATCACCCTAGGCCTACGCCTAGAACTATCTCTAGTCCTACCCATACCCCTGGCCCTACTGCTACCCCTACCCATAGGCCCAACCCCATCCCTAACCCTAGCCACAGCTCCAACTCCTGGCCCTAGGCCTACTCCTAGGTTTACCCCGACACCCACCTCTTGCCCTATGCCTACCACAGCGCTACGCCTACCGCTCCCACTAGCCCTAGCTCGGGCCCTAGACCAACGCCCAGTGCTCACTCTAGTCCGTGGCCTAGCACTTGCCCGTCGCCGACCAGTACACCTTGTCCTACCGTTAGCCAGAACACTAACCTGAGTCCCACGAAATCAACCGGTACCCACCCTTAGCCACACCCGAATCCAGCCCACACCTGTTCTGAGTCCTAGAACTAAACGGAGCCCTCCCGTGACACCTACACCTAGCCCTCGGCCAACCCCTACCACTACCACTAATCCTAGGCCTAACATGAGCCCTAACACTAACACTGCCTGTGAGTTTCTGCCACCCACTAGCCCTTCCACTAATCCTACCCCGAGCACTACCCCTCGCCCTAGGCCTACGCCTAGCACTACCTCTAGTCCTACCCCTACCCCTGGCCCTACAGCTACCCCTACTCATAAGCCCACCCCCATTCCTACCCCTAGCCACAGCTCCAACTACTGGCCCTAGGCCTACTTCTAGGTTTACACCGACACCCATCTCTTGCCCTATGCCTACCCCAGCGCTTCGCCTACCGCTCCGACTAGCCCTAGCTCGGCCCTAGACCAACGCCCAGTGCTCACTCTAGTCCGAGGCCTAGCATTTGCCCGTCCCCGACCAGTACACCTTGCCATACCGTTATCCAGAGCATTAACCCGTGTCCTACGGAATCACCCTGGACCCACCCTTAGCCACACCCGAATCCAGCCGTACACCTGTTTTGAGTCCTAGGACTAAACGGAGCCCTCCCGTGACACCTACACCTAGCCCTCGGCCAACCCCTACCATTATTACTAATCCTAGGCCTAACTTGAGCCCTAACAATAACAGTGCCCGTGACCTCTGCCAACCACTAGCCCTTCACCTAATCCTACCCCGAGCACTACCCATCGCCCTAGGCCTACGCCTAGCACTACCTCTAGTCCTACCCATACACCTGGCCCTACAGCTACCCCTACCCATAGGCCCAACCCCATCCCTACCCCTAGCCACAGCTCCAACTCCTGGCCCTAGGCCTACTCCTAGGTTTACCCCGACACCCACCTCTTGCCCTATGCCTACCCAAGCGCTACGCCTACTGATCCCAGTAGCACTAGCTCGGGCCCTAGACCAACGCCCAGTGCTCACTCTATTTTGAGGCCTAGCACTTGCCCGTTGCCGACCAGTACATCTTGCCCTACCGTTAGCCAGAGAACTAACCCGTGTCCTACGGAATCACCCTGGACCCACCCTTAGCCACACCCGAATCCAGCCCTACATCTGTTCCGAGTCCTAGGACTAAATGGAGCCCTACCTTGAAACATACCCCTAGCCCTCGGCCAACCCCTACCACTACCATTAATCCTAGGCCTAACATGAGCCCTAACACTAACACTGCCCGTGGGCCTCTGCCAACCACTAGCCCTTCACCTAACCCTACCCCGAGCAGTCCCCCTCCCCCTAGGCCTACGCCTAGCACTACTTCTAGTCCTACCCCTACCCCTGGCCCTACAGGTACCCCTACCCATAGGCCCACCCCCATCCTTACCCCTAGCCACAGCTCCAACTCCTGGCCCTAGGCCTACTCCTAAGTTTACCCCGACACCCACCTCTTGCCCTATGCCTACCCCAGCGCTACGCCTACCGCTCCCACTAGCCCTAGCTCGGGACCTAGACCAACGCCCAGTGCTCACTCTAGTCCGAGGCCTAGCACTTGCCAGTCAGCGACCAGTACACCTTGCCCTACCGTTAGCCAGAGGACTAACCCGTGTCCTACGGAATCACCCTGGACCCACCCTTAGCCACACCCGAATCCAGCCTTACACCTGTTTCAAGTCCTAGGACTAAACGGAGCCCTCCCGTGACACCTACCCCTAACCCTTGGCCAATCCCTACCACTACCACTAATTTTAGGCCTAACATGAGCCCTAACACTAACACTGCCCGTAGGCCTCTGCCAACCACTAGCCCTTCACCTAACCCTACCCCGAGCACTCCCCCTCGCCCTAGGCCTACGCCTAGCACTACCTCTAGTCCTACCCCTACACCTGGCCCTACAGCTACCCTACCCACAGGCCCACCCCCATCCCTACACCTAGCCACAGCTCCAACTCCTGGCCCTAGGACTACTCCTAGGTTTACCCCGACACCCAACTCTTGCCCTATGCCTACCCCAGCGCTACGTCTACCGCTCCCACTAACCCTAGCTCGGGCCCTAGACCAACGCCAGGTGCTCACTCCAGTCCGAGGCCTAGCACTTGCCCGTCACCGAACAGTACACCTTGCCCTACCGTTAGCCAGAGGACTAACCCGTGTCCTACGGAATCACCCTGGACCCACACTTAGCCACACACGAATCCAGCCCTACACCTGTTTCAAGTCCTAGGACTAACCGGAGCCCTCCCGTGACACCTGCCCCTAGCCCTCGGCCAACCCCTACCACTATAACTAATTCTAGGCCTAACATGAGCCCTAACACTAACACTGCCCGTAGGCCTCTGCCAACCACTAGCCCTTCACCTAAACCTACCCCGAGCACTGCCCCTCGCCCTAGGCCTACGCCTAGCACTACCTCTAGTCCTACCCCTACCCCTGGCCCTACAGCTACCCCTACCCATAGGCACACCCCCATCCCTACCCCTAGCCACAGCTCCAACTCCTGGCCCTAGGCCTACTCCTAGGTTTACCCCGACACCCACCTCTTGCCCTATGCCTACCACAGCGCTACGCCTACCGCTCCCACTAGCCCTAGCTCGGGCCCTAGACCACGCCCAGTGCTCACTCTAGTCCGAGGCGTAGCACTTCCCGTCGCCGACCTGTACACCTTGCCCTACCGTTAGCCATTACACTAACCTGTGTCCCACGAAATCACCCTGTACCCACCCTTAGCCACACCCGAATCCAGCCCTACACATGTTCCGAGTCCTAGGACTAAATGGAGCCCTCCCTTGACACCTACCCCTAGCCCTCGGCCAACCCCTACCACGACCACTAATCCTAGGCCTAACATGAGCCCTAACACTAACACTGCCCGTGGGCCTCTGCCAACCACTAGCCCTTCAAGTCACCATACCCCGAGCACTCCCCCTAGCCCTAGGCCTACGCCTAGCACTACCTCTAGTCCTACCCCTACCCCTCACCCTACAGCTACCCCTACCCATAGGCCCACCCCCATCCCTACCCCTAGCCACAGCTCCAACTCCTGGCCCTAGGCCTACTCCTAGGTTTACCCCGACACCCACCTCTTGACCTATGCCTAGCCCAGCGCTACGCCTACCGCTCCCACTAGCCCTAGCTCTGGACCTAGACGAACGCCCAGTGCTCACTCTAGTCCGAAGCCTAGCATTTGCCCGTCCCCGACCAGTACACTTTGCCCTACCGTTAGCCATAGCACTAACCCGTGTCTTACGGAATCAGCTTGGACCCACCCTTAGCCACACCCGAATCCAGCCCTACACCTGTTCCGAGTCCTAGGACTAAACAGAGCCCTCCCGTGACACCTACCCCTAGCCCTCGGCCAACCCCTACCACTACCACAAATCCTAGGCCTAACATGAGCCCTAACACTAACACTGCCCATGGGCCTCTGCCAACCACTAGCCCTTCAACTCACCCTACCCCGAGCACTCCCCCTCGCCCTAGGCCTACGCCTAGCACTACCTCTAGTCCTACCCCTACCCCTGGCCCTACAGCTACAACTAACCATAGGCCCACCCCCATCCCTACCCCTAGTCACAGCTCCAACTACTGGCCCTAGGCCTACTCCTAGGTTTACCCCGACATCCACCTCTTGCCCTATGCCTACCCCAGCGCTACGCCTACCGCTCCTACTAGCCCTACCTCGGGACCTAGACCAACGCCCAGTGCTCACTCTAGTCCGAGGCCTAGCACTTGCCCGTTGCCGACCAGTACACCTTGCACTACCGTTAGCCAGAGCACTAACCCGTGTCCTACGGAATCACCCTGGACCAACCCTTAGCCACACCCGAATCCAGCCCTACAACTGTTCGGAGTCCTAGGACTAAACTGAGCCCTCCCGTGACACCTACCCCTAGCCCTCGGCCAACCCCAACCACTACCACTAATCCTAGGCCTAACATGAGCCCTAACACTAACACTGCCCGTGGGCCTCTGCCAACCACTAGCCCTTCACCTAACCCTACCCCGAGCACTCCGCCTCGCCCAAGTCCTACGCCTAGCACTACCTCTAGTCGTACCCCTACCCCTGGCCCTAAAGCTACACCTAACCATAGGCCCACCCCCATCCCTAACCCTAGCCACAGCTCCAACTCCTGCCCCTAGGCCTACTCTTAGGTTTACCCCGAAACCCACCTCTTGCCCTATGCCGACCACAGCGCTACGCCTAACGCTCCCACTAGTTCTAGCTTGGCCCTAGACCAACGCCCAGTGCTCACTCTAGTCCGAAGCCTAGCATTTGCCCGTCCCCGACCAGTACACCTTGCCCTACCGTTAGACAGAACACTAACCTGTGTCCCACGAAATCACCCTGGACCCACACTTAGCCACACCCAAAACCAGCCCTACAACTGTTCCGAGTCCTAGGACTAACCGGAGCCCTCCCGTGACACCTACCCCTAACCCTCGCCCAACCCCTACCACTACCACTAATCCTAGGCCTAACATGAACCCTAACCCTAACACTGCCCGTGTGCCTCTGCCAATTACTAGCCCTTCACCTAATCCTACCCCGAGCACTACCCCTCGCCCTAGGACTACGCCTAGCACTACCTCTAGTCCTACCCCTTCCCCCTGGCCCTACAGCTACCCCTACCCATAGGCCCACCCCCATCCCTACCCCTAGCCACAGCTCCAACTCCTGGCCCTAGGCCTACTCCTAGGTTTACCCCGACACCCACCTCTTGCCCTATGCCTACCCCAGCGCTACGCCTACCGCTCCCACTAGCCCTAGCTCGGGCCCTAGACCAACGCACAGTGCTCACTCTAATCCGAGGCCTAGCACTTGCCCATCGCCGACCTGTACTCCTTGCCCTACCGTTAGCCAGAACACTAACCTGTGTCCCACGAAATCACCCTGTACCCACCCTTAGCCACACCCGAATCCAGCCCTACACCTGTTCCGAGTCCTAGGACTAAACAGAGACCTCCCTTGACACCTACCCCTAGCCCTCGGCCAACCTTTACCACTACCACTAATCCTAGGCCTAACATGAGCCCTAACACTAACACTGCCCGTAGGCCTCTGTCAACCACTAGCCCTTCACCTAACCCTACCCCGAGCACTCCCCCTCGCCCTAGGCCTACGCCTAGCACTACCTCTAGTCCTACACCTTCCCCTGGCCCTACAGCTACACCTAACCATAGGCCCACCCCCATCCCTACCCCTAGCCATAGCTCCAACTCCTGGCCCTAGGCCTACTCCTAGGTTTACCCCGAAACCCACCTCTTGCCCTATGCCTACTACAGCGCTATGCCTACCGCTCCCTCTAGCCCTAGCTCGGGCCCTAGACCAACGCCCAGTGCTCACTCTAGTCCGAGGCCTAGCACTTGACCGTCGCCGACCAGTACACTTTGCCCTACCGTTAGCCATAGCACTAACCCGTGTCCTACGGAATCACCTTGGACCCACCCTTAGCCACACCCGAATCCAGCCCTACACCTGTTCCGAGTCCTAGGACTAAACGGAGCCCTCCCGTGACACCTACCCCTAGCCCTCGGCCAACCCCTACCACTACCACAAATCCTAGGCCTAACATGAGCCCTAACACTAACACTGCCCGTGGGCCTCTGCCAACCACTAGCCCTTCAACTCACCCTACCCCGAGCACTCCCCCTCGCCCTAGGCCTACGCCTAGCACTACCTCTAGTCCTACCCCTACCCCTGGCCCTACAGCTACCCCTACCCATAGGCCCACCCCCATCCCTACCCCTAGCCACAGCTCCAACTCCTGGCCCTAGGCCTACTCCTAGGTTTACCCCGACACCCACCTCTTGCCCTATGCCTAGCCCAGCGCTACGCCTACCGCTCCCACTAGCCCTAGCTCTGGACCTAGACCAACGCCCAGTGCTCACTCTAGTCCGAGGCCTAGCACTTGCCCGTTGCAAACCAGTACACCTTGCCCTACCGTTAGCCAGAGCACTAACCAGTGTCCTACGGAATCACCCTGGACCTACCCTTAGCCACACCCGAATCCAGCCCTACAACTGTTCGGAGTCCTAGGACTAAACGGAGCCCTCCCGTGACACCTACCTCTAGCCCTCGGCCAACCCCTACCACTACCACTAATCCTAGGCCTAACATGAGACCTAACACTAAGACTGCCCGTGGGCCTCTGCCAACAACTAGCCCTTCAAGAAACCCTACCCCGAGCACGCCCCCTCGCCCTAGGCCTACGCCTAGCACTACCTCTAGTCCTACACCTACCCCTGGCCCTACAGCTACAACTAACCATAGGCCCACCCCCAACCCTACCCCTAGCCACAGCTCCAACTCCTGGCCCTAGGCCTATTCGTAGGTTTACCCCAACACCCACCTCTTGCCCTATGCCTACCCCAGCGCTACACCTACCGCTCCCACTAGTTCTAGCTCGGCCCTAGACCAACGCCCAGTGCTCACTCTAGTCCGAAGCCTAGCATTTGCCCGTCCCCGACCAGTACACCTTGCCCTACCGTTAGCCAGAACACTAACCTGTGTCCCACGAAATCACCCTGGACCCACCCTTAGCCACACCCGAAACCAGCCCTACACCTGTTCCGTGTCTTAGGACTAACCGGAGTTTTTCCGTGACACCTACTCCTAACCCTCGGCCAACCCCTACCACTACCACTAATCCTAGGCCTAACATGAGCCCTAACCCTAACACTGCCCGTGTGCCTCTGCCAACCACTAGCACTTCACCTAACCCTACCCCGAGCACTCCCCCTCGCCCTAGGCCTACGCCTAGCACTACCTCTAGTCCTACCCCTACACCTGGCCCTACAGCCTCCCCTAACCATAGGCCAACCCCCATCACTACCCCTAGCCACAGCTCCAACTCCTGGCCCTAGGACTACTCCTAGGTTTACCCCGACACCCACCTCTTGCCCTATGCCTACCCCAGCGCTACACCTACCGCTCCCACTACTTCTAGCTCGGCCCTAGACCAACGCCCAGTGCTCACTCTAGTCCGAGGCCTAGCACTTGCCCGTTGCTGACCAGTACACCTTGCCATACCGTTAGCCAGAGCACTAACTAGTGTCCTACGGAATCACCCTGGACCCACACTTAGCCACACTCGAATCCAGCCCTACATCTGTTCGGAGTCCTAGGACTAAACGGAGCCCTCCCGTGACACCTACCCCTAGCCCTCGGCCAACCCCTACCACTACCACTAATCCTAGGCCTAACATGAGCCCTAACACTAACACTGCCCGTGGGCCTCTGCCAACCACTAGCAATTCACCTAACCCTACCCCGAGCACTCCCCCTCACCCTAGGCCTACGCCTAGCACTACCTCTAGTCCTACCCCTACCCCTGGCCCTACAGCTACCCCTAACCATAGGCCCACCCCCATCACTACCCCTAGCCACAGCTCCAACTCCTGGCCGTAGGACTACTCCTAGGTTTACCCCGACACCCACCTCTTGCCCTATGCCTACCCCAGCGCTACACCTACCGCTCCCACTAGCCCTAGCTCGGGCCCTAGACCAACGCCAGGTGCTCACTCTAGTCCGAGGCCTAGCACTTGCCCGTCAGGTACCAGTACACCTTGCCCTACCGTTAGCCAGAGCACTAACCCGTGTCCTACGGAATCACCCTGGACCCACCCTTAGCCACACCCGAATCCAGCCCTACACCTGTGTGGAGTCCTAGGACTAAACGAAGCCCTCCCGTGACACCTACCCCTAGCCCTCGTCAAACCCCTACCACTACCACTAATCCTAGGCCTAACATGAGCCCTAACACTAACACTGCCCGTGGGCCTCTGCCAACCACTAGCCCTTCACCTAACCCTACCCCGAGCACTCCCTCTCGCCCAAGTCCTACGCCTAGCACTACCTCTAGTCCTACCCCTACCCCTGGCCCTACAGCTACACCTAACCATAGGCCCACCCCCATCCCTAACCCTAGCCACAGCTCCAACTCCTGGCCCTAGGCCTACTCTTAGGTTTACCCCGAAACCCACCTCTTGCCCTATGCCTACCACAGCGCTACGCCTACCGCTCCCACTAGTTCTAGCTTGGCCCTAGACCAACGCCCAGTGCTCACTCTAGTCCGAAGCCTAGCATTTGCCCGTCCCCGACCAGTACACCTTGCCCTACCGTTAGCCAGAACTAACCTGTGTCCCACGAAATCACCCTGGACCCACCCTTAGCCACACCCAAAACCAGCCCTACAACTGTTCCGAGTCCTAGGACTAACCGGAGCCCTCCCGTGACACCTACCCCTAACCCTCGCCCAACCCCTACCACTACCACTAATCCTAGGCCTAACATGAACCCTAACCCTAGCACTGCCCGTGTGCCTCTGCCAACCACTAGCCCTTCACCTAACCCTACCCCGAGCACTCCCCCTCGCCCTAGGCCTACGCCTAGCACTACCTCTAGTCCTACACCAACCCCTGGCCCTACAGCTACACCTAACCATAGGCCCACCCCCATCCCTACCCTAGCCACAGCTCCAATTCCTGGCCCTAGGCCTACTCCTAGGTTTACCCCGAAACCCACCTCTTGCCCTATGCCTACTACAGCGCTATGCCTACCGCTCCCTCTAGCCCTAGCTCGGGCCCTAGGCCAACGCCCAGTGCTCACTCTAGTCCGAGGCCTAGCACTTGACCGTCGCCGACCAGTACACTTTGCCCTACCGTTAGCCATAGCACTAACCCGTGTCTTACGGAATCACCTTGGACCCACACTTAGCCACACCCGAATCCAGCCCTACACCTGTTCCGAGTCCTAGGACTAAACGGAGCCCTCCCGTGACACCTACCCCTAGCCCTCGGCCAACCCCTACCACTACCACAAATCCTAGGCCTAACATGAGCCCTAACACTAACACTGCCCGTGGGCCTCTGCCAACCACTAGCCCTTCAACTCACCCTACCCCGAGCACTCCCCCTCGCCCTAGGCCTACGCCTAGCACTACCTCTAGTCCTACCCCTACCCCTGGCCCTACAGCTACACCTAACCATAGGCCCACCCCCATCCCTACCCCTAGCCACAGCTCCAACTCCTGGCCCTAGGCCTACTCCTAGGTTTACCCCGAAACCCACCTCTTGCCCTATGCCTACCACAGCGCTACACCTACCGCTCCCACTAGCCCTAGCTCGGGCCCTAGATCAACGCCCAGTGCTCACTCTAGTCCGAGGCCTAGCACTTGACCGTCGCCGACCAGTACACTTTGCCCTACCGTTAGCCATAGCACTAACCCATATCCTACGGAATCACCCTGGACCCACCATTAGCCACACCCGAATCCAGCCCTACACCTGTTTCAAGTCCTAGGACTAACCGGAGCCCTCCCGTGACACCTGCACCTAGCCCTCGGCCAACCCCTACCACTACAACTAATTCTAGGCCTAACATGAGCCATAACACTAACACTGCCCGTAGGTTCTGCCAACCACTAGCCCTTCACCTAACCCTACCCCGAGCACTCCCCCTCGCCCTAGGCCTACGCCTAGCACTACCTCTAGTCCTACCCCTACCCCTGGCCCTACAGCTACCCCTACCCATAGGCACACCCCCATCCCTACCCCTAGCCACAGCTCCAACTCCTGGCCCTAGGCCTACTCCTAAGTTTACCCCGACACCCACCTCTTGCCTCTGCCTACCCCAGCGCTACGCCTACCGCTCCCAGTAGCCCAAGCTCGGGCCTTAGACCAACGCACAGTGCTCACTCTAGTCCGAGGCCTAGCACTTGTCCGTTGCCGACCAGTACACCTTGCCCTACCGTTAGCCAGAGCAGTAACCCGTGTCCTACGGAATCACCCTGGACCCACCCTTAGCCACACACGAATACAGCCCAACACCTGTTCGGAGTCCTAGGACTAAACGGAGCCCTCCCGTGACACCTACCCCTAGCCCTCAGCCAACCCCTACCACTACCACTAATCCTAGGCCTAACATGAGCCCTAACACTAACACTGCCCGTGGGCCTCTGCCAACCACTAGCCATTCACCTAATCCTCCCCCGATCACTACCCATCACCCTAGGCCTACGCCTAGCACTATCTCTAGTCCTACCCATACCCCTGGCCCTACTGCTACCCCTACCCATAGGCCCAACCCCATCCCTAACCCTAGCCACAGCTCCAACTCCTGGCCCTAGGCCTACTCCTAGGTTTACCCCGACACCCACCACTTGCCCTATGCCTACCCCAGCGCTACGCCTACCGCTCCCACTAGCCCTAGCTCGGGCCCTAGACCAACGCCCAGTGCTCACTCTAGTCCGTGGCCTAGCACTTGCCCGTCGCCGACCAGTACACCTTGCCCTACCGTTAGCCAGAACACTAACCTGAGTCCCACGAAATCAACCGGTACCCACCCTTAGCCACACCCGAATCCAGCCCACACCTGTTCCGAGTCCTAGGACTTAACGGAGCCCTCCCTTGACACCTACACCTAGCCCTCGGCCAACCCCTACCACTACCACTAATCCTAGGCCTAACATGAGCCCTAACAATAACACTGCCCGTGGGCCTCTGCCAACCACTAGCCCTTCACCTAACCCTACCCCGAGCACTCCCCCTCGCCTAGGCTTACGCCTAGCACTACCTCTAGTCCTACCCCTACCCCGGGGCCTACAGCTACCCCTAACCATAGGCCCACCCCAATCCCTACCCCTAGCCACAGCTCCAACTCCTGGCCCTAGGCCTACTCCTAAGTTTACCCCGACACCCACCTCTTGCCCTATGCCTACCCCAGCGCTACGCCTACCGCTCCCAACTAGCCCTAGCTCGGGCCCTAGACCAACTCCCAGTGCTCACTCTAGTTCGAAGCCTAGCATTTGCCCATCTCCGACCAGTACACCTTGCCCTACCGTTAGCCAGAGCACTAACCCGTGTCCTACGGAATCACCCTGGACCCACCCTTAGTCACACCCGAATAACGCCCTACACCTGTTCTGAGTCCTAGAACTAAACGGAGCCCTCCCGTGACACCTACACCTAGCCCTCGGCCAACCCCTACCACTACCACTAATCCTAGGCCTAACATGAGCCCTAACACTAACACTGCCTGTGAGTTTCTGCCACCCACTAGCCCTTCCCCTAATCCTACCCCGAGCACTACCCCTTGCCCTAGGCCTACGCCTAGCACTACCTCTAGTCCTACCCCTACCCCTGGCCCTACAGCTACCCCTACTCATAAGCCCACCCCCATCCCTAACCCTAGCCACAGCTCCAACTACTGGCCCTAGGCCTACTTCTAGGTTTACACCGACACCCATCTCTTGCCCTATGCCTACCCCAGCGCTTCGCCTACCGCTCGACTAGCCCTAGCTCGGCCCTAGACCAACGCCCAGTGCTCACTCTAGTCCGAGGCCTAGCATTTGCCCGTCCCCGACCAGTACACCTTGCCATACCGTTAGCCAGAGCATTAACCCGTGTCCTACGGAATCACCCTGGACCCACCCTTAGCCACACCCGAATCCAGCCCTACACCTGTTCGGAGTCCTAGGACTAAACGAAGCCCTCCCGTGACACCTACCCCTAGCCCTCGTCAAACCCCTACCACTACCACTAATCCTAGGCCTAACATGAGCCCTAACACTAACACTGCCCGTGGGTCTCTGCCAACCACTAGCCCTTCACCTAACCCTACCCCGAGCACTCCCCCTCGCCCAAGTCCTACGCCTAGCACTACCTCTAGTCCTACCCCTACCCGTGGCCCTACAGCTACACCTAACCATAGGCCCACCCCCATCCCTAACCCTAGCCACAGCTCCAACTCCTGGCCCTAGGCCTACTCTTAGGTTTACCCCGAAACCCACCTCTTGCCCTATGCCTACCACAGCGCTACGCCTACCGCTCCCACTAGCCCTAGCTTGGCCCTAGACCAACGCCCAGTGCTCACTCTAGTCCGAAGCCTAGCATTTGCCCGTCCTCGACCAGTACACCTTGCCCTACCGTTAGCCAGAACACTAACCTGTGTCCCACGAAATCACACTGGACCCACCCTTAGCCACACCCAAAACCAGCCCTACAACTGTTCTGAGTCCTAGGACTAACCGGAGCCCTCCCGTGACACCTACCCCTAACCCTCGCCCAACCCCTACCACTACCACTAATCCTAGGCCTAACATGAACCCTAACCCTAACACTGCCCGTGTGCCTCTGCCAACCACTAGCCCTTCACCTAACCCTACCCCGAGCACTCCCCCTCGCCCTAGGCCTACGCCTAGCACTACCTCTAGTCCTACACCTACCCCTGGCCCTACAGCTACACCTAACCATAGGCCCACCCCCATCCCTACCCCTAGCCACAGCTCCAACTCCTGGCCCTAGGCCTACTCCTAGGTTTACCCCGAAACCCACCTCTTGCCCTATGCCTACTACAGCTCTATGCCTACCGCTCCCTCTAGCCCTAGCTCGGGCCCTAGGCCAACGCCCAGTGCTCACTCTAGTCCGAGGCCTAGCACTTGACCGTCGCCGACCAGTACACTTTGCCCTACCGTTAGCCATAGCACTAACCCGTGTCTTACGGAATCACCTTGGACCCACCCTTAGCCACACCCGAATCCAGCCCTACACCTGTTTCGAGTCCTAGGACTAAACGGAGCCCTCCCGTGACACCTACCCCTAGCCCTCGGCCAACCCCTACCACTACCACAAATCCTAGGCCTAACATGAGCCCTAACACTAACACTGCCCGTGGGCCTCTGCCAACCACTAGCCCTTCAACTCACCCTACCCCGAGCACTCCCCCTCGCCCTAGGCCTACGCCTAGCACTACCTCTAGTCCTACCCCTACCCCTGGCCCTACAACTACAACTAACCATAGGCCCACCCCCATCCCTACCCCTAGTCACAGCTCCAACTCCTGGCCCTAGGCCTACTCCTAGGTTTACCCCGACATCCACCTCTTGCCCTATGCCTACCCCAGCGCTACGCCTACCGCTCCTACTAGCCCTAGCTCGGGACCTAGACCAACGCCCAGTGCTCACTCTAGTCCGAGGCCTAGCACTTGCCCGTTGCCGACCAGTACACCTTGCACTACCGTTAGCCAGAGCACTAACCCGTGTCCTACGGAATCACCCTGGACCAACCCCTAGCCACACCCGAATCCAGCCCTACAACTGTTCGGAGTCCTAGGACTAAACTGAGCCCTCCCGTGACACCTACCCCTAGCCCTCGGCCAACCCCAACCACTACCACTAATCCTAGGCCTAACATGAGCCCTAACACTAACACTGCCCGTGGGCCTCTGCCAACCACTAGCCCTTCACCTAACCCTACCCCGAGCACTCCCCCTCGCCCTAGGCCTACGCCTAGCACTACCTCTAGTCCTACCCCTACCCCTGGCCCTACAGCTACACCTACCCATAGGCCCACCCCCATCCCTACCCCTAGCCACAGCTCCAACTCCTGGCCCTAGGCCTACTCCTAGGTTTACCCCGAAACCCACCTCTTGCCCTATGCCTACCCCAGCGCTACGCCTACCGCTCCCACTAGCCCTAGCTCGGGCCCTAGACCAACGCCCAGTGCTCACTCTAGTCCGTGGCCTAGCACTTGCCCGTCGCCGACCAGTACACCTTGCCCTACCGTTAGCCAGAACACTAACCTGAGTCCCACGAAATCAACCGGTACCCACCCTTAGCCACACCCGAATCCAGCCCACACCTGTTCCGAGTCCTAGGACTTAACGGAGCCCTCCCTTGACACCTACACCTAGCCCTCGGCCAACCCCTACCACTACCACTAATCCTAGGCCTAACATGAGCCCTAACAATAACACTGCCCGTGGGCCTCTGCCAACCACTAGCCCTTCACCTAACCCTACCCCGAGCACTCCCCCTCGCCTAGGCTTACGCCTAGCACTACCTCTAGTCCTACCCCTACCCCGGGGCCTACAGCTACCCCTAACCATAGGCCCACCCCAATCCCTACCCCTAGCCACAGCTCCAACTCCTGGCCCTAGGCCTACTCCTAAGTTTACCCCGACACCCACCTCTTGCACTATGCCTACCCCAGCGCTACGCCTATCGCTTTCAACTAGCCCTAGCTCGGGCCCTAGACCAACTCCCAGTGCTCACTCTAGTCCGAAGCCTAGCATTTGCCCATCTCCGACCAGTACACCTTGCCCTACCGTTAGCCAGAGCACTAACCCGTGTCCTACGGAATCACCCTGGACCCACCCTTAGTCACACCCGAATAACGCCCTACACCTGTTCTGAGTCCTAGAACTAAACGGAGCCCTCCCGTGACACCTACACCTAGCCCTCGGCCAACCCCTACCACTACCACTAATCCTAGGCCTAACATGAGCCCTAACACTAACACTGCCTGTGAGTTTCTGCCACCCACTAGCCCTTCCCCTAATCCTACCCCGAGCACTACCCCTCGCCCTAGGCCTACGCCTAGCACTACCTCTAGTCCTACCCCTACCCCTGGCCCTACAGCTACCCCTACTCATAAGCCCACCCCCATCCCTAACCCTAGCCACAGCTCCAACTACTGGCCCTAGGCCTACTTCTAGGTTTACACCGACACCCATCTCTTGCCCTATGCCTACCCCAGCGCTTCGCCTACCGCTCCGACTAGCCCTAGCTCGGCCCTAGACCAACGCCCAGTGCTCACTCTAGTCCGAGGCCTAGCATTTGCCCGTCCCCGACCAGTACACCTTGCCATACCGTTAGCCAGAGCATTAACCCGTGTCCTACGGAATCACCCTGGACCCACACTTAGCCACACCCGAATCCAGCCCTACACCTGTTCGGAGTCCTAGGACTAAACGAAGCCCTCCCGTGACACCTACCCCTAGCCCTCGTCAAACCCCTACCACTACCACTAATCCTAGGCCTAACATGAGCCCTAACACTAACACTGCCCGTGGGCTTCTGCCAACCACTAGCCCTTCACCTAACCCGAACCCGAGCACTCCCCCTCGCCCAAGTCCTACGCCTAGCACTACCTCTAGTCCTACCCCTACACCTGGCCCTACAGCTACACCTAACCATAGGCCCACCCCCATCCCTAACCCTAGCCACAGCTCCAACTCCTGGCCCTAGGCCTACTCTTAGGTTTACCCCGAATCCCACCTCTTGCCCTATGCCTACCACAGCGCTACGCCTACCGCTCCCACTAGTTCTAGCTTGGCCCTAGACCAACGCCCAGTGCTCACTCTAGTCCGAAGCCTAGCATTTGCCCGTCCCCGACCAGTACACCTTGCCCTACCGTTAGCCAGAACACTAACCTGTGTCCCACGAAATCACACTGGACCCACCCTTAGCCACACCCAAAACCAGCCCTACAACTGTTCCGAGTCCTAGGACTAACCGGAGCCCTCCCGTGACACCTACCCCTAACCCTCGCCCAACCCCTACCACTACCACTAATCCTAGGCCTAACATGAACCCTAACCCTAACACTGCCCGTGTGCCTCTGCCAACCACTAGCCCTTCACCTAACCCTACCCCGAGCACTCCCCCTCGCCCTAGGCCTACGCCTAGCACTACCTCTAGTCCTACACCTACCCCTGGCCCTACAGCTACACCTAACCATAGGCCCACCCCCATCCCTACCCCTAGCCACAGCTCCAACTCCTGGCCCTAGGCCTACTCCTAGGTTTACCCCGAAACCCACCTCTTGCCCTATGCCTACTACAGCGCTATGCCTACCGCTCCCTCTAGCCCTAGCTCGGGCCCTAGGCCAACGCCCAGTGCTCACTCTAGTCCGAGGCCTAGCACTTGACCGTCGCCGACCAGTACACTTTGCCCTACCGTTAGCCATAGCACTAACCCGTGTCTTACGGAATCACCTTGGACCCACCCTTAGCCACACCCGAATCCAGCCCTACACCTGTTCCGAGTCCTAGGACTAAACGGAGCCCTCCCGTGACACCTACCCCTAGCCCTCGGCCAACCCCAACCACTACCACTAATCCTAGGCCTAACATGAGCCCTAACACTAACACTGCCCGTGGGCCTCTGCCAACCACTAGCCCTTCACCTAACCCTACCCCGAGCACTCCCCCTCGCACTAGGCCTACGCCTAGCACTACCTCTAGTCCTACCCCTACCCCTGGCCCTACAGCTACACCTAACCTAGGCCCACCCCCATCCCTACCCCTAGCCACAGCTCCAACTCCTGGCCCTAGGCCTACTCCTAGGTTTACCCCGAAACCCACCTCTTGCCCTATGCCTACCACAGCGCTACACCTACTGCTCCCACTAGCCCTAGCTCGGGCCCTAGATCAACGCCCAGTGCTCACTCTAGTCCGAGGCCTAGCACTTGACCGTCGCCGACCAGTACACTTTGCCCTACCGTTAGCCATAGCACTAACCCATATCCTACGGAATCACCCTGGACCTACCCTTAGCCACACCCGAATCCAGCCCTACACCTGTTTCAAGTCCTAGGACTAACCGGAGCCCTCCCGTGACACCTGCACCTAGCCCTCGGCCAACACCTACCACTACAACTAATTCTAGGCCTAACATGAGCCCTAACACTAACACTGCCCGTAGGCCTCTGCCAACCACTAGCCCTTCACCTAACCCTACCCCGAGCACTCCCCCTCGCCCTAGGCCTACGCCTAGCACTACCTCTAGTCCTACAACTACCCCTGGCCCTACAGCTACCTCTACCCATAGGCACACCCCCATCCCTACCCCTAGCCACAGCTCCAACTCCTGGCCCTAGGCCTACTCCTAAGTTTACCCCGACACCCACCTCTTGCCTCTGCCTACCCCAGCGCTACGCCTACCGCTCCCAGTAGCCCAAGCTCGGGCCCTAGACCAACGCACAGTGCTCACTCTAGTCCGAGGCCTAGCACTTGCCCGTTGCCGACCAGTACACCTTGCCCTACCGTTAGCCAGAGCAGTAACCCGTGTCCTACGGAATCACCCTGGACCCACCCTTAGCCACACACGAATACAGCCCAACACCTGTTCGGAGTCCTAGGACTAAACGGAGCCCTCCCGTGACACCTACCCCTAGCCCTCAGCCAACCCCTACCACTACCACTAATCCTAGGCCTAACATGAGCCCTAACACTAACACTGCCCGTGGGCTTCTGCCAACCACTAGCCATTCACCTAATCCTCCCCTGATCACTACCCATCACCCTAGGCCTACGCCTAGCACTATCTCTAGTCCTACCCATACCCCTGGCCCTACTGCTACCCCTACCCATAGTCCCAACCCCATCCCTACCCCTAGCCACAGCTCCAACTCCTGGCCCTAGGCCTACTCCTAGGTTTACCCCGACACCCACCACTTGCCCTATGCCTACCCCAGCGCTACGCCTACCGCTCCCACTAGCCCTAGCTCGGGCCCTAGACCAACGCCCAGTGCTCACTCTAGTCCGTGGCCTAGCACTTGCCCGTCGCCGACCAGTACACCTTGCCCTACCGTTAGCCAGAACACTAACCTGAGTCCCACGAAATCAACCGGTACCCACCCTTAGCCACACCCGAATCCAGCCCACACCTGTTCCGAGTCCTAGGACTTAACGGAGCCCTCCCTTGACACCTACACCTAGCCCTCGGCCAACCCCTACCACTACCACTAATCCTAGGCCTAACATGAGCCCTAACAATAACACTGCCCGTGGGCCTCTGCCAACCACTAGCCCTTCACCTAACCCTACCCCGAGCACTCCCCCTCGCCTAGGCTTACGCCTAGCACTACCTCTAGTCCTACCCCTACCCCGGGGCCTACAGCTACCCCTAACCATAGGCCCACCCCAATCCCTACCCCTAGCCACAGCTCCAACTCCTGGCCCTAGGCCTACTCCTAAGTTTACCCCGACACCCACCTCTTGCACTATGCCTACCCCAGCGCTACGCCTATCGCTTTCAACTAGCCCTAGCTCGGGCCCTAGACCAACTCCCAGTGCTCACTCTAGTCCGAAGCCTAGCATTTGCCCATCTCCGACCAGTACACCTTGCCCTACCGTTAGCCAGAGCACTAACCCGTGTCCTACGGAATCACCCTGGACCCACCCTTAGTCACACCCGAATAACGCCCTACACCTGTTCTGAGTCCTAGAACTAAACGGAGCCCTCCCGTGACACCTACACCTAGCCCTCGGCCAACCCCTACCACTACCACTAATCCTAGGCCTAACATGAGCCCTAACACTAACACTACCTGTGAGTTTCTGCCACCCACTAGCCCTTCCCCTAATCCTACCCCGAGCACTACCCCTCGCCCTAGGCCTACGCCTAGCACTACCTCTAGTCCTACCCCTACCCCTGGCCCTACAGCTACCCCTACTCATAAGCCCACCCCCATCCCTAACCCTAGCCACAGCTCCAACTACTGGCCCTAGGCCTACTTCTAGGTTTACACCGACACCCATCTCTTGCCCTATGCCTACCCCAGCACTTCGCCTACCGCTCCGACTAGCCCTAGCTCGGCCCTAGACCAACGCCCAGTGCTCACTCTAGTCCGAGGCCTAGCATTTGCCCGTCCCCGACCAGTACACCTTGCCATACCGTTAGCCAGAGCATTAACCCGTGTCCTACGGAATCACCCTGGACCCACACTTAGCCACACCCGAATCCAGCCCTACACCTGTTCGGAGTCCTAGGACTAAACGAAGCCCTCCCGTGACACCTACCCCTAGCCCTCGTCAAACCCCTACCACTACCACTAATCCTAGGCCTAACATGAGCCCTAACACTAACACTGCCCGTGGGCTTCTGCCAACCACTAGCCCTTCACCTAACCCGAACCCGAGCACTCCCCCTCGCCCAAGTCCTACGCCTAGCACTACCTCTAGTCCTACCCCTACACCTGGCCCTACAGCTACACCTAACCATAGGCCCACCCCCATCCCTAACCCTAGCCACAGCTCCAACTCCTGGCCCTAGGCCTACTCTTAGGTTTACCCCGAATCCCACCTCTTGCCCTATGCCTACCACAGCGCTACGCCTACCGCTCCCACTAGTTCTAGCTTGGCCCTAGACCAACGCCCAGTGCTCACTCTAGTCCGAAGCCTAGCATTTGCCCGTCCCCGACCAGTACACCTTGCCCTACCGTTAGCCAGAACACTAACCTGTGTCCCACGAAATCACACTGGACCCACCCTTAGCCACACCCAAAACCAGCCCTACAACTGTTCCGAGTCCTAGGACTAACCGGAGCCCTCCCGTGACACCTACCCCTAACCCTCGCCCAACCCCTACCACTACCACTAATCCTAGGCCTAACATGAACCCTAACCCTAACACTGCCCGTGTGCCTCTGCCAACCACTAGCCCTTCACCTAACCCTACCCCGAGCACTCCCCCTCGCCCTAGGCCTACGCCTAGCACTACCTCTAGTCCTACACCTACCCCTGGCCCTACAGCTACACCTAACCATAGGCCCACCCCCATCCCTACCCCTAGCCACAGCTCCAACTCCTGGCCCTAGGCCTACTCCTAGGTTTACCCCGAAACCCACCTCTTGCCCTATGCCTACTACAGCGCTATGCCTACCGCTCCCTCTAGCCCTAGCTCGGGCCCTAGGCCAACGCCCAGTGCTCACTCTAGTCCGAGGCCTAGCACTTGACCGTCGCCGACCAGTACACTTTGCCCTACCGTTAGCCATAGCACTAACCCGTGTCTTACGGAATCACCTTGGACCCACCCTTAGCCACACCCGAATCCAGCCCTACACCTGTTCCGAGTCCTAGGACTAAACGGAGCCCTCCCGTGACACCTACCCCTAGCCCTCGGCCAACCCCAACCACTACCACTAATCCTAGGCCTAACATGAGCCCTAACACTAACACTGCCCGTGGGCCTCTGCCAACCACTAGCCCTTCACCTAACCCTACCCCGAGCACTCCCCCTCGCACTAGGCCTACGCCTAGCACTACCTCTAGTCCTACCCCTACCCCTGGCCCTACAGCTACACCTAACCTAGGCCCACCCCCATCCCTACCCCTAGCCACAGCTCCAACTCCTGGCCCTAGGCCTACTCCTAGGTTTACCCCGAAACCCACCTCTTGCCCTATGCCTACCACAGCGCTACACCTACTGCTCCCACTAGCCCTAGCTCGGGCCCTAGATCAACGCCCAGTGCTCACTCTAGTCCGAGGCCTAGCACTTGACCGTCGCCGACCAGTACACTTTGCCCTACCGTTAGCCATAGCACTAACCCATATCCTACGGAATCACCCTGGACCTACCCTTAGCCACACCCGAATCCAGCCCTACACCTGTTTCAAGTCCTAGGACTAACCGGAGCCCTCCCGTGACACCTGCACCTAGCCCTCGGCCAACACCTACCACTACAACTAATTCTAGGCCTAACATGAGCCCTAACACTAACACTGCCCGTAGGCCTCTGCCAACCACTAGCCCTTCACCTAACCCTACCCCGAGCACTCCCCCTCGCCCTAGGCCTACGCCTAGCACTACCTCTAGTCCTACAACTACCCCTGGCCCTACAGCTACCTCTACCCATAGGCACACCCCCATCCCTACCCCTAGCCACAGCTCCAACTCCTGGCCCTAGGCCTACTCCTAAGTTTACCCCGACACCCACCTCTTGCCTCTGCCTACCCCAGCGCTACGCCTACCGCTCCCAGTAGCCCAAGCTCGGGCCCTAGACCAACGCACAGTGCTCACTCTAGTCCGAGGCCTAGCACTTGCCCGTTGCCGACCAGTACACCTTGCCCTACCGTTAGCCAGAGCAGTAACCCGTGTCCTACGGAATCACCCTGGACCCACCCTTAGCCACACACGAATACAGCCCAACACCTGTTCGGAGTCCTAGGACTAAACGGAGCCCTCCCGTGACACCTACCCCTAGCCCTCAGCCAACCCCTACCACTACCACTAATCCTAGGCCTAACATGAGCCCTAACACTAACACTGCCCGTGGGCTTCTGCCAACCACTAGCCATTCACCTAATCCTCCCCTGATCACTACCCATCACCCTAGGCCTACGCCTAGCACTATCTCTAGTCCTACCCATACCCCTGGCCCTACTGCTACCCCTACCCATAGTCCCAACCCCATCCCTACCCCTAGCCACAGCTCCAACTCCTGGCCCTAGGCCTACTCCTAGGTTTACCCCGACACCCACCACTTGCCCTATGCCTACCCCAGCGCTACGCCTACCGCTCCCACTAGCCCTAGCTCGGGCCCTAGACCAACGCCCAGTGCTCACTCTAGTCCGTGGCCTAGCACTTGCCCGTCGCCGACCAGTACACCTTGCCCTACCGTTAGCCAGAACACTAACCTGAGTCCCACGAAATCAACCGGTACCCACCCTTAGCCACACCCGAATCCAGCCCACACCTGTTCCGAGTCCTAGGACTTAACGGAGCCCTCCCTTGACACCTACACCTAGCCCTCGGCCAACCCCTACCACTACCACTAATCCTAGGCCTAACATGAGCCCTAACAATAACACTGCCCGTGGGCCTCTGCCAACCACTAGCCCTTCACCTAACCCTACCCCGAGCACTCCCCCTCGCCTAGGCATACGCCTAGCACTACCTCTAGTCCTACCCCTACCCCGGGGCCTACAGCTACCCCTAACCATAGGCCCACCCCAATCCCTACCCCTAGCCACAGCTCCAACTCCTGGCCCTAGGCCTACTCCTAAGTTTACCCCGACACCCACCTCTTGCCCTATGCCTACACCAGCGCTACGCCTATCGCTCCCAACTAGCCCTAGCTCGGGCCCTAGACCAACTCCCAGTGCTCACTCTAGTCCGAAGCCTAGCATTTGCCCATCTCCGACCAGTACACCTTGCCCTACCGTTAGCCAGAGCACTAACCCGTGTCCTACGGAATCACCCTGGACCCACCCTTAGTCACACCCGAATAACGCCCTACACCTGTTCTGAGTCCTAGAACTAAACGGAGCCCTCCCGTGACACCTACACCTAGCCCTCGGCCAACCCCTACCACTACCACTAATCCTAGGCCTAACATGAGCCCTAACACTAACACTGCCTGTGAGTTTCTGCCACCCACTAGCCCTTCCCCTAATCCTACCCCGAGCACTACCCCTCGCCCTAGGCCTACGCCTAGCACTACCTCTAGTCCTACCCCTACCCCTGGCCCTACAGCTACCCCTACTCATAAGCCCACCCCCATCCCTAACCCTAGCCACAGCTCCAACTACTGGCCCTAGGCCTACTTCTAGGTTTACACCGACACCCATCTCTTGCCCTATGCCTACCCCAGCGCTTCGCCTACCGCTCCGACTAGCCCTAGCTCGGCCCTAGACCAACGCCCAGTGCTCACTCTAGTCCGAGGCCTAGCATTTGCCCGTCCCCGACCAGTACACCTTGCCATACCGTTAGCCAGAGCATTAACCCGTGTCCTACGGAATCAACCTGGACCCACCCTTAGCCACACCCGAATCCAGCCCTACACCTGTTCGGAGTCCTAGGACTAAACGAAGCCCTCCCGTGACACCTACCCCTAGCCCTCGTCAAACCCCTACCACTACCACTAATCCTAGGCCTAACATGAGCCCTAACACTAACACTGCCCGTGGGCCTCTGCCAACCACTAGCCCTTCACCTAACCCTAACCCGAGCACTCCCCCTCGCCCAAGTCCTACGCCTAGCACTACCTCTAGTCCTACCCCTACACCTGGCCCTACAGCTACACCTAACCATAGGCCCACCCCCATCCCTAACCCTAGCCACAGCTCCAACTCCTGGCCCTAGGCCTACTCTTAGGTTTACCCCGAAACCCACCTCTTGCCCTATGCCTACCACAGCGCTACGCCTACCGCTCCCACTAGTTCTAGCTTGGCCCTAGACCAACGCCCAGTGCTCACTCTAGTCCGAAGCCTAGCATTTGCCCGTCCCCGACCAGTACACCTTGCCCTACCGTTAGCCAGAACACTAACCTGTGTCCCACGAAATCACACTGGACCCACCCTTAGCCACACCCAAAACCAGCCCTACAACTGTTCCGAGTCCTAGGACTAACCGGAGCACTCCCGTGACACCTACCCCTAACCCTCGCCCAAACCCTACCACTACCACTAATCCTAGGCCTAACATGAACCCTAACCCTAACACTGCCCATGTGCCTCTGCCAACCACTAGCCCTTCACCTAACCCTACCCCGAGCACTCCCCCTCGCCCTAGGCCTACGCCTAGCACTACCTCTAGTCCTACACCTACCCCTGGCCCTACAGCTACACCTAACCATAGGCCCACCCCCATCCCTACCCCTAGCCACAGCTCCAACTCCTGGCCCTAGGCCTACTCCTAGGTTTACCCCGAAACCCACCTCTTGCCCTATGCCTACTACAGCGCTATGCCTACCGCTCCCTCTAGCCCTAGCTCGGGCCCTAGGCCAACGCCCAGTGCTCACTTTAGTCCGAGGCCTAGCACTTGACCGTCGCCGACCAGTACACTTTGCCCTACCGTTAGCCATAGCACTAACCCGTGTCTTACGGAATCACCTTGGACCCACCCTTAGCCACACCCGAATCCAGCCCTACACCTGTTCCGAGTCCTAGGACTAAACGGAGCCCTCCCGTGACACCTACCCCTAGCCCTCGGCCAACCCCAACCACTACCACTAATCCTAGGCCTAACATGAGCCCTAACACTAACACTGCCCGTGGGCCTCTGCCAACCACTAGCCCTTCACCTAACCCTACCCCGAGCACTCCCCCTCGCCCTAGGCCTACGCCTAGCACTACCTCTACTCCTACCCCTACCCCTGGCCCTACAGCTACACCTAACCATAGGCCCACCCCCATCCCTACCCCTAGCCACAGCTCCAACTCCTGGCCCTAGGCCTACTCCTAGGTTTACCCCGAAACCCACCTCTTGCCCTATGCCTACCACAGCGCTACACCTACCGCTCCCACTAGCCCTAGCTCGGGCCCTAGATCAACGCCCAGTGCTCACTCTAGTCCGAGGCCTAGCACTTGACCGTCGCCGACCAGTACACTTTGCCCTACCGTTAGCCATAGCACTAACCCATATCCTATGGAATCACCCTGGACCCACCCTTAGCCACACCCGAATCCAGCCCTACACCTGTTTCAAGTCCTAGGACTAACCGGAGCCCTCCCGTGACACCTGCACCTAGCCCTCGGCCAACCCCTACCACTACAACTAATTCTAGGCCTAACATGAGCCCTAACACTAACACTGCCCGTAGGCCTCTGCCAACCACTAGCCCTTCACCTAACCCTACCCCGAGCACTCCCCCTCGCCCTAGGCCTACGCCTAGCACTACCTCTAGTCCTACAACTACCCCTGGCCCTACAGCTACCCCTACCCATAGGCACACCCCCATCCCTACCCCTAGCCACAGCTCCAACTCCTGGCCCTAGGCCTACTCCTAAGTTTACCCCGACACCCACCTCTTGCCTCTGCCTACCCCAGCGCTACGCCTACCGCTCCCAGTATCCCAAGCTCGGGCCCTAGACCAACGCACAGTGCTCACTCTAGTCCGAGGCCTAGCACTTGCCCGTTGCCGACCAGTACACCTTGCCCTACCGTTAGCCAGAGCAGTAACCCGTGTCCTACGGAATCACCCTGGACCCACCCTTAGCCACACACGAATACAGCCCAACACCTGTTCGGAGTCCTAGGACTAAACGGACCCCTCCCGTGACACCTACCCCTAGCCCTCAGCCAACCCCTACCCCTACCACTAATCCTAGGCCTAACATGAGCCCTAACACTAACACTGCCCGTGGGCCTCTGCCAACCACTAGCCATTCACCTAATCCTCCCCTGATCACTACCCATCACCCTAGGCCTACGCCTAGCACTATCTCTAGTCCTACCCATACCCCTGGCCCTACTGCTACCCCTACCCATAGGCCCAACCCCATCCCTACCCCTAGCCACAGCTCCAACTCCTGGCCCTAGGCCTACTCCTAGGTTTACCCCGACACCCACCACTTGCCCTATGCCTACCCCAGCGCTACGCCTACCGCTCCCACTAGCCCTAGCTCGGGCCCTAGACCTACGCCCAGTGCTCACTCTAGTCCGTGGCCTAGCACTTGCCCGTCGCCGACCAGTACACCTTGCCCTACCGTTAGCCAGAACACTAACCTGAGTCCCACGAAATCAACCGGTACCCACCCTGAGCCACACCCGAATCCAGCCCACACCTGTTCCGAGTCCTAGGACTTAACGGAGCCCTCCCTTGACACCTACACCTAGCCCTAGGCCAACCCCTACCACTACCACTAATCCTAGGCCTAACATGAGCCCTAACAATAACACTGCCCGTGGGCCTCTGCCAACCACTAGCCCTTCACCTAACCCTACCCCGAGCACTCCCCCTCGCCTAGGCTTACGCCTAGCACTACCTCTAGTCCTACCCCTACCCCGGGGCCTACAGCTATCCCTAACCATAGGCCCACCCCAATCCCTACCCCTAGCCACAGCTCCAACTCCTGGCCCTAGGCCTACTCCTAAGTTTACCCCGACACCCACCTCTTGCCCTATGCCTACCCCAGCGCTACGCCTACCGCTCCCAACTAGCCCTAGCTCGGGCCCTAGACCAACTCCCAGTGCTCACTCTAGTCCGAAGCCTAGCATTTGCCCATCTCCGACCAGTACACCTTGCCCTACCGTTAGCCAGAGCACTAACCCGTGTCCTACGGAATCACCCTGGACCCACCCTTAGTCACACCCGAATAACGCCCTACACCTGTTCTGAGTCCTAGAACTAAATGGAGCCCTCCCGTGACACCTACACCTAGCCCTCGGCCAACCCCTACCACTACCACTAATCCTAGGCCTAACATGAGCCCTAACACTAACACTGCCTGTGAGTTTCTGCCACCCACTAGCCCTTCCCCTAATCCTACCCCGAGCACTACCCCTCGCCCTAGGCCTACGCCTAGCACTACCTCTAGTCCTACCCCTACCCCTGGCCCTACAGCTACCCCTACTCATAAGCCCACCCCCATCCCTAACCCTAGCCACAGCTCCAACTACTGGCCCTAGGCCTACTTCTAGGTTTACACCGACACCCATCTCTTGCCCTATGCCTACCCCAGCGCTTTGCCTACCGCTCCGACTAGCCCTAGCTCGGCCCTAGACCAACGCCCAGTGCTCACTCTAGTCCGAGGCCTACCATTTGCCTGTCCCCGACCAGTACACCTTGCCATACCGTTAGCCAGAGCATTAACCCGTGTCCTACGGAATCACCCTGGACCCACCCTTAGCCACACCCGAATAACGCCCTACACCTGTTTCAAGTCCTAGGACTAAACGGAGCCCTCCCGTGACACCTACCCCTAACCCTTGGCCAATCCCTACCACTACCACTAATTTTAGGCCTAACATGAGCCCTAACACTAACACTGCCCGTAGGCCTCTGCCAACCACTAGCCCTTCACCTAACCCTACCCCGAGCACTCCCCCTCGCCCTAGGCCTACGCCTAGCACTACCTCTAGTCCTACCCCTACACCTGGCCCTACAGCTAACCTACCCACAGGCCCACCCCCATCCCTACCCCTAGCCACAGCTCCAACTCCTGGCCCTAGGACTACTCCTAGGTTTACCCCGACACCCAACTCTTGCCCTATGCCTACCCCAGCGCTACGCCTACCGCTCCCACTAGCCCTAGCTCGGGCCCTAGACCAACGCCAGGTGCTCACTCCAGTCCGAGGCCTAGCACTGCCCGTCACCGAACAGTACACCTTGCCCTACCGTTAGCCAGAGGACTAACCCGTGTCCTACGGAATCACCCTGGACCCACCCTTAGCCACACCCGAATCCAGCCCTACACCTGTTTCAAGTCCTAGGACTAACCGGAGCCCTCCCGTGACACCTGCACCTAGCCCTCGGCCAACCCCTACCACTACAACTAATTCTAGGCCTAACATGAACCCTAACACTAACACTGCCCGTGGGCCTCTGCCAACCACTAGCCATTCACCTAATCCTCCCCCGATCACTACCCATCACCCTAGGCCTACGCCTAGCACTATCTCTAGTCCTACACATACCCCTGGCCCTACTGCTACCCCTACCCATAGGCCCAACCCCATCCCTACCCCTAGCCACAGCTCCAACTCCTGGCCATAGGCCTACTCCTAAGTTTACCCCGACACCCACCTCTTGCCCTATGCCTACCCCAGCGCTACGCCTACAGCTCCCACTAGCCCTAGCTCGGGCCATAGACCAACTCCCAGTGCTCACTCTAGTCCGAAGCCTAGCATTTGCCCATCTCCGACCAGTACACCTTGCCCTACCGTTAGCCAGAGCACTAACCCGTGTCCTACGGAATCACCCTGGACCCACCCTTAGTCACACCCGAATAACGCCCTACACCTGTTCTGAGTCCTAGAACTAAACGGAGCCCTCCCGTGACACCTACACCTAGCCCTCAGCCAACCCCTACCACTACCACTAATCCTAGGCCTAACATGAGCCCTAACACTAACACTGCCTGTGAGTTTCTGCCACCCACTAGCCCTTCCCCTAATCCTACCCCGAGCACTACCCCTCGCCCTAGGCCTACGCCTAGCACTACCTCTAGTCCTACCCCTACCCCTGGCCCTACTGCTACCCCTACCCATAGGCCCACCCCCATCCCTACCCCTAGTCACAGCTCCAACTCCTGGCCCTAGGCCTACTCCTAGGTTTACCCCGACATCCACCTCTTGCCCTATGCCTACCCCAGCGCTACGCCTACCGCTCCTACTAGCCCTAGCTCGGGACCTAGACCAACGCCCAGTGCTCACTCTAGTCCGAGGCCTAGCACTTGCCCGTTGCCGACCAGTACACCTTGCACTACCGTTAGCCAGAGCACTAACCCGTGTCCTACGGAATCACCCTGGACCCACCCTTAGCCACACCCGAATCCAGCCCAACACCTGTTCGGAGTCCTAGGACTAAACTGAGCCCTCCCGTGACACCTACCCCTAGCCTTGAGCCAACCCCTACCACTACCACTAATCCTAGGCCTAACATGAGCCCTAACACTAACACTGCCCGTGGGCCTCTGCCAACCACTAGCCATTCACCTAATCCTCCCCTGATCACTACCCATCACCCTAGGCCTACGCCTAGCACTATCTCTAGTCCTACCCATACCCCTGGCCCTACTGCTACCCCTACCCATAGGCCCAACCCCATCCCTACCCCTAGCCACAGCTCCAACTCCTGGCCCTAGGCCTACTCCTAGGTTTACCCCGACACCCACCACTTGCCCTATGCCTACCCCAGCGCTACGCCTACCGCTCCCACTAGCCCTAGCTCGGGCCCTAGACCAACGCCCAGTGCTCACTCTAGTCCGTGGCCTAGCACTTGCCCGTCGCCGACCAGTACACCTTGCCCTACCGTTAGCCAGAACACTAACCTGAGTCCCACGAAATCAACCGGTACCCACCCTGAGCCACACCCGAATCCAGCCCACACCTGTTCCGAGTCCTAGGACTTAACGGAGCCCTCCCTTGACACCTACACCTAGCCCTCGGCCAACCCCTACCACTACCACTAATCCTAGGCCTAACTTGAGCCCTACCAATAACAGTGCCCGTGACCTCTGCCAACCACTAGCCCTTCACCTAATCCTACCCCGAGCACTACCCATCGCCCTAGGCCTACGCCTAGCACTACCTCTAGTCCTACCCATACACCTGGCCGTACAGCTACCCCTACCCGTAGGCCCAACCCCATCCCTACCCCTAGCCACAGCTCCAACTCCTGGCCCTAGGCCTACTCCTAGGTTTACCCCGACACCCACCTCTTGCCCTATGCCTACCCCAGCGCTACGCCTACCGCTCCCACTAGCCCTAGCTCGGGTATTAGACCAACGCCCAGTGCTCATTCTAGTTCGAGGCCTAGCACTTGCCCGTCGCTGACCAGTACACCTTGCCCTACCGTTAGCCAGAGGACTAACCCGTGTCCTACGGAATCACCCTGGACCCACACTTAGCCACACCCGAATCCAGCCCTACACCTGTTTCAAGTCCTAGGACTAACCGGAGCCGTCCCGTGACACCTGCCCCTAGCCCTCGGCCAACCACACCACTACAACTAATTCTAGGCCTAACATGAGCCCTAACACTAACACTGCCCATAGGCCTCTGCCAACCACTAGCCCTTCACCTAACCCTACCCCGAGCACTTTCCCTCGCCCTAGGCCTACGCCTAGCACTACCTCTAGTCCTACCCCTACCCCTGGCCCTACAGCTACCCATACCCATATGCACACCCCCATCACTACCCCTAGCCACAGCTCCAACTCCTGGCCCTAGGCCGACTCCTAGGTTTACCCCGACACCCACCTCTTGCCCTAGGCCTACCCAAGCGCTACGCCTACTGATCCCAGTAGCACTAGCTCGGGCCCTAGACCAACGCCCAGTGCTCACTCTATTCCGAGGCCTAGCACTTGCCCGTTGCCGACCAGTACATCTTGCCCTACCGTTAGCCAGAGAACTAACCCGTGTCCTACGGAATCACCCTGGACCCACCCTTAGCCACACCCGAATCCAGCCCTACATCTGTTCCGAGTCCTAGGACTAAACGGAGCCCTACCTTGACACATACCCCTAGCCCTCGGCCAACCCCTACCACGACCACTAATCCTAGGCCTAACATGAGCCCTAACACTAACACTGCCCGTGGGCCTCTGCCAACCACTAGCCCTTCACCTAACCCTACCCCGAGCAGTCCCCCTCCCCCTAGGCCTACGCCTAGCACTACCTCTAGTCCTACCCCTACCCCTGGCCCTATAGGTACCCCTACCCATAGGCCCACCCCCATCCTTACCCCTAGCCACAGCTCCAACTCCTGGCCCTAGGCCTACTCCTAAGTTTACCCCGACACCCACCTCTTGCCCTATGCCTACCCCAGCGCTACGCCTACCGCTCCCACTAGCCCTAGCTCGGGACCTAGACCAACGCCCAGTGCTCACTCTAGTCCGAGGCCTAGCACTTGCCAGTCAGCGACCAGTACACCTTGCCCTACCGTTAGCCAGAGGACTAACCCGTGTCCTACGGAATCACCCTGGACCCACCCTTAGCCACACCCGAATCCAGCCTTACACCTGTTTCAAGTCCTAGGACTAAACGGAGCCCTCCCGTGACACCTACCCCTAACCCTTGGCCAATCCCTACCACTACCACTAATTTTAGGCCTAACATGAGCCCTAACACTAACACTGCCCGTAGGCCTCTGCCAACCACTAGCCCTTCACCTAACCCTACCCCGAGCACTCCCCCTCGCCCTAGGCCTACGCCTAGCACTACCTCTAGTCCTACCCCTACACCTGGCCCTACAGCTAACCTACCCACAGGCCCACCCCCATCCCTACCCCTAGCCACAGCTCCAACTCCTGGCCCTAGGACTACTCCTAGGTTTACCCCGACACCCAACTCTTGCCCTATGCCTACCCCAGCGCTACGCCTACCGCTCCCACTAGCCCTAGCTCGGGCCCTAGACCAACGCCAGGTGCTCACTCCAGTCCGAGGCCTAGCACTGCCCGTCACCGAACAGTACACCTTGCCCTACCGTTAGCCAGAGGACTAACCCGTGTCCTACGGAATCACCCTGGACCCACCCTTAGCCACACCCGAATCCAGCCCTACACCTGTTTCAAGTCCTAGGACTAACCGGAGCCCTCCCGTGACACCTGCACCTAGCCCTCGGCCAACCCCTACCACTACAACTAATTCTAGGCCTAACATGAGCCCTAACACTAACACTGCCCGTGGGCCTCTGCCAACCACTAGCCATTCACCTAATCCTCCCCCGATCACTACCCATCACCCTAGGCCTACGCCTAGCACTATCTCTAGTCCTACCCCTACCCCTGGCCCTACAGCTACCCCTACTCATAAGCCCACCCCCATCCCTACCCCTAGCCACAGCTCCAACTACTGGCCCTAGGCCTACTTCTAGGTTTACACCGACACCCATCTCTTGCCCTATGCCTACCCCATCGCTTCGCCTACCGCTCCGACTAGCCCTAGCTCGGCCCTAGACCAACGCCCAGTGCTCACTCTAGTCCGAGGCCTAGCATTTGCCCGTCCCCGACCAGTACACCTTGCCATACCGTTAGCCAGAGCATTAACCCGTGTCCTACGGAATCACCCTGGACCCACCCTTAGCCACACCCGAATCCAGCCGTACACCTGTTTTGAGTCCTAGGACTAAACGGAGCCCTCCCGTGACACCTACTCCTAGCCCTCGGCCAACCCCTACCATTATTACTAATCCTAGGCCTAACTTGAGCCCTAACAATAACAGTGCCCGTGACCTCTGCCAACCACTAGCCCTTCACCTAATCCTACCCCGAGGACTACCCATCGCCCTAGGCCTACGCCTAGCACTACCTCTAGTCCTACCCATACACCTGGCCGTACAGCTACCCCTACCCATAGGCCCAACCCCATCCCTACCCCTAGCCACAGCTCCAACTCCTGGCCCTAGGCCTACTCCTAGGTTTACCCCGACACCCACCTCTTGCCCTATGCCTACCACAGCGCTACACCTACCGCTCCCACTAGCCCTATCTCGGGCCCTAGATCAACGCCCAGTGCTCACTCTAGTCCGAGGCCTAGCACTTGACCGTCGCCGACCAGTACACTTTGCCCTACCGTTAGCCATAGCACTAACCCATATCCTACGGAATCACCCTGGACCCACCCTTAGCCACACCCGAATCCAGCCCTACACCTGTTTCAAGTCCTAGGACTAACCGGAGCCCTCCCGTGACACCTGCACCTAGCCCTCGGCCAACCCCTACCACTACAACTAATTCTAGGCCTAACATGAGCCCTAACACTAACACTGCCCGTGGGCCTCTGCCAACCACTAGCCATTCACCTAATCCTCCCCCGATCACTACCCATCACCCTAGGCCTACGCCTAGCACTATCTCTAGTTTTACACATACCCCTGGTTCTACTGCTACCCCTACCCATAGGCCCAACCCCATCCCTACCCCTAGCCACAGCTCCAACTCCTGGCCATAGGCCTACTCCTAAGTTTACCCCGACACCCTCTCTTGCCCTATGCCTACCCCAGCGCTACGCCTACCGCTCCCAACTAGCCCTAGCTCGGGCCATAGACCAACTCCCAGTGCTCACTCTAGTTCGAAGCCTAGCATTTGCCCATCTCCGACCAGTACACCTTGCCCTACCGTTAGCCAGAGCACTAACCCGTGTCCTACGGAATCACCCTGGACCCACCCTTAGTCACACCCGAATAACGCCCTACACCTGTTCTGAGTCCTAGAACTAAACGGAGCCCTCCCGTGACACCTACACCTAGCCCTCGGCCAACCCCTACCACTACCACTAATCCTAGGCCTAACATGAGCCCTAACACTAACACTGCCTGTGAGTTTCTGCCACCCACTAGCCCTTCCCCTAATCCTACCCCGAGCACTACCCCTCGCCCTAGGCCTACGCCTAGCACTACCTCTAGTTTTACCCCTACCCCTGGCCCTACAGCTACCCCTACTCATAAGCCCACCCCCATCCCTACCCCTAGCCACAGCTTCAACTACTGGCCCTAGGCCTAGTTCTAGGTTTACACCGACACCCATCTCTTGCCCTATGCCTACCCCATCGCTTCGCCTACCGCTCCGACTAGCCCTAGCTCGGCCCTAGACCAACGCCCAGTGCTCACTCTAGTCCGAGGCCTAGCATTTGCCCGTCCCCGACCAGTACACCTTGCCATACCGTTAGCCAGAGCATTAACCCGTGTCCTACGGAATCACCCTGGACCCACCCTTAGCCACACCCGAATCCAGCCGTACACCTGTTTTGAGTCCTAGGACTAAACGGAGCCCTCCCATGACACCTACACCTAGCCCTCGGCCAACCCCTACCATTATTACTAATCCTAGGCCTAACTTGAGCCCTAACAATAACAGTGCCCGTGACCTCTGCCAACCACTAGCCCTTCACCTAATCCTACCCCGAGCACTACCCATCGCCCTAGGCCTACGCCTAGCACTACCTCTAGTCCTACCCATACACCTGGCCGTACAGCTACCCCTACCCATAGGCCCACCCCCATCCCTACCCCTAGCCACAGCTCCAACTCCTGGCCCTAGGCCTACTCCTAGGTTTACCCCGAAACCCACCTCTTGCCCTATGCCTACCCCAGCGCTACGCCTAGCGCTCCCACTAGCCCTAGCTCGGGTCTTAGACCAACGCCCAGTGCTCATTCTAGTTCGAGGCCTAGCACTTGCCCGTCGCTGACCAGTACACCTTGCCCTACCGTTAGCCAGAGGACTAACCCGTGTCCTACGGAATTACCCTGGACCCACCCTTAGCCACACCCGAATCCAGCCCTACACCTGTTTCAAGTCCTAGGACTAACCGGAGCCCTCCCGTGACACCTGCCCCTAGCCCTCGGCCAACCCCACCACTACAACTAATTCTAGGCCTAACATGAGCCCTAACACTAACACTGCCCGTAGGCCTCTTCCAACCACTAGCCCTTCACCTAACCCTACCCCGAGCACTCCCCCTCGCCCTAGGCCTACGCCTAGCACTACCTCTAGTCCTACCCCTACACCTGGCCCTACAGCTAACCTACCCACAGGCCCACCCCCATCCCTACCCCTAGCCACAGCTCCAACTCCTGGCCCTAGGACTACTCCTAGGTTTACCCCGACACCCAACTCTTGCCCTATGCCTACCCCAGCGCTACGCCTACCGCTCCCACTAGCCCTAGCTCGGGCCCTAGACCAACGCCAGGTGCTCACTCCAGTCCGAGGCCTAGCACTTGCCCGTCACCGAACAGTACACCTTGCCCTACCGTTAGCCAGAGGACTAACCCGTGTCCTAAGGAATCACCCTGGACCCACACTTAGCCACACACGAATCCAGCCCTACACCTGTTTCAAGTCCTAGGACTAACCGGAGCCCTCCCGTGACACCTGCCTTTAGCCTTCGGCCAACCCCTACCACTATAACTAATTCTAGGCCTAACATGAGCCCTAACACTAACACTGCCCGTAGGCCTCTGCCAACCACTAGCCCTTCACCTAAACCTACCCCGAGCACTGCCCCTCGCCCTAGGCCTACGCCTAGCTCTACCTCTAGTCCTACCCCTACCCCTGGCCCTACAGCTACCCCTACCCATAGGCACACCCCCATCCCTACCCCTAGCCACAGCTCCAACTCCTGGCCCTAGGCCTACTCCTAGGTTTACCCCGACACCCACCTCTTGCCCTATGCCTACCACAGCGCTACGCCTACCACTCCCACTAGCCCTAGCTCGGGCCCTAGACCACGCCCAGTGCTCACTCTAGTCCGAGGCCTAGCACTTGACCGTCGCCGACCAGTACACTTTGCCCTACCGTTAGCCATAGCACTAACCCATATCCTACGGAATCACCCTGGACCCACCCTTAGCCACACCCGAATCCAGCCCTACACCTGTTTCAAGTCCTAGGACTAACCGGAGCCCTCCCGTGACACCTGCACCTAGCCCTCGGCCAACCCCTACCACTACAACTAATTCTAGGCCTAACATGAGCCCTAACACTAACACTGCCCGTGGGCCTCTGCCAACCACTAGCCATTCACCTAATCCTCCCCCGATCACTACCCATCACCCTAGGCCTACGCCTAGCACTATCTCTAGTCCTACACATACCCCTGGCCCTACTGCTACCCCTACCCATAGGCCCAACCCCATCCCTACCCCTAGCCACAGCTCCAACTCCTGGCCATAGGCCTACTCCTAAGTTTACCCCGACACCCACCTCTTGCCCTATGCCTACCCCAGCGCTACGCCTACCGCTCCCACTAGCCCTAGCTCGGGCCATAGACCAACTCCCAGTGCTCACTCTAGTCCGAAGCCTAGCATTTGCCCATCTCCGACCAGTACACCTTGCCATACTGTTAGCCAGAGCATTAACCCGTGTCCTACGGAATCACCCTGGACCCACCCTTAGCCACACCCGAATCCAGCCGTACACCTGTTTTGAGTCCTAGGACTAAACGGAGCCCTCCCGTGACACCTACACCTAGCCCTCGGCCAACCCCTACCATTATTACTAATCCTAGGCCTAACTTGAGCTCTAACAATAACAGTGCCCGTGACCTCTGCCAACCACTAGATCTTCACCTAATCCTACCCCGAGCACTACCCATCGCCCTAGGCCTACGCCTAGCACTACCTCTAGTCCTACCCATACACCTGGCCGTACAGCTACCCCTACCCATAGGCCCAACCCCATCCCTACCCCTAGCCACAGCTCCAACTCCTGGCCCTAGGCCTACTCCTAGGTTTACCCCGACACCCACCTCTTGCCCTATGCCAACCCCAGCGCTACGCCTACCGCTCCCACTAGCCCTAGCTCGGGTCTTAGACCAACGCCTAGTGCTCATTCTAGTTCGAGGCCTAGCACTTGCCCGTCGCTGACCAGTACACCTTGCCCTACCGTTAGCCAGAGGACTAACCCGTGTCCTACGGAATTACCCTGGACCCACACTTAGCCACACCCGAATCCAGCCCTACACCTGTTTCAAGTCCTAGGACTAACCGGAGCCCTCCCGTGACACCTGCCCCTAGCCCTCGGCCAACCCCACCACTACAACTAATTCTAGGCCTAACATGAGCCCTAACACTAACACTGCCCGTAGGCCTCTGCCAACCACTAGCCCTTCACCTAACCCTTCCCCGAGCACTTTCCCTCGCCCTAGGCCTACGCCTAGGACTACCTCTAGTCCTACCCCTACCCCTGGCCCTACAGCTACCCATACCCATATGCACACCCCCATCCCTACCCCTAGCCACAGCTCCAACTCCTGGCCCTAGGCCTACTCCTAGGTTTACCCCGACACCCACGTCTTGCCCTATGCCTACCCAAGCGCTACGCCTACTGATCCCAGTAGCACTAGCTCGGGCCCTAGACCAACGCCCAGTGCTCACTCTATTCCGAGGCCTAGCACTTGCCCGTTGCCGACCAGTACATCTTGCCCTACCGTTAGCCAGAGAACTAACCCGTGTCCTACGGAATCACCCTGGACCCACCCTTAGCCACACCCGAATCCAGCCCTACATCTGTTCCGAGTTCTAGGACTAAACGGAGCCCTACCTTGACACCTACCCCTAACCCTTGGCCAATCACTACCACTACCACTAATTTTAGGCATAACATGAGCCCTAACACTAACACTGCCCGTAGGCCTCTGCCAACCACTAGCCCTTCACCTAACCCTACCCCGAGCACTCCCCCTCGCCCTAGGCCTACGCCTAGCACTACCTCTAGTCCTACCCCTACCCCTGGCCCTACAGCTAACCTACCCACAGGCCCACCCCCATCCCTACCCCTAGCCACAGCTCCAACTCCTGGCCCTAGGACTACTCCTAGGTTTACCCCGACACCCAACTCTTGCCCTATGCCTACCCCAGCGCTACGCCTACCGCTCCCACTAGCCCTAGCTCGGGCCCTAGACCACGCCAGGTGCTCACTCCAGTCCGAGGCCTAGCACTTGCCCGTCACCGAACAGTACACCTTGCCCTACCGTTAGCCAGAGGACTAACCCGTGTCCTACGGAATCACCCTGGACCCACACTTAGCCACACACGAATCCAGCCCTACACCTGTTTCAAGTCCTAGGACTAACCGGAGCCCTCCCGTGACACCTGCCTTTAGCCCTCGGCCAACCCCTACCACTATAACTAATTCTAGGCCTAACATGAGCCCTAACACTAACACTGCCCGTAGGCCTCTGCCAACCACTAGCCCTTCACCTAAACCTACCCCGAGCACTGCCCCTCGCCCTAGGCCTACGCCTAGCACTACCTTTAGTCCTACCCCTACCCCTGGCCCTACAGCTACCCCTACCCATAGGCACACCCCCATCCCTACCCCTAGCCACAGCTCCAACTCCTGGCCCTAGGCCTACTCCTAGGTTTACCCCGACACCCACCTCTTGCCCTATGCCTACCACAGCGCTACGCCTACCGCTCCCACTAGCCCTAGCTCGGGCCCTAGACCACGCCCAGTGCTCACTCTAGTCCGAGGCGTAGCACTTGCCCGTTGCCAACCTGTACACCTTGCCCTACCGTTAGCCAGAACACTAACCTGTGTCCCACGAAATCACCCTGGACCCACACTTAGCCACACCCAGAACCAGCCCTACAACTGTTCCGAGTCCTAGAACTAACCGGAGCCCTCCCGTGACACCTACCCCTAACCCTCGCCCAACCCCTACCACTACCACTAATCCTAGGCCTAACATGAACCCTAACCCTAACACTGCCCGTGTGCCTCTGCCAACCACTAGCCCTTCACCTAACCCTACCCCGAGCACTCCCCCTCGCCCTAGGCCTACGCCTAGCACTACCTCTAGTCCTACACCTACCCCTGGCCCTACAGCTACACCTAACCATAGGCCCACCCCCATCCCTACCCCTAGCCACAGCTCCAACTCCTGGCCCTAGGCCTACTCCTAGGTTTACCCCGAAACCCACCTCTTGCCCTATGCCTACTACAGCGCTATGCCTACCGCTCCCTCTAGCCCTAGCTCGGGCCCTAGACCAACGACCAGTGCTCACTCTAGTCCGAGGCCTAGCACTTGACCGTCGCCGACCAGTACACTTTGCCTTACCGTTAGCCATAGCACTAACCCGTGTCCTACGGAATCACCTTGGACCCACCCTTAGCCACACCCGAATCCAGCCCTACACCTGTTCCGAGTCCAAGGACTAAACGGAGCCCTCCCGTGACACCTACCCCTAGCCCTCGGCCAACCCCTACCACTACCACAAATCCTAGGCCTAACATGAGCCCTAACACTAACACTGCCCGTGGGCCTCTGCCAACCACTAGCCATTCACCTAATCCTCCCCCGATCACTACCCATCACCCTAGGCCTACGCCTAGCACTATCTCTAGTCCTACCCATACCCCTGGCCCTACTGCTACCCCTACCCATAGGCCCAACCCCATCCCTACCCCTAGCCACAGCTCCAACTCCTGGCCATAGGCCTACTCCTAAGTTTACCCCGACACCCATCTCTTGCCCGATGCCTACCCCAGCGCTACGCCTACCGCTCCCGCTAGCCCTAGCTCGGGCCCTAGACCAACTCCCAGTGCTCACTCTAGTCCGAAGCCTAGCATTTGCCCATCTCCGACCAGTACACCTTGCCCTACCGTTAGCCAGAGCACTAACCCGTGTCCTACGGAATCACCCTGGACCCACCCTTAGTCACACCCGAATAACGCCCTACACCTGCTCTGAGTCCTAGAACTAAACGGAGCCCTCCCGTGACACCTACACCTAGCCCTCGGCCAACCCCTACCACTACCACTAATCCTAGGCCTAACATGAGCCCTAACACTAACACTGCCTGTGAGTTTCTGCCACCCACTAGCCCTTCCCCTAATCCTACCCCGAGCACTACCCCTCGCCCTAGGCCTACGCCTAGCACTACCTCTAGTCCTACCCCTACCCCTGGCCCTACAGCTACCCCTACTCATAAGCCCACCCCCATCCCTACCCCTAGCCACAGCTCCAACTACTGGCCCTAGGCCTACTTCTAGGTTTACACCGACACCCATCTCTTGCCCTATGCCTACCCCATCGCTTCGCCTACCGCTCCGACTAGCCCTAGATCGGCCCTAGACCAACGCCCAGTGCTCACTCTAGTCTGAGGCCTAGCATTTGCCCGTCCCCGACCAGTACACCTTTCCATACCGTTAGCCAGAGCATTAACCCGTGTCCTACGGAATCACCCTGGACCCACCCTTAGCCACACCCGAATCCAGCCGTACACCTGTTTTGAGTCCTAGGACTAAACGGAGCCCTCCCGTGACACCTACACCTAGCCCTCGGCCAACCCCTACCATTATTACTAATCCTAGGCCTAACTTGAGCCCTAACAATAACAGTGCCCGTGACCTCTGCCAACCACTAGCCCTTCACCTAATCCTACCCCGAGCACTACCCATCGCCCTAGGCCTACGCCTAGCACTACCTCTAGTCCTACCCATACACCTGGCCGTACAGCTACCCCTACCCATAGGCCCAACCCCATCCCTACCCCTAGCCACAGCTCCAACTCCTGGCCCTAGGCCTACTCCTAGGTTTACCCCGACACCCACCTCTTGCCCTATGCCTACCCCAGCGCTACGCCTACCGCTCCCACTAGCCCTAGCTCGGGTCTTAGACCAACGCCCAGTGCTCATTCTAGTTCGAGGCCTAGCACTTGCCCGTCGCTGACCAGTACACCTTGCCCTACCGTTAGCCAGAGGACTAACCCGTGTCCTACGGAATCACCCTGGACCCACACTTAGCCACACCCGAATCCAGCCCTACACCTGTTTCAAGTCCTAGGACTAACCGGAGCCCTCCCGTGACACCTGCCCCTAGCCCTCGGCCAACCCCACCACTACAACTAATTCTAGGCCTAACATGAGCCCTAACACTAACACTGCCCGTAGGCCTCTGCCAACCACTAGCCCTTCACCTAACCCTACCCCGAGCACTCCCCCTCGCCCTAGGCCTACGCCTAGCACTACCTCTAGTCCTACCCCTACACCTGGCCCTACAGCTAACCTACCCACAGGGCCACCCCCATCCCTACCCCTAGCCACAGCTCCAACTCCTGGCCCTAGGACTACTCCTAGGTTTACCCCGACACCCAACTCTTGCCCTATGCCTACCCCAGCGCTACGCCTACCGCTCCCACTAGCCCTAGCTCGGGCCCTAGACCAACGCCAGGTGCTCACTCCAGTCCGAGGCCTAGCACTTGCCCGTCACCGAACAGTACACCTTTCCCTACCGTTAGCCAGAGGACTAACCCGTGTCCTACGGAATCACCCTGGACCCACCCTTAGCCACACCCGAATCCAGCCCTACACCTGTTTCAAGTTTTAGGACTAACCGGAGCCCTCCCGTGACACCTGCACCTAGCCCTCGGCCAACCCCTACCACTACAACTAATTCTAGGCCTAACATGAGCCCTAACACTAACACTGCCCGTAGGCCTCTGCCAACCACTAGCCCTTCACCTAACCCTACCCCGAGCACTCCCCCTCGCCCTAGGCCTACGCCTAGCACTACCTCTAGTCCTACCCCTACCCCTGGCCCTACAGCTACCCCTACCCATAGGCACACCCCCATCCCTACCCCTAGCCACAGCTCCAACTCCTGGCCCTAGGCCTACTCCTAAGTTTACCCCGACACCCACCTCTTGCCTCTGCCTACCCCAGCGCTACGCCTACCGCTCCCAGTAGCCCAAGCTCGGGCCTTACACCAACGCACAGTGCTCACTCTAGTCCGAGGCCTAGCACTTGCCCGTTGCCGACCAGTACACCTTGCCCTACCGTTAGCCAGAGCAGTAACCCGTGTCCTATGGAATCACCCTGGACCCACCCTTAGCCACACACGAATCCAGCCCAACACCTGTTCGGAGTCCTAGGACTAAACGGAGCCCTCCCGTGACACCTACCCCTAGCCCTCAGCCAACCCCTACCACTACCACTAATCCTAGGCCTAACATGAGCCCTAACACTAACACTGCCCGTGGGCCTCTGCCAACCACTAGCCCTTCACCTAACCCTACCCCGAGCACTTTCCCTCGCCCTAGGCCTACGCCTAGCACTACCTCTAGTCCTACCCCTACCCCTGGCCCTACAGCTACCCATACCCATATGCACACCCCCATCCCTACCCCTAGCCACAGCTCCAACTCCTGGCCCTAGGCCGACTCCTAGGTTTACCCCGACACCCACCTCTTGCCCTATGCCTACCCAAGCGCTACGCCTACTGATCCCAGTAGCACTAGCTCGGGCCCTAGACCAACGCCCAGTGCTCACTCTATTCCGAGGCCTAGCACTTGCCCGTTGCCGACCAGTACATCTTGCCCTACCGTTAGCCAGAGAACTAACCGGTGTCCTACGGAATCACCCTGGACCCACCCTTAGCCACACCCGAATCCAGCCCTACATCTGTTCCGAGTTCTAGGACTAAACGGAGCCCTACCTTGACACCTACCCCTAACCCTTGGCCAATCCCTACCACTACCACTAATTTTAGGCCTAACATGAGCCCTAACACTAACACTGCCCGTAGGCCTCTTCCAACCACTAGCCCTTCACCTAACCCTACCCCGAGCACTCCCCCTCGCCCTAGGCCTACGCCTAGCACTACCTCTAGTCCTACCCCTACACCTGGCCCTACAGCTAACCTACCCACAGGCCCACCCCCATCCCTACCCCTAGCCACAGCTCCAACTCCTGGCCCTAGGACTACTCCTAGGTTTACCCCGACACCCAACTCTTGCCCTATGCCTACCCCAGCGCTACGCCTACCGCTCCCACTAGCCCTAGCTCGGGCCCTAGACCAACGCCAGGTGCTCACTCCAGTCCGAGGCCTAGCACTTGCCCGTCACCGAACAGTACACCTTGCCCTACCGTTAGCCAGAGGACTAACCCGTGTCCTAAGGAATCACCCTGGACCCACACTTAGCCACACACGAATCCAGCCCTACACCTGTTTCAAGTCCTAGGACTAACCGGAGCCCTCCCGTGACACCTGCCTTTAGCCTTCGGCCAACCCCTACCACTATAACTAATTCTAGGCCTAACATGAGCCCTAACACTAACACTGCCCGTAGGCCTCTGCCAACCACTAGCCCTTCACCTAAACCTACCCCGAGCACTGCCCCTCGCCCTAGGCCTACGCCTAGCTCTACCTCTAGTCCTACCCCTACCCCTGGCCCTACAGCTACCCCTACCCATAGGCACACCCCCATCCCTACCCCTAGCCACAGCTCCAACTCCTGGCCCTAGGCCTACTCCTAGGTTTACCCCGACACCCACCTCTTGCCCTATGCCTACCACAGCGCTACGCCTACCACTCCCACTAGCCCTAGCTCGGGCCCTAGACCACGCCCAGTGCTCACTCTAGTCCGAGGCCTAGCACTTGACCGTCGCCGACCAGTACACTTTGCCCTACCGTTAGCCATAGCACTAACCCATATCCTACGGAATCACCCTGGACCCACCCTTAGCCACACCCGAATCCAGCCCTACACCTGTTTCAAGTCCTAGGACTAACCGGAGCCCTCCCGTGACACCTGCACCTAGCCCTCGGCCAACCCCTACCACTACAACTAATTCTAGGCCTAACATGAGCCCTAACACTAACACTGCCCGTGGGCCTCTGCCAACCACTAGCCATTCACCTAATCCTCCCCCGATCACTACCCATCACCCTAGGCCTACGCCTAGCACTATCTCTAGTCCTACACATACCCCTGGCCCTACTGCTACCCCTACCCATAGGCCCAACCCCATCCCTACCCCTAGCCACAGCTCCAACTCCTGGCCATAGGCCTACTCCTAAGTTTACCCCGACACCCACCTCTTGCCCTATGCCTACCCCAGCGCTACGCCTACCGCTCCCACTAGCCCTAGCTCGGGCCATAGACCAACTCCCAGTGCTCACTCTAGTCCGAAGCCTAGCATTTGCCCATCTCCGACCAGTACACCTTGCCATACCGTTAGCCAGAGCATTAACCCGTGTCCTACGGAATCACCCTGGACCCACCCTTAGCCACACCCGAATCCAGCCGTACACCTGTTTTGAGTCCTAGGACTAAACGGAGCCCTCCCGTGACACCTACACCTAGCCCTCGGCCAACCCCTACCATTATTACTAATCCTAGGCCTAACTTGAGCTCTAACAATAACAGTGCCCGTGACCTCTGCCAACCACTAGCCCTTCACCTAATCCTACCCCGAGCACTACCCATCGCCCTAGGCCTACGCCTAGCACTACCTCTAGTCCTACCCATACACCTGGCCGTACAGCTACCCCTACCCATAGGCGCAACCCCATCCCTACCCCTAGCCACAGCTCCAACTCCTGGCCCTAGGCCTACTCCTAGGTTTACCCCGACACCCACCTCTTGCCCTATGCCAACCCCAGCGCTACGCCTACCGCTCCCACTAGCCCTAGCTCGGGTCTTAGACCAACGCCTAGTGCTCATTCTAGTTCGAGGCCTAGCACTTGCCCGTCGCTGACCAGTACACCTTGCCCTACCGTTAGCCAGAGGACTAACCCGTGTCCTACGGAATTACCCTGGACCCACACTTAGCCACACCCGAATCCAGCCCTACACCTGTTTCAAGTCCTAGGACTAACCGGAGCCCTCCCGTGACACCTGCCCCTAGCCCTCGGCCAACCCCACCACTACAACTAATTCTAGGCCTAACATGAGCCCTAACACTAACACTGCCCGTAGGCCTCTGCCAACCACTAGCCCTTCACCTAACCCTACCCCGAGCACTTTCCCTCGCCCTAGGCCTACGCCTAGGACTACCTCTAGTCCTAGCCCTACCCCTAGCCCTACAGCTACCCATACCCATATGCACACCCCCATCCCTACCCCTAGCCACAGCTCCAACTCCTGGCCCTAGGCCTACTCCTAGGTTTACCCCGACACCCACGTCTTGCCCTATGCCTACCCAAGCGCTACGCCTACTGATCCCAGTAGCACTAGCTCGGGCCCTAGACCAACGCCCAGTGCTCACTCTATATCGAGGCCTAGCACTTGCCCGTTGCCGACCAGTACATCTTGCCCTACCGTTAGCCAGAGAACTAACCCGTGTCCTACGGAATCACCCTGGACCCACCCTTAGCCACACCCGAATCCAGCCCTACATCTGTTCCGAGTTCTAGGACTAAACGGAGCCCTACCTTGACACCTACCCCTAACCCTTGGCCAATCACTACCACTACCACTAATTTTAGGCATAACATGAGCCCTAACACTAACACTGCCCGTAGGCCTCTGCCAACCACTAGCCCTTCACCTAACCCTACCCCGAGCACTCCCCCTCGCCCTAGGCCTACGCCTAGCACTACCTCTAGTCCTACCCCTACCCCTGGCCCTACAGCTAACCTACCCACAGGCCCACCCCCATCCCTACCCCTAGCCACAGCTCCAACTCCTGGCCCTAGGACTACTCCTAGGTTTACCCCGACACCCAACTCTTGCCCTATGCCTACCCCAGCGCTACGCCTACCGCTCCCACTAGCCCTAGCTCGGGCCCTAGACCAACGCCAGGTGCTCACTCCAGTCCGAGGCCTAGCACTTGCCCGTCACCGAACAGTACACCTTGCCCTACCGTTAGCCAGAGGACTAACCCGTGTCCTACGGAATCACCCTGGACCCACACTTAGCCACACACGAATCCAGCCCTACACCTGTTTCAAGTCCTAGGACTAACCGGAGCCCTCCCGTGACACCTGCCTTTAGCCCTCGGCCAACCCCTACCACTATAACTAATTCTAGGCCTAACATGAGCCCTAACACTAACACTGCCCGTAGGCCTCTGCCAACCACTAGCCCTTCACCTAAACCTACCCCGAGCACTGCCCCTCGCCCTAGGCCTACGCCTAGCACTACCTCTAGTCCTACCCCTACCCCTGGCCCTACAGCTACCCCTACCCATAGGCACACCCCCATCCCTACCCCTAGCCACAGCTCCAACTCCTGGCCCTAGGCCTACTCCTAGGTTTACCCCGACACCCACCTCTTGCCCTATGCCTACCACAGCGCTACGCCTACCGCTCCCACTAGCCCTAGCTCGGGCCCTAGACCACGCCCAGTGCTCACTCTAGTCCGAGGCGTAGCACTTGCCCGTTGCCAACCTGTACACCTTGCCCTACCGTTAGCCAGAACACTAACCTGTGTCCCACGAAATCACCCTGGACCCACACTTAGCCACACCCAAAACCAGCCCTACAACTGTTCCGAGTCCTAGAACTAACCGGAGCCCTCCCGTGACACCTACCCCTAACCCTCGCCCAACCCCTACCACTACCACTAATCCTAGGCCTAACATGAACCCTAACCCTAACACTGCCCGTGTGCCTCTGCCAACCACTAGCCCTTCACCTAACCCTACCCCGAGCACTCCCCCTCGCCCTAGGCCTACGCCTAGCACTACCTCTAGTCCTACACCTACCCCTGGCCCTACAGCTACACCTAACCATAGGCCCACCCCCATCCCTACCCCTAGCCACAGCTCCAACTCCTGGCCCTAGGCCTACTCCTAGGTTTACCCCGAAACCCACCTCTTGCCCTATGCCTACTACAGCGCTATGCCTACCGCTCCCTCTAGCCCTAGCTCGGGCCCTAGACCAACGACCAGTGCTCACTCTAGTCCGAGGCCTAGCACTTGACCGTCGCCGACCAGTACACTTTGCCTTACCGTTAGCCATAGCACTAACCCGTGTCCTACGGAATCACCTTGGACCCACCCTTAGCCACACCCGAATCCAGCCCTACACCTGTTCCGAGTCCAAGGACTAAACGGAGCCCTCCCGTGACACCTACCCCTAGCCCTCGGCCAACCCCTACCACTACCACAAATCCTAGGCCTAACATGAGCCCTAACACTAACACTGCCCGTGGGCCTCTGCCAACCACTAGCCATTCACCTAATCCTCCCCCGATCACTACCCATCACCCTAGGCCTACGCCTAGCACTATCTCTAGTCCTACCCATACCCCTGGCCCTACTGCTACCCCTACCCATAGGCCCAACCCCATCCCTACCCCTAGCCACAGCTCCAACTCCTGGCCATAGGCCTACTCCTAAGTTTACCCCGACACCCATCTCTTGCCCGATGCCTACCCCAGCGCTACGCCTACCGCTCCCGCTAGCCCTAGCTCGGGCCCTAGACCAACTCCCAGTGCTCACTCTAGTCCGAAGCCTAGCATTTGCCCATCTCCGACCAGTACACCTTGCCCTACCGTTAGCCAGAGCACTAACCCGTGTCCTACGGAATCACCCTGGACCCACCCTTAGTCACACCCGAATAACGCCCTACACCTGCTCTGAGTCCTAGAACTAAACGGAGCCCTCCCGTGACACCTACACCTAGCCCTCGGCCAACCCCTACCACTACCACTAATCCTAGGCCTAACATGAGCCCTAACACTAACACTGCCTGTGAGTTTCTGCCACCCACTAGCCCTTCCCCTAATCCTACCCCGAGCACTACCCCTCGCCCTAGGCCTACGCCTAGCACTACCTCTAGTCCTACCCCTACCCCTAGCCCTACAGCTACCCCTACTCATAAGCCCACCCCCATCCCTACCCCTAGCCACAGCTCCAACTACTGGCCCTAGGCCTACTTCTAGGTTTACACCGACACCCATCTCTTGCCCTATGCCTACCCCATCGCTTCGCCTACCGCTCCGACTAGCCCTAGCTCGGCCCTAGACCAACGCCCAGTGCTCACTCTAGTCTGAGGCCTAGCATTTGCCCGTCCCCGACCAGTACACCTTTCCATACCGTTAGCCAGAGCATTAACCCGTGTCCTACGGAATCACCCTTGACCCACCCTTAGCCACACCCGAATCCAGCCGTACACCTGTTTTGAGTCCTAGGACTAAACGGAGCCCTCCCGTGACACCTACACCTAGCCCTCGGCCAACCCCTACCATTATTACTAATCCTAGGCCTAACTTGAGCCCTAACAATAACAGTGCCCGTGACCTCTGCCAACCACTAGCCCTTCACCTAATCCTACCCCGAGCACTACCCATCGCCCTAGGCCTACGCCTAGCACTACCTCTAGTCCTACCCATACACCTGGCCGTACAGCTACCCCTACCCATAGGCCCAACCCCATCCCTACCCCTAGCCACAGCTCCAACTCCTGGCCCTAGGCCTACTCCTAGGTTTACCCCGACACCCACCTCTTGCCCTATGCCTACCCCAGCGCTACGCCTACCGCTCCCACTAGCCCTAGCTCGGGTCTTAGACCAACGCCCAGTGCTCATTCTAGTTCGAGGCCTAGCACTTGCCCGTCGCTGACCAGTACACCTTGCCCTACCGTTAGCCAGAGGACTAACCCGTGTCCTACGGAATCACCCTGGACCCACACTTAGCCACACCCGAATCCAGCCCTACACCTGTTTCAAGTCCTAGGACTAACCGGAGCCCTCCCGTGACACCTGCCCCTAGCCCTCGGCCAACCCCACCACTACAACTAATTCTAGGCCTAACATGAGCCCTAACACTAACACTGCCCGTAGGCCTCTGCCAACCACTAGCCCTTCACCTAACCCTACCCCGAGCACTCCCCCTCGCCCTAGGCCTACGCCTAGCACTACCTCTAGTCCTACCCCTACACCTGGCCCTACAGCTAACCTACCCACAGGCCCACCCCCATCCCTACCCCTAGCCACAGCTCCAACTCCTGGCCCTAGGACTACTCCTAGGTTTACCCCGACACCCAACTCTTGCCCTATGCCTACCCCAGCGCTACGCCTACCGCTCCCACTAGCCCTAGCTCGGGCCCTAGACCAACGCCAGGTGCTCACTCCAGTCCGAGGCCTAGCACTTGCCCGTCACCGAACAGTACACCTTTCCCTACCGTTAGCCAGAGGACTAACCCGTGTCCTACGGAATCACCCTGGACCCACCCTTAGCCACACCCGAATCCAGCCCTACATCTGTTTCAAGTTTTAGGACTAACCGGAGCCCTCCCGTGACACCTGCACCTAGCCCTCGGCCAACCCCTACCACTACAACTAATTCTAGGCCTAACATGAGCCCTAACACTAACACTGCCCGTAGGCCTCTGCCAACCACTAGCCCTTCACCTAACCCTACCCCGAGCACTCCCCCTCGCCCTCGGCCTACGCCTAGCACTACCTCTAGTCCTACCCCTACCCCTGGCCCTACAGCTACCCCTACCCATAGGCACACCCCCATCCCTACCCCTAGCCACAGCTCCAACTCCTGGCCCTAGGCCTACTCCTAAGTTTACCCCGACACCCACCTCTTGCCTCTGCCTACCCCAGCGCTACGCCTACCGCTCCCAGTAGCCCAAGCTCGGGCCTTAGACCAACGCACAGTGCTCACTCTAGTCCGAGGCCTAGCACTTGCCCGTTGCCGACCAGTACACCTTGCCCTACCGTTAGCCAGAGCAGTAACCCGTGTCCTATGGAATCACCCTGGACCCACCCTTAGCCACACACGAATCCAGCCCAACACCTGTTCGGAGTCCTAGGACTAAACGGAGCCCTCCCGTGACACCTACCCCTAGCCCTCAGCCAACCCCTACCACTACCACTAATCCTAGGCCTAACATGAGCCCTAACACTAACACTGCCCGTGGGCCTCTGCCAACCACTAGCCATTCACCTAATCCTTCCCCGATCACTACCCATCACCCTTGGCCTACGCCTAGCACTATCTCTAGTCCTACCCATACCCCTGGCCCTACTGCTACCCCTACCCATAGGCCCAACCCCATCCCTACCCCTAGCCACAGCTCCAACTCCTGGCCCTAGGCCTACACCTAGGTTTACCCCGACACCCACCACTTGCCCTATGCCTACCCCAGCGCTACGCCTACCGCTCCCACTAGCCCTAGCTCGGGCCCTAGACCAACGCCCAGTGCTCACTCTAGTCCGTGGCCTAGCACTTGCCCGTTGCCGACCATTACACCTTGCCCTACCGTTAGCCAGAACACTAACCTGAGTCCCACGAAATCAACCGGTACCCACCCTTAGCCACACCCGAATCCAGCCCACACCTTTTCCGAGTCCTAGGACTTAACGGAGCCCTCCCTTGACACCTACACCTAGCCCTCGGCCAACCCCTACCACTACCACTAATCCTAGGCCTAACATGAGCCCTAACAATAACACTGCCCGTGGGCCTCTGCCAACCACTAGCCCTTCACCTAACCCTACCCCGAGCACTCCCCCTCGCCTAGGCTTGCGCTTAGCACTACCTCTAGTCCTACCCCTACCCCGGGGCCTACAGCTACCCCTAACCATAGGCCCACCCCAATCCCTACCCCTAGCCACAGCTCCAACTCCTGGCCCTAGGCCTACTCCTAAGTTTACCCCGACACCCACCTCTTGCCCTATGCCTACCCCAGCGCTACGCCTACCGCTCCCTCTAGCCCTATCTCGGGCCCTAGACCAACGCACAGTGCTCACTCTAGTCCGAGGCCTAGCACTTGCCCGTTGCCGACCAGTACACCTTGCCCTACCGTTAGCCAGAGCAGTAACCCGTGTCCTACGGTATCACCCTGGACCCACCCTTAGCCACACCCGAATCCAGCCGTACACCTGTTTTGAGTCCTAGGACTAAACGGAGCCCTCCCGTGACACCTACACCTAGCCCTCGGCCAACCCCTACCATTATTACTAATCCTAGGCCTAACTGGAGCACTAACAATAACAGTGCCCGTGACCTCTGCCAACTACTAGCCCTTCACCTAATCCTACCCCGAGCACTACCCATCGCCCTAGGCCTACGCCTAGCACTACCTCTAGTCCTACCCATACACCTGGCCGTACAGCTACCCCTACCCATAGGCCCAACCCCATCCCTACCCCTAGCCACAGCTCCAACTCCTGGCCCTAGGCCTACTCTTAGGTTTACCCCGACACCCACCTCTTGCCCTATGCCTACCCCAGCGCTACGCCTACCGCTCCCACTAGCCATAGCTCGGGTCTTAGACCAACGCCCAGTGCTCATTCTAGTTCGAGGCCTAGCACTTGCCCGTCGCTGACCAGTACACCTTGCCCTACCGTTAGCCAGAGGACTAACCCGTGTCCTACGGAATCACCCTGGACCCACACTTAGCCACACCCGAATCCAGCCCTACACCTGTTTCAAGTCCTAGGACTAACCGGAGCCCTCCCGTGACACCTGCCCCTAGCCCTCGGCCAACCCCTACCATTATTACTAATCCTAGGCCTAACATGAGCCCTAACACTAACACTGCCCGTAGGCCTCTGCCAACACTAGCCCTTCACCTAACCCTACCCCGAGCACTTTCCCTCGCCCTAGGCCTACGCCTAGCACTCCCTCTAGTCCTACCCCTACCCCTGGCCCTACAGCTACCCATACCCATATGCACACCCCCATCCCTACCCCTAGCCACAGCTCCAACTCCTGGCCCTAGGCCTACTCCTAGGTTTACCCCGACACCCACCTCTTGCCCTATGCCTACCCAAGCGCTACGCCTACCGATCCCAGTAGCACTAGCTCGGGCCCTAGACCAACGCCCAGTGCTCACTCTATTCCGAGGCCTAGCACTTGCCCGTTGCCGACCAGTACATCTTGACCAAACCGTTAGCCAGAGAACTAACCCGTGTCCTACGGAATCACCACGGACCCACCCTTAGCCACACCCGAATCCAGCCCTACATCTGTTCCGAGTCCTAGGACTAAACGGAGCCCTACCTTGACACCTACACCTAGCCCTCGGCCAACCCCTACCACTACCACTAATCCTAGGCCTAACATGAACCCTAACCCTAACACTGCCCGTGTGCCTCTGCCAACCACTAGCCCTTCACCTAACCCTACCCCGAGCACTCCCCCTCGCCCTAGGCCTACGCCTAGCACTACCTCTAGTCCTACACCTACCCCTGGCCCTACAGCTACACCTAACCATAGGCCCACCCCCATCCCTACCCCTAGCCACAGCTCCAACTCCTGGCCCTAGGCCTACTCCTAGGTTTACCCCGAAACCCACCTCTTGCCCTATGCCTACTACAGCGCTATACCTACCGCTCCCTCTAGCCCTAGCTCGGGCCCTAGACCAACGCACAGTGCTCACTCTAGTCCGAGGCCTAGCACTTGCCCGTTGCCGACCAGTACACCTTGCCCTACCGTTAGCCAGAGCAGTAACCCGTGTCCTACGGAATCACCCTGGACCCACCCTTAGCCACACACGAATCCAGCCCAACACCTGTTCGGAGTTTTAGGACTAAACGGAGCCCTCCCGTGACACCTACCCCTAGCCCTCAGCCAACCCCACCACTACAACTAATTCTAGGCCTAACATGAGCCCTAACACTAACACTGCCCGTAGGCCTCTGCCAACCACTAGCCCTTCACCTAACCCTACCCCGAGCACTTTCCCTCGCCCTAGGCCTACGCCTAGCACTACCTCTAGTCCTACCCCTACCCCTGGCCCTACAGCTACCCATACCCATATGCACACCCCCATCCCTACCCCTAGCCACAGCTCCAACTCCTGGCCCTAGGCCGACTCCTAGGTTTACCCCGACACCCACCTCTTGCCCTATGCCTACCCAAGCGCTACGCCTACTGATCCCAGTAGCACTAGCTCGGGCCCTAGACCAACGCCCAGTGCTCACTCTATTCCGAGGCCTAGCACTTGCCCGTTGCCGACCAGTACATCTTGCCCTACCGTTAGCCAGAGAACTAACCGGTGTCCTACGGAATCACCCTGGACCCACCCTTAGCCACACCCGAATCCAGCCCTACATCTGTTCCGAGTTCTAGGACTAAACGGAGCCCTACCTTGACACCTACCCCTAACCCTTGGCCAATCCCTACCACTACCACTAATTTTAGGCCTAACATGAGCCCTAACACTAACACTGCCCGTAGGCCTCTTCCAACCACTAGCCCTTCACCTAACCCTACCCCGAGCACTCCCCCTCGCCCTAGGCCTACGCCTAGCACTACCTCTAGTCCTACCCCTACACCTGGCCCTACAGCTAACCTACCCACAGGCCCACCCCCATCCCTACCCCTAGCCACAGCTCCAACTCCTGGCCCTAGGACTACTCCTAGGTTTACCCCGACACCCAACTCTTGCCCTATGCCTACCCCAGCGCTACGCCTACCGCTCCCACTAGCCCTAGCTCGGGCCCTAGACCAACGCCAGGTGCTCACTCCAGTCCGAGGCCTAGCACTTGCCCGTCACCGAACAGTACACCTTGCCCTACCGTTAGCCAGAGGACTAACCCGTGTCCTAAGGAATCACCCTGGACCCACACTTAGCCACACACGAATCCAGCCCTACACCTGTTTCAAGTCCTAGGACTAACCGGAGCCCTCCCGTGACACCTGCCTTTAGCCTTCGGCCAACCCCTACCACTATAACTAATTCTAGGCCTAACATGAGCCCTAACACTAACACTGCCCGTAGGCCTCTGCCAACCACTAGCCCTTCACCTAAACCTACCCCGAGCACTGCCCCTCGCCCTAGGCCTACGCCTAGCTCTACCTCTAGTCCTACCCCTACCCCTGGCCCTACAGCTACCCCTACCCATAGGCACACCCCCATCCCTACCCCTAGCCACAGCTCCAACTCCTGGCCCTAGGCCTACTCCTAGGTTTACCCCGACACCCACCTCTTGCCCTATGCCTACCACAGCGCTACGCCTACCACTCCCACTAGCCCTAGCTCGGGCCCTTGACCACGCCCAGTGCTCACTCTAGTCCGAGGCCTAGCACTTGACCGTCGCCGACCAGTACACTTTGCCCTACCGTTAGCCATAGCACTAACCCATATCCTACGGAATCACCCTGGACCCACCCTTAGCCACACCCGAATCCAGCCCTACACCTGTTTCAAGTCCTAGGACTAACCGGAGCCCTCCCGTGACACCTGCACCTAGCCCTCGGCCAACCCCTACCACTACAACTAATTCTAGGCCTAACATGAGCCCTAACACTAACACTGCCCGTGGGCCTCTGCCAACCACTAGCCATTCACCTAATCCTCCCCCGATCACTACCCATCACCCTAGGCCTACGCCTAGCACTATCTCTAGTCCTACACATACCCCTGGCCCTACTGCTACCCCTACCCATAGGCCCAACCCCATCCCTACCCCTAGCCACAGCTCCAACTCCTGGCCATAGGCCTACTCCTAAGTTTACCCCGACACCCACCTCTTGCCCTATGCCTACCCCAGCGCTACGCCTACCGCTCCCACTAGCCCTAGCTCGGGCCATAGACCAACTCCCAGTGCTCACTCTAGTCCGAAGCCTAGCATTTGCCCATCTCCGACCAGTACACCTTGCCATACCGTTAGCCAGAGCATTAACCCGTGTCCTACGGAATCACCCTGGACCCACCCTTAGCCACACCCGAATCCAGCCGTACACCTGTTTTGAGTCCTAGGACTAAACGGAGCCCTCCCGTGACACCTACACCTAGCCCTCGGCCAACCCCTACCATTATTACTAATCCTAGGCCTAACTTGAGCTCTAACAATAACAGTGCCCGTGACCTCTGCCAACCACTAGCCCTTCACCTAATCCTACCCCGAGCACTACCCATCGCCCTAGGCCTACGCCTAGCACTACCTCTCGTCCTACCCATACACCTGGCCGTACAGCTACCCCTACCCATAGGCCCAACCCCATCCCTACCCCTAGCCACAGCTCCAACTCCTGGCCCTAGGCCTACTCCTAGGTTTACCCCGACACCCACCTCTTGCCCTATGCCAACCCCAGCGCTACGCCTACCGCTCCCACTAGCCCTAGCTCGGGTCTTAGACCAACGCCTAGTGCTCATTCTAGTTCGAGGCCTAGCACTTGCCCGTCGCTGACCAGTACACCTTGCCCTACCGTTAGCCAGAGGACTAACCCGTGTCCTACGGAATTACCCTGGACCCACACTTAGCCACACCCGAATCCAGCCCTACACCTGTTTCAAGTCCTAGGACTAACCGGAGCCCTCCCGTGACACCTGCCCCTGGCCCTCGGCCAACCCCACCACTACAACTAATTCTAGGCCTAACATGAGCCCTAACACTAACACTGCCCGTAGGCCTCTGCCAACCACTAGCCCTTCACCTAACCCTACCCCGAGCACTTTCCCTCGCCCTAGGCCTACGCCTAGGACTACCTCTAGTCCTACCCCTACCCCTGGCCCTACAGCTACCCATACCCATATGCACACCCCCATCCCTACCCCTAGCCACAGCTCCAACTCCTGGCCCTAGGCCTACTCCTAGGTTTACCCCGACACCCACGTCTTGCCCTATGCCTACCCAAGCGCTACGCCTACTGATCCCAGTAGCACTAGCTCGGGCCCTAGACCAACGCCCAGTGCTCACTCTATTCCGAGGCCTAGCACTTGCCCGTTGCCGACCAGTACATCTTGCCCTACCGTTAGCCAGAGAACTAACCCGTGTCCTACGGAATCACCCTGGACCCACCCTTAGCCACACCCGAATCCAGCCCAACATCTGTTCCGAGTTCTAGGACTAAACGGAGCCCTACCTTGACACCTACCCCTAACCCTTGGCCAATCACTACCACTACCACTAATTTTAGGCATAACATGAGCCCTAACACTAACACTGCCCGTAGGCCTCTGCCAACCACTAGCCCTTCACCTAACCCTACCCCGAGCACTCCCCCTCGCCCTAGGCCTACGCCTAGCACTACCTCTAGTCCTACCCCTACCCCTGGCCCTACAGCTAACCTACCCACAGGCCCACCCCCATCCCTACCCCTAGCCACAGCTCCAACTCCTGGCCCTAGGACTACTCCTAGGTTTACCCCGACACCCAACTCTTGCCCTATGCCTACCCCAGCGCTACGCCTACCGCTCCCACTAGCCCTAGCTCGGGCCCTAGACCAACGCCAGGTGCTCACTCCAGTCCGAGGCCTAGCACTTGCCCGTCACCGAACAGTACACCTTGCCCTACCGTTAGCCAGAGGACTAACCCGTGTCCTACGGAATCACCCTGGACCCACACTTAGCCACACACGAATCCAGCCCTACACCTGTTTCAAGTCCTAGGACTAACCGGAGCCCTCCCGTGACACCTGCCTTTAGCCCTCGGCCAACCCCTACCACTATAACTAATTCTAGGCCTAACATGAGCCCTAACACTAACACTGCCCGTAGGCCTCTGCCAACCACTAGCCCTTCACCTAAACCTACCCCGAGCACTGCCCCTCGCCCTAGGCCTACGCCTAGCACTACCTCTAGTCCTACCCCTACCCCTGGCCCTACAGCTACCCCTACCCATAGGCACACCCCCATCCCTACCCCTAGCCACAGCTCCAACTCCTGGCCCTAGGCCTACTCCTAGGTTTACCCCGACACCCACCTCTTGCCCTATGCCTACCACAGCGCTACGCCTACCGCTCCCACTAGCCCTAGCTCGGGCCCTAGACCACGCCCAGTGCTCACTCTAGTCCGAGGCGTAGCACTTGCCCGTTGCCAACCTGTACACCTTGCCCTACCGTTAGCCAGAACACTAACCTGTGTCCCACGAAATCACCCTGGACCCACACTTAGCCACACCCAAAACCAGCCCTACAACTGTTCCGAGTCCTAGAACTAACCGGAGCCCTCCCGTGACACCTACCCCTAACCCTCGCCCAACCCCTACCACTACCACTAATCCTAGGCCTAACATGAACCCTAACCCTAACACTGCCCGTGTGCCTCTGCCAACCACTAGCCCTTCACCTAACCCTACCCCGAGCACTCCCCCTCGCCCTAGGCCTACGCCTAGCACTACCTCTAGTCCTACACCTACCCCTGGCCCTACAGCTACACCTAACCATAGGCCCACCCCCATCCCTACCCCTAGCCACAGCTCCAACTCCTGGCCCTAGGCCTACTCCTAGGTTTACCCCGAAACCCACCTCTTGCCCTATGCCTACTACAGCGCTATGCCTACCGCTCCCTCTAGCCCTAGCTCGGGCCCTAGACCAACGACCAGTGCTCACTCTAGTCCGAGGCCTAGCACTTGACCGTCGCCGACCAGTACACTTTGCCTTACCGTTAGCCATAGCACTAACCCGTGTCCTACGGAATCACCTTGGACCCACCCTTAGCCACACCCGAATCCAGCCCTACACCTGTTCCGAGTCCAAGGACTAAACGGAGCCCTCCCGTGACACCTACCCCTAGCCCTCGGCCAACCCCTACCACTACCACAAATCCTAGGCCTAACATGAGCCCTAACACTAACACTGCCCGTGGGCCTCTGCCAACCACTAGCCATTCACCTAATCCTCCCCCGATCACTACCCATCACCCTAGGCCTACGCCTAGCACTATCTCTAGTCCTACCCATACCCCTGGCCCTACTGCTACCCCTACCCATAGGCCCAACCCCATCCCTACCCCTAGCCACAGCTCCAACTCCTGGCCATAGGCCTACTCCTAAGTTTACCCCGACACCCATCTCTTGCCCGATGCCTACCCCAGCGCTACGCCTACCGCTCCCGCTAGCCCTAGCTCGGGCCCTAGACCAACTCCCAGTGCTCACTCTAGTCCGAAGCCTAGCATTTGCCCATCTCCGACCAGTACACCTTGCCCTACCGTTAGCCAGAGCACTAACCCGTGTCCTACGGAATCACCCTGGACCCACCCTTAGTCACACCCGAATAACGCCCTACACCTGCTCTGAGTCCTAGAACTAAACGGAGCCCTCCCGTGACACCTACACCTAGCCCTCGGCCAACCCCTACCACTACCACTAATCCTAGGCCTAACATGAGCCCTAACACTAACACTGCCTGTGAGTTTCTGCCACCCACTAGCCCTTCCCCTAATCCTACCCCGAGCACTACCCCTCGCCCTAGGCCTACGCCTAGCACTACCTCTAGTCCTACCCCTACCCCTGGCCCTACAGCTACCCCTACTCATAAGCCCACCCCCATCCCTACCCCTAGCCACAGCTCCAACTACTGGCCCTAGGCCTACTTCTAGGTTTACACCGACACCCATCTCTTGCCCTATGCCTACCCCATCGCTTCGCCTACCGCTCCCACTAGCCATAGCTCGGGTCTTAGACCAACGCCCAGTGCTCATTCTAGTTCGAGGCCTAGCACTTGCCCGTCGCTGACCAGTACACCTTGCCCTACCGTTAGCCAGAGGACTAACCCGTGTCCTACGGAATCACCCTGGACCCACACTTAGCCACACCCGAATCCAGCCCTACACCTGTTTCAAGTCCTAGGACTAACCGGAGCCCTCCCGTGACACCTGCCCCTAGCCCTCGGCCAACCCCACCACTACAACTAATTCTAGGCCTAACATGAGCCCTAACACTAACACTGCCCGTAGGCCTCTGCCAACACTAGCCCTTCACCTAACCCTACCCCGAGCACTTTCCCTCGCCCTAGGCCTACGCCTAGCACTCCCTCTAGTCCTACCCCTACCCCTGGCCCTACAGCTACCCATACCCATATGCACACCCCCATCCCTACCCCTAGCCACAGCTCCAACTCCTGGCCCTAGGCCTACTCCTAGGTTTACCCCGACACCCACCTCTTGCCCTATGCCTACCCAAGCGCTACGCCTACTGATCCCAGTAGCACTAGCTCGGGCCCTAGACCAACGCCCAGTGCTCACTCTATTCCGAGGCCTAGCACTTGCCCGTTGCCGACCAGTACATCTTGACCAAACCGTTAGCCAGAGAACTAACCCGTGTCCTACGGAATCACCATGGACCCACCCTTAGCCACACCCGAATCCAGCCCTACATCTGTTCCGAGTCCTAGGACTAAACGGAGCCCTACCTTGACACCTACACCTAGTCCTCGGCCAACCCCTACCACTACCACTAATCCTAGGCCTAACATGAGCCCTAACACTAACACTGCCCGTGGGCCTCTGCCAACAACTAGCCCTTCACCTAACCCTACCCCGAGCAGTCCCCCTCGCCCTAGGCCTACGCCTAGCACTACCTCTAGTCCTACCCCTACACCTGGCCCTACAGCTAACCTACCCACAGGCCCACCCCCATCCCTACCCCTAGCCACAGCTCCAACTCCTGGCCCTAGGACTACTCCTAGGTTTACCCCGACACCCAACTCTTGCCCTATGCCTACCCCAGCGCTACGCCTACCGCTCCCACTAGCCCTAGCTCGGGCCCTAGACCAACGCCAGGTGCTCACTCCAGTCCGAGGCCTAGCACTTGCCCGTCACCGAACAGTACACCTTTCCCTACCGTTAGCCAGAGGACTAACCCGTGTCCTACGGAATCACCCTGGACCCACCCTTAGCCACACCCGAATCCAGCCCTACATCTGTTTCAAGTTTTAGGACTAACCGGAGCCCTCCCGTGACACCTGCACCTAGCCCTCGGCCAACCCCTACCACTACAACTAATTCTAGGCCTAACATGAGCCCTAACACTAACACTGCCCGTAGGCCTCTGCCAACCACTAGCCCTTCACCTAACCCTACCCCGAGCACTCCCCCTCGCCCTAGGCCTACGCCTAGCACTACCTCTAGTCCTACCCCTACCCCTGGCCCTACAGCTACCCCTACCCATAGGCACACCCCCATCCCTACCCCTAGCCACAGCTCCAACTCCTGGCCCTAGGCCTACTCCTAAGTTTACCCCGACACCCACCTCTTGCCTCTGCCTACCCCAGCGCTACGCCTACCGCTCCCAGTAGCCCAAGCTCGGGCCTTAGACCAACGCACAGTGCTCACTCTAGTCCGAGGCCTAGCACTTGCCCGTTGCCGACCAGTACACCTTGCCCTACCGTTAGCCAGAGCAGTAACCCGTGTCCTATGGAATCACCCTGGACCCACCCTTAGCCACACACGAATCCAGCCCAACACCTGTTCGGAGTCCTAGGACTAAACGGAGCCCTCCCGTGACACCTACCCCTAGCCCTCAGCCAACCCCTACCACTACCAATAATCCTAGGCCTAACATGAGCCCTAACACTAACACTGCCCGTGGGCCTCTGCCAACCACTAGCCATTCACCTAATCCTTCCCCGATCACTACCCATCACCCTTGGCCTACGCCTAGCACTATCTCTAGTCCTACCCATACCCCTGGCCCTACTGCTACCCCTACCCATAGGCCCAACCCCATCCCTACCCCTAGCCACAGCTCCAACTCCTGGCCCTAGGCCTACACCTAGGTTTACCCCGACACCCACCACTTGCCCTATGCCTACCCCAGCGCTACGCCTACCGCTCCCACTAGCCCTAGCTCGGGCCCTAGACCAACGCCCAGTGCTCACTCTAGTCCGTGGCCTAGCACTTGCCCGTTGCCGACCATTACACCTTGCCCTACCGTTAGCCAGAACACTAACCTGAGTCCCACGAAATCAACCGGTACCCACCCTTAGCCACACCCGAATCCAGCCCACACCTGTTCCGAGTCCTAGGACTTAACGGAGCCCTCCCTTGACACCTACACCTAGCCCTCGGCCAACCCCTACCACTACCACTAATCCTAGGCCTAACATGAGCCCTAACAATAACACTGCCCGTGGGCCTCTGCCAACCACTAGCCCTTCACCTAACCCTACCCCGAGCACTCCCCCTCGCCTAGGCTTGCGCTTAGCACTACCTCTAGTCCTACCCCTACCCCGGGGCCTACAGCTACCCCTAACCATAGGCCCACCCCAATCCCTACCCCTAGCCACAGCTCCAACTCCTGGCCCTAGGCCTACTCCTAAGTTTACCCCGACACCCACCTCTTGCCCTATGCCTACCCCAGCGCTACGCCTACCGCTCCCTCTAGCCCTATCTCGGGCCCTAGACCAACGCACAGTGCTCACTCTAGTCCGAGGCCTAGCACTTGCCCGTTGCCGACCAGTACACCTTGCCCTACCGTTAGCCAGAGCAGTAACCCGTGTCCTATGGTATCACCCTGGACCCACCCTTAGCCACACCCGAATCCAGCCGTACACCTGTTTTGAGTCCTAGGACTAAACGGAGCCCTCCCGTGACACCTACACCTAGCCCTCGGCCAGCCCCTACCATTATTACTAATCCTAGGCCTAACTGGAGCACTAACAATAACAGTGCCCGTGACCTCTGCCAACTACTAGCCCTTCACCTAATCCTACCCCGAGCACTACCCATCGCCCTAGGCCTACGCCTAGCACTACCTCTAGTCCTACCCATACACCTGGCCGTACAGCTACCCCTACCCATAGGCCCAACCCCATCCCTACCCCTAGCCACAGCTCCAACTCCTGGCCCTAGGCCTACTCTTAGGTTTACCCCGACACCCACCTCTTGCCCTATGCCTACCCCAGCGCTACGCCTACCGCTCCCACTAGCCATAGCTCGGGTCTTAGACCAACGCCCAGTGCTCATTCTAGTTCGAGGCCTAGCACTTGCCCGTCGCTGACCAGTACACCTTGCCCTACCGTTAGCCAGAGGACTAACCCGTGTCCTACGGAATCACCCTGGACCCACACTTAGCCACACCCGAATCCAGCCCTACACCTGTTTCAAGTCCTAGGACTAACCGGAGCCCTCCCGTGACACCTGCCCCTAGCCCTCGGCCAACACCACCACTACAACTAATTCTAGGCCTAACATGAGCCCTAACACTAACACTGCCCGTAGGCCTCTGCCAACACTAGCCCTTCACCTAACCCTACCCCGAGCACTTTCCCTCGCCCTAGGCCTACGCCTAGCACTCCCTCTAGTCCTACCCCTACCCCTGGCCCTACAGCTACCCATACCCATATGCACACCCCCATCCCTACCCCTAGCCACAGCTCCAACTCCTGGCCCTAGGCCTACTCCTAGGTTTACCCCGACACCCACCTCTTGCCCTATGCCTACCCAAGCGCTACGCCTACTGATCCCAGTAGCACTAGCTCGGGCCCTAGACCAACGCCCAGTGCTCACTCTATTCCGAGGCCTAGCACTTGCCCGTTGCCGACCAGTACATCTTGACCAAACCGTTAGCCAGAGAACTAACCCGTGTCCTACGGAATCACCATGGACCCACCCTTAGCCACACCCGAATCCAGCCCTACATCTGTTCCGAGTCCTAGGACTAAACGGAGCCCTACCTTGACACCTACACCTAGCCCTCGGCCAACCCCTACCACTACCACTAATCCTAGGCCTAACATGAGCCCTAACACTAACACTGCCCGTGGGCCTCTGCCAACAACTAGCCCTTCACCTAACCCTACCCCGAGCAGTCCCCCTCGCCCTAGGCCTACGCCTAGCACTACCTCTAGTCCTACCCCTACCCCTGGCCCTACAGGTACCCCTACCCATAGGCCCACCCCCATCCTTACCCCTAGCCACAGCTCCAACTCCTGGCCCTAGGCCTACTCCTAAGTTTACCCCGACACCCACCTCTTGCCCTATGCCTACCCCAGCGCTACGCCTACCGCTCCCACTAGCCCTAGCTCGGGACCTAGACCAAAGCCCAGTGCTCACTCTAGTCCGAGGCTAGCACTTGCCAGTCAGCGACCAGTACACCTTGCCCTACCGTTAGCCAGAGGACTAACCCGTGTCCTACGGAATCACCCTGGACCCACCCTTAGCCACACCCGAATCCAGCCTTACACCTGTTTCAAGTCCTAGGACTAAACGGAGCCCTACCTTGACACCTACCCCTAACCCTCGCCCAACCCCTACCACTACCACTAATCCTAGGCCTAACATGAACCCTAACCCTAACACTGCCCGTGTGCCTCTGCCAACCACTAGCCCTTCACCTAACCCTACCCCGAGCACTCCCCCTCGCCCTAGGCCTACGCCTAGCACTACCTCTAGTCCTACACCTACCCCTGGCCCTACAGCTACACCTAACCATAGGCCCACCCCCATCCCTACCCCTAGCCACAGCTCCAACTCCTGGCCCTAGGCCTACTCCTAGGTTTACCCCGAAACCCACCTCTTGCCCTATGCCTACTACAGCGCTATGCCTACCGCTCCCTCTAGCCCTAGCTCGGGCCCTAGACCAACGACCAGTGCTCACTCTAGTCCGAGGCCTAGCACTTGACCGTCGCCGACCAGTACACTTTGCCTTACCGTTAGCCATAGCACTAACCCGTGTCCTACGGAATCACCTTGGACCCACCCTTAGCCACACCCGAATCCAGCCCTACACCTGTTCCGAGTCCAAGGACTAAACGGAGCCCTCCCGTGACACCTACCCCTAGCCCTCGGCCAACCCCTACCACTACCACAAATCCTAGGCCTAACATGAGCCCTAACACTAACACTGCCCGTGGGCCTCTGCCAACCACTAGCCATTCACCTAATCCTCCCCCGATCACTACCCATCACCCTAGGCCTACGCCTAGCACTATCTCTAGTCCTACCCATACCCCTGGCCCTACTGCTACCCCTACCCATAGGCCCAACCCCATCCCTACCCCTAGCCACAGCTCCAACTCCTGGCCATAGGCCTACTCCTAAGTTTACCCCGACACCCATCTCTTGCCCGATGCCTACCCCAGCGCTACGCCTACCGCTCCCGCTAGCCCTAGCTCGGGCCCTAGACCAACTCCCAGTGCTCACTCTAGTCCGAAGCCTAGCATTTGCCCATCTCCGACCAGTACACCTTGCCCTACCGTAAGCCAGAGCACTAACCCGTGTCCTACGGAATCACCCTGGACCCACCCTTAGTCACACCCGAATAACGCCCTACACCTGCTCTGAGTCCTAGAACTAAACGGAGCCCTCCCGTGACACCTACACCTAGCCCTCGGCCAACCCCTACCACTACCACTAATCCTAGGCCTAACATGAGCCCTAACACTAACACTGCCTGTGAGTTTCTGCCACCCACTAGCCCTTCCCCTAATCCTACCCCGAGCACTACCCCTCGCCCTAGGCCTACGCCTAGCACTACCTCTAGTCCTACCCCTACCCCTGGCCCTACAGCTACCCCTACTCATAAGCCCACCCCCATCCCTACCCCTAGCCACAGCTCCAACTACTGGCCCTAGGCCTACTTCTAGGTTTACACCGACACCCATCTCTTGCCCTATGCCTACCCCATCGCTTCGCCTACCGCTCCGACTAGCCCTAGCTCGGCCCTAGACCAACGCCCAGTGCTCACTCTAGTCTGAGGCCTAGCATTTGCCCGTCCCCGACCAGTACACCTTTCCATACCGTTAGCCAGAGCATTAACCCGTGTCCTACGGAATCACCCTGGACCCACCCTAAGCCACACCCGAATCCAGCCGTACACCTGTTTTGAGTCCTAGGACTAAACGGAGCCCTCCCGTGACACCTACACCTAGCCCTCGGCCAACCCCTACCATTATTACTAATCCTAGGCCTAACTTGAGCCCTAACAATAACAGTGCCCGTGACCTCTGCCAACCACTAGCCCTTCACCTAATCCTACCCCGAGCACTACCCATCGCCCTAGGCCTACGCCTAGCACTACCTCTAGTCCTACCCATACACCTGGCCGTACAGCTACCCCTACCCATAGGCCCAACCCCATCCCTACCCCTAGCCACAGCTCCAACTCCTGGCCCTAGGCCTACTCCTAGGTTTACCCCGACACCCACCTCTTGCCCTATGCCTACCCCAGCGCTACGCCTACCGCTCCCACTAGCCCTAGCTCGGGTCTTAGACCAACGCCCAGTGCTCATTCTAGTTCGAGGCCTAGCACTTGCCCGTCGCTGACCAGTACACCTTGCCCTACCGTTAGCCAGAGGACTAACCCGTGTCCTACGGAATCACCCTGGACCCACACTTAGCCACACCCGAATCCAGCCCTACACCTGTTTCAAGTCCTAGGACTAACCGGAGCCCTCCCGTGACACCTGCCCCTAGCCCTCGGCCAACCCCACCACTACAACTAATTCTAGGCCTAACATGAGCCCTAACACTAACACTGCCCGTAGGCCTCTGCCAACCACTAGCCCTTCACCTAACCCTACCCCGAGCACTCCCCCTCGCCCTAGGCCTACGCCTAGCACTACCTCTAGTCCTACCCCTACACCTGGCCCTACAGCTAACCTACCCACAGGGCCACCCCCATCCCTACCCCTAGCCACAGCTCCAACTCCTGGCCCTAGGACTACTCCTAGGTTTACCCCTACACCCAACTCTTGCCCTATGCCTACCCCAGCGCTACGCCTACCGCTCCCACTAGCCCTAGCTCGGGCCCTAGACCAACGCCAGGTGCTCACTCCAGTCCGAGGCCTAGCACTTGCCCGTCACCGAACAGTACACCTTTCCCTACCGTTAGCCAGAGGACTAACCCGTGTCCTACGGAATCACCCTGGACCCACCCTTAGCCACACCCGAATCCAGCCCTACACCTGTTTCAAGTTTTAGGACTAACCGGAGCCCTCCCGTGACACCTGCACCTAGCCCTCGGCCAACCCCTACCACTACAACTAATTCTAGGCCTAACATGAGCCCTAACACTAACACTGCCCGTAGGCCTCTGCCAACCACTAGCCCTTCACCTAACCCTACCCCGAGCACTCCCCCTCGCCCTAGGCCTACGCCTAGCACTACCTCTAGTCCTACCCCTACCCCTGGCCCTACAGCTACCCCTACCCATAGGCACACCCCCATCCCTACCCCTAGCCACAGCTCCAACTCCTGGCCCTAGGCCTACTCCTAAGTTTACCCCGACACCCACCTCTTGCCTCTGCCTACCCCAGCGCTACGCCTACCGCTCCCAGTAGCCCAAGCTCGGGCCTTAGACCAACGCACAGTGCTCACTCTAGTCCGAGGCCTAGCACTTGCCCGTTGCCGACCAGTACACCTTGCCCTACCGTTAGCCAGAGCAGTAACCCGTGTCCTATGGAATCACCCTGGACCCACCCTTAGCCACACACGAATCCAGCCCAACACCTGTTCGGAGTCCTAGGACTAAACGGAGCCCTCCCGTGACACCTACCCCTAGCCCTCAGCCAACCCCTACCACTACCACTAATCCTAGGCCTAACATGAGCCCTAACACTAACACTGCCCGTGGGCCTCTGCCAACCACTAGCCATTCACCTAATCCTTCCCCGATCACTACCCATCACCCTAGGCCTACGCCTAGCACTATCTCTAGTCCTACCCATACCCCTGGCCCTACTGCTACCCCTACCCATAGGCCCAACCCCATCCCTACCCCTAGCCACAGCTCCAACTCCTGGCCCTAGGCCTACACCTAGGTTTACCCCGACACCCACCACTTGCCCTATGCCTACCCCAGCGCTACGCCTACCGCTCCCACTAGCCCTAGCTCGGGCCCTAGACCAACGCCCAGTGCTCACTCTAGTCCGTGGCCTAGCACTTGCCCGTTGCCGACCAGTACACCTTGCCCTACCGTTAGCCAGAACACTAACCTGAGTCCCACGAAATCAACCGGTACCCACCCTTAGCCACACCCGAATCCAGCCCACACCTGTTCCGAGTCCTAGGACTTAACGGAGCCCTCCCTTGACACCTACACCTAGCCCTCGGCCAACCCCTACCACTACCACTAATCCTAGGCCTAACATGAGCCCTAACAATAACACTGCCCGTGGGCCTCTGCCAACCACTAGCCCTTCACCTAACCCTACCCCGAGCACTCCCCCTCGCCTAGGCTTGCGCTTAGCACTACCTCTAGTCCTACCCCTACCCCGGGGCCTACAGCTACCCCTAACCATAGGCCCACCCCAATCCCTACCCCTAGCCACAGCTCCAACTCCTGGCCCTAGGCCTACTCCTAAGTTTACCCCGACACCCACCTCTTGCCCTATGCCTACCCCAGCGCTACGCCTACCGCTCTCTCTAGCCCTATCTCGGGCCCTAGACCAACGCACAGTGCTCACTCTAGTCCGAGGCCTAGCACTTGCCCGTTGCCGACCAGTACACCTTGCCCTACCGTTAGCCAGAGCAGTAACCCGTGTCCTACGGTATCACCCTGGACCCACCCTTAGCCACACCCGAATCCAGCCGTACACCTGTTTTGAGTCCTAGGACTAAACGGAGCCCTCCCGTGACACCTACACCTAGCCCTCGGCCAACCCCTACCATTATTACTAATCCTAGGCCTAACTGGAGCACTAACAATAACAGTGCCCGTGACCTCTGCCAACTACTAGCCCTTCACCTAATCCTACCCCGAGCACTACCCATCGCCCTAGGCCTACGCCTAGCACTACCTCTAGTCCTACCCATACACCTGGCCGTACAGCTACCCCTACCCATAGGCCCAACCCCATCCCTACCCCTAGCCACAGCTCCAACTCCTGGCCCTAGGCCTACTCTTAGGTTTACCCCGACACCCACCTCTTGCCCTATGCCTACCCCAGCGCTACGCCTACCGCTCCCACTAGCCATAGCTCGGGTCTTAGACCAACGCCCAGTGCTCATTCTAGTTCGAGGCCTAGCACTTGCCCGTCGCTGACCAGTACACCTTGCCCTACCGTTAGCCAGAGGACTAACCCGTGTCCTACGGAATCACCCTGGACCCACACTTAGCCACACCCGAATCCAGCCCTACACCTGTTTCAAGTCCTAGGACTAACCGGAGCCCTCCCGTGACACCTGCCCCTAGCCCTCGGCCAACCCCACCACTACAACTAATTCTAGGCCTAACATGAGCCCTAACACTAACACTGCCCGTAGGCCTCTGCCAACACTAGCCCTTCACCTAACCCTACCCCGAGCACTTTCCCTCGCCCTAGGCCTACGCCTAGCACTCCCTCTAGTCCTACCCCTACCCCTGGCCCTACAGCTACCCATACCCATATGCACACCCCCATCCCTACCCCTAGCCACAGCTCCAACTCCTGGCCCTAGGCCTACTCCTAGGTTTACCCCGACACCCACCTCTTGCCCTATGCCTACCCAAGCGCTACGCCTACTGATCCCAGTAGCACTAGCTCGGGCCCTAGACCAACGCCCAGTGCTCACTCTATTCCGAGGCCTAGCACTTGCCCGTTGCCGACCAGTACATCTTGACCAAACCGTTAGCCAGATAACTAACCCGTGTCCTACGGAATCACCATGGACCCACCCTTAGCCACACCCGAATCCAGCCCTACATCTGTTCCGAGTCCTAGGACTAAACGGAGCCCTACCTTGACACCTACACCTAGCCCTCGGCCAACCCCTACCACTACCACTAATCCTAGGCCTAACATGAGCCCTAACACTAACACTGCCCGTGGGCCTCTGCCAACAACTAGCCCTTCACCTAACCCTACCCCGAGCAGTCCCCCTCCCCCTAGGCCTACGCCTAGCACTACCTCTAGTCCTACCCCTACCCCTGGCCCTACAGGTACCCCTACCCATAGGCCCACCCCCATCCTTACCCCTAGCCACAGCTCCAACTCCTGGCCCTAGGCCTACTCCTAAGTTTACCCCGACACCCACCTCTTGCCCTATGCCTACCCCAGCGCTACGCCTACCGCTCCCACTAGCCCTAGCTCGGGACCTAGACCAAAGCCCAGTGCTCACTCTAGTCCGAGGCTAGCACTTGCCAGTCAGCGACCAGTACACCTTGCCCTACCGTTAGCCAGAGGACTAACCCGTGTCCTACGGAATCACCCTGGACCCACCCTTAGCCACACCCGAATCCAGCCTTACACCTGTTTCAAGTCCTAGGACTAAACGGAGCCCTACCTTGACACCTACCCCTAACCCTCGCCCAACCCCTACCACTACCACTAATCCTAGGCCTAACATGAACCCTAACCCTAACACTGCCCGTGTGCCTCTGCCAACCACTAGCCCTTCACCTAACCCTACCCCGAGCACTCCCCCTCGCCCTAGGCCTACGCCTAGCACTACCTCTAGTCCTACACCTACCCCTGGCCCTACAGCTACACCTAACCATAGGCCCACCCCCATCCCTACCCCTAGCCACAGCTCCAACTCCTGGCCCTAGGCCTACTCCTAGGTTTACCCCGAAACCCACCTCTTGTCCTATGCCTACTACAGCGCTATACCTACCGCTCCCTCTAGCCCTAGCTCGGGCCCTAGACCAACGCACAGTGCTCACTCTAGTCCGAGGCCTAGCACTTGCCCGTTGCCGACCAGTACACCTTGCCCTACCGTTAGCCAGAGCAGTAACCCGTGTCCTACGGAATCACCCTGGACCCACCCTTAGCCACACACGAATCCAGCCCAACACCTGTTCGGAGTTTTAGGACTAAACGGAGCCCTCCCGTGACACCTACCCCTAGCCCTCAGCCAACCCCACCACTACAACTAATTCTAGGCCTAACATGAGCCCTAACACTAACACTGCCCGTAGGCCTCTGCCAACCACTAGCCCTTCACCTAACCCTACCCCGAGCACTCCCCCTCGCCCTAGGCCTACGCCTAGCACTACCTCTAGTCCTACCCCTACACCTGGCCCTACAGCTAACCTACCCACAGGCCCACCCCCATCCCTACCCCTAGCCACAGCTCCAACTCCTGGCCCTAGGACTACTCCTAGGTTTACCCCGACACCCAACTCTTGCCCTATGCCTACCCCAGCGCTACGCCTACCGCTCCCACTAGCCCTAGCTCGGGCCCTAGACCAACGCCAGGTGCTCACTCCAGTCAGAGGCCTAGCACTTGCCCGTCACCGAACAGTACACCTTGCCCTACCGTTAGCCAGAGGACTAACCCGTGTCCTAAGGAATCACCCTGGACCCACACTTAGCCACACACGAATCCAGCCCTACACCTGTTTCAAGTCCTAGGACTAACCGGAGCCCTCCCGTGACACCTGCCTTTAGCCTTCGGCCAACCCCTACCACTATAACTAATTCTAGGCCTAACATGAGCCCTAACACTAACACTGCCCGTAGGCCTCTGCCAACCACTAGCCCTTCACCTAAACCTACCCCGAGCACTGCCCCTCGCCCTAGGCCTACGCCTAGCTCTACCTCTAGTCCTACCCCTACCCCTGGCCCTACAGCTACCCCTACCCATAGGCACACCCCCATCCCTACCCCTAGCCACAGCTCCAACTCCTGGCCCTAGGCCTACTCCTAGGTTTACCCCGACACCCACCTCTTGCCCTATGCCTACCACAGCGCTACGCCTACCACTCCCACTAGCCCTAGCTCGGGCCCTAGACCACGCCCAGTGCTCACTCTAGTCCGAGGCCTAGCACTTGACCGTCGCCGACCAGTACACTTTGCCCTACCGTTAGCCATAGCACTAACCCATATCCTACGGAATCACCCTGGACCCACCCTTAGCCACACCCGAATCCAGCCCTACACCTGTTTCAAGTCCTAGGACTAACCGGAGCCCTCCCGTGACACCTGCACCTAGCCCTCGGCCAACCCCTACCACTACAACTAATTCTAGGCCTAACATGAGCCCTAACACTAACACTGCCCGTGGGCCTCTGCCAACCACTAGCCATTCACCTAATCCTCCCCCGATCACTACCCATCACCCTAGGCCTACGCCTAGCACTATCTCTAGTCCTACACAACCCCTGGCCCTACTGCTACCCCTACCCATAGGCCCAACCCCATCCCTACCTCTAGCCACAGCTCCAACTCCTGGCCATAGGCCTACTCCTAAGTTTACCCCGACACCCACCTCTTGCCCTATGCCTACCCCAGCGCTACGCCTACCGCTCCCACTAGCCCTAGCTCGGGCCATAGACCAATTCCCAGTGCTCACTCTAGTCCGAAGCCTAGCATTTGCCCATCTCCGACCAGTACACCTTGCCATACCGTTAGCCAGAGCATTAACCCGTGTCCTACGGAATCACCCTGGACCCACCCTTAGCCACACCCGAATCCAGCCGTACACCTGTTTTGAGTCCTAGGACTAAACGGAGCCCTCCCGTGACACCTACACCTAGCCCTCGGCCAACCCCTACCATTATTACTAATCCTAGGCCTAACTTGAGCTCTAACAATAACAGTGCCCGTGACCTCTGCCAACCACTAGCCCTTCACCTAATCCTACCCCGAGCACTACCCATCGCCCTAGGCCTACGCCTAGCACTACCTCTAGTCCTACCCATACACCTGGCCGTACAGCTACCCCTACCCATAGGCCCAACCCCATCCCTACCCCTAGCCACAGCTCCAACTCCTGGCCCTAGGCCTACTCCTAGGTTTACCCCGACACCCACCTCTTGCCCTATGCCAACCCCAGCGCTACGCCTACCGCTCCCACTAGCCCTAGCTCGGGTCTTAGACCAACGCCTAGTGCTCATTCTAGTTCGAGGCCTAGCACTTGCCCGTCGCTGACCAGTACACCTTGCCCTACCGTTAGCCAGAGGACTAACACGTGTCCTACGGAATTACCCTGGACCCACACTTAGCCACACCGGAATCCAGCCCTACACCTGTTTCAAGTCCTAGGACTAACCGGAGCCCTCCCGTGACACCTGCCCCTAGCCCTCGGCCAACCCCACCACTACAACTAATTCTAGGCCTAACATGAGCCCTAACACTAACACTGCCCGTAGGCCTCTGCCAACCACTAGCCCTTCACCTAACCCTACCCCGAGCACTTTCCCTCGCCCTAGGCCTACGCCTAGGACTACCTCTAGTCCTACCCCTACCCCTGGCCCTACAGCTACCCATACCCATATGCACACCCCCATCCCTACCCCTAGCCACAGCTCCAACTCCTGGCCCTAGGCCTACTCCTAGGTTTACCCCGACACCCACCTCTTGCCCTATGCCTACCCAAGCGCTACGCCTACTGATCCCAGTAGCACTAGCTCGGGCCCTAGACCAACGCCCAGTGCTCACTCTATTCCGAGGCCTAGCACTTGCCCGTTGCCGACCAGTACATCTTGCCCTACCGTTAGCCAGAGAACTAACCCGTGTCCTACGGAATCACCCTGGACCCACCCTTAGCCACACCCGAATCCAGCCCTACATCTGTTCCGAGTTCTAGGACTAAACGGAGCCCTACCTTGACACCTACCCCTAACCCTTGGCCAATCACTACCACTACCACTAATTTTAGGCATAACATGAGCCCTAACACTAACACTGCCCGTAGGCCTCTGCCAACCACTAGCCCTTCACCTAACCCTACCCCGAGCACTCCCCCTCGCCCTAGGCCTACGCCTAGCACTACCTCTAGTCCTACCCCTACCCCTGGCCCTACAGCTAACCTACCCACAGGCCCACCCCCATCCCTACCCCTAGCCACAGCTCCAACTCCTGGCCCTAGGCCTACTCCTAGGTTTACCCCGACACCCACCTCTTGCCCTATGCCTACCACAGCGCTACGCCTACCGCTCCCACTAGCCCTAGCTCGGGCCCTAGACCACGCCCAGTGCTCACTCTAGTCCGAGGCGTAGCACTTGCCCGTTGCCAACCTGTACACCTTGCCCTACCGTTAGCCAGAACACTAACCTGTGTCCCACGAAATCACCCTGGACCCACACTTAGCCACACCCAAAACCAGCCCTACAACTGTTCCGAGTCCTAGAACTAACCGGAGCCCTCCCGTGACACCTACCCCTAACCCTCGCCCAACCCCTACCACTACCACTAATCCTAGGCCTAACATGAACCCTAACCCTAACACTGCCCGTGTGCCTCTGCCAACCACTAGCCCTTCACCTAACCCTACCCCGAGCACTCCCCCTCGCCCTAGGCCTACGCCTAGCACTACCTCTAGTCCTACACCTACCCCTGGCCCTACAGCTACACCTAACCATAGGCCCACCCCCATCCCTACCCCTAGCCACAGCTCCAACTCCTGGCCCTAGGCCTACTCCTAGGTTTACCCCGAAACCCACCTCTTGCCCTATGCCTACTACAGCGCTATGCCTACCGCTCCCTCTAGCCCTAGCTCGGGCCCTAGACCAACGACCAGTGCTCACTCTAGTCCGAGGCCTAGCACTTGACCGTCGCCGACCAGTACACTTTGCCTTACCGTTAGCCATAGCACTAACCCGTGTCCTACGGAATCACCTTGGACCCACCCTTAGCCACACCCGAATCCAGCCCTACACCTGTTCCGAGTCCAAGGACTAAACGGAGCCCTCCCGTGACACCTACCCCTAGCCCTCGGCCAACCCCTACCACTACCACAAATCCTAGGCCTAACATGAGCCCTAACACTAACACTGCCCGTGGGCCTCTGCCAACCACTAGCCATTCACCTAATCCTCCCCCGATCACTACCCATCACCCTAGGCCTACGCCTAGCACTATCTCTAGTCCTACCCATACCCCTGGCCCTACTGCTACCCCTACCCATAGGCCCAACCCCATCCCTACCCCTAGCCACAGCTCCAACTCCTGGCCATAGGCCTACTCCTAAGTTTACCCCGACACCCATCTCTTGCCCGATGCCTACCCCAGCGCTACGCCTACCGCTCCCGCTAGCCCTAGCTCGGGCCCTAGACCAACTCCCAGTGCTCACTCTAGTCCGAAGCCTAGCATTTGCCCATCTCCGACCAGTACACCTTGCCCTACCGTTAGCCAGAGCACTAACCCGTGTCCTACGGAATCACCCTGGACCCACCCTTAGTCACACCCGAATAACGCCCTACACCTGCTCTGAGTCCTAGAACTAAACGGAGCCCTCCCGTGACACCTACACCTAGCCCTCGGCCAACCCCTACCACTACCACTAATCCTAGGCCTAACATGAGCCCTAACACTAACACTGCCTGTGAGTTTCTGCCACCCACTAGCCCTTCCCCTAATCCTACCCCGAGCACTACCCCTCGCCCTAGGCCTACGCCTAGCACTACCTCTAGTCCTACCCCTACCCCTGGCCCTACAGCTACCCCTACTCATAAGCCCACCCCCATCCCTACCCCTAGCCACAGCTCCAACTACTGGCCCTAGGCCTACTTCTAGGTTTACACCGACACCCATCTCTTGCCCTATGCCTACCCCATCGCTTCGCCTACCGCTCCGACTAGCCCTAGCTCGGCCCTAGACCAACGCCCAGTGCTCACTCTAGTCTGAGGCCTAGCATTTGCCCGTCCCCGACCAGTACACCTTTCCATACCGTTAGCCAGAGCATTAACCCGTGTCCTACGGAATCACCCTGGACCCACCCTTAGCCACACCCGAATCCAGCCGTACACCTGTTTTGAGTCCTAGGACTAAACGGAGCCCTCCCGTGACACCTACACCTAGCCCTCGGCCAACCCCTACCATTATTACTAATCCTAGGCCTAACTTGAGCCCTAACAATAACAGTGCCCGTGACCTCTGCCAACCACTAGCCCTTCACCTAATCCTACCCCGAGCACTACCCATCGCCCTAGGCCTACGCCTAGCACTACCTCTAGTCCTACCCATACACCTGGCCGTACAGCTACCCCTACCCATAGGCCCAACCCCATCCCTACCCCTAGCCACAGCTCCAACTCCTGGCCCTAGGCCTACTCCTAGGTTTACCCCGACACCCACCTCTTGCCCTATGCCTACCCCAGCGCTACGCCTACCGCTCCCTCTAGCCCTAGCTCGGGTCTTAGACCAACGCCCAGTGCTCATTCTAGTTCGAGGCCTAGCACTTGCCCGTCGCTGACCAGTACACCTTGCCCTACCGTTAGCCAGAGGACTAACCCGTGTCCTACGGAATCACCCTGGACCCACACTTAGCCACACCCGAATCCAGCCCTACACCTGTTTCAAGTCCTAGGACTAACCGGAGCCCTCCCGTGACACCTGCCCCTAGCCCTCGGCCAACCCCACCACTACAACTAATTCTAGGCCTAACATGAGCCCTAACACTAACACTGCCCGTAGGCCTCTGCCAACCACTAGCCCTTCACCTAACCCTACCCCGAGCACTCCCCCTCGCCCTAGGCCTACGCCTAGCACTACCTCTAGTCCTACCCCTACACCTGGCCCTACAGCTAACCTACCCACAGGCCCACCCCCATCCCTACCCCTAGCCACAGCTCCAACTCCTGGCCCTAGGACTACTCCTAGGTTTACCCCTACACCCAACTCTTGCCCTATGCCTACCCCAGCGCTACGCCTACCGCTCCCACTAGCCCTAGCTCGGGCCCTAGACCAACGCCAGGTGCTCACTCCAGTCCGAGGCCTAGCACTTGCCCGTCACCGAACAGTACACCTTTCCCTACCGTTAGCCAGAGGACTAACCCGTGTCCTACGGAATCACCCTGGACCCACCCTTAGCCACACCCGAATCCAGTCCTACACCTGTTTCAAGTTTTAGGACTAACCGGAGCCCTCCCGTGACACCTGCACCTAGCCCTCGGCCAACCCCTACCACTACAACTAATTCTAGGCCTAACATGAGCCCTAACACTAACACTGCCCGTAGGCCTCTGCCAACCACTAGCCCTTCACCTAACCCTACCCCGAGCACTCCCCCTCGCCCTAGGCCTACGCCTAGCACTACCTCTAGTCCTACCCCTACCCCTGGCCCTACAGCTACCCCTACCCATAGGCACACCCCCATCCCTACCCCTAGCCACAGCTCCAACTCCTGGCCCTAGGCCTACTCCTAAGTTTACCCCGACACCCACCTCTTGCCTCTGCCTACCCCAGCGCTACGCCTACCGCTCCCAGTAGCCCAAGCTCGGGCCTTAGACCAACGCACAGTGCTCACTCTAGTCCGAGGCCTAGCACTTGCCCGTTGCCGACCAGTACACCTTGCCCTACCGTTAGCCAGAGCAGTAACCCGTGTTCTATGGAATCACCCTGGACCCACCCTTAGCCACACACGAATCCAGCCCAACACCTGTTCGGAGTCCTAGGACTAAACGGAGCCCTCCCGTGACACCTACCCCTAGCCCTCAGCCAACCCCTACCACTACCACTAATCCTAGGCCTAACATGAGCCCTAACACTAACACTGCCCGTGGGCCTCTGCCAACCACTAGCCCTTCACCTAACCCTACCCCGAGCACTCCCCCTCGCCTAGGCTTGCGCTTAGCACTACCTCTAGTCCTACCCCTACCCCGGGGCCTACAGCTACCCCTAACCATAGGCCCACCCCAATCCCTACCCCTAGCCACAGCTCCAACTCCTGGCCCTGGGCCTACTCCTAAGTTTACCCCGACACCCACCTCTTGCCCTATGCCTACCCCAGCGCTACGCCTACCGCTCCCTCTAGCCCTATCTCGGGCCCTAGACCAACGCACAGTGCTCACTCTAGTCCGAGGCCTAGCACTTGCCCGTTGCCGACCAGTACACCTTGCCCTACCGTTAGCCAGAGCAGTAACCCGTGTCCTACGGTATCACCCTGGACCCACCCTTAGCCACACCCGAATCCAGCCGTACACCTGTTTTGAGTCCTAGGACTAAACGGAGCCCTCCCGTGACACCTACACCTAGCCCTCGGCCAACCCCTACCATTATTACTAATCCTAGGCCTAACTGGAGCACTAACAATAACAGTGCCCGTGACCTCTGCCAACTACTAGCCCTTCACCTAATCCTACCCCGAGCACTACCCATCGCCCTAGGCCTACGCCTAGCACTACCTCTAGTCCTACCCATACACCTGGCCGTACAGCTACCCCTACCCATAGGCCCAACCCCATCCCTACCCCTAGCCACAGCTCCAACTCCTGGCCCTAGGCCTACTCTTAGGTTTACCCCGACACCCACCTCTTGCCCTATGCCTACCCCAGCGCTACGCCTACCGCTCCCACTAGCCCTAGCTCGGGCCCTAGACCAACGCCAGGTGCTCACTCCAGTCCGAGGCCTAGCACTTGCCCGTCACCGAACAGTACACCTTTCCCTACCGTTAGCCAGAGGACTAACCCGTGTCCTACGGAATCACCCTGGACCCACCCTTAGCCACACCCGAATCCAGTCCTACACCTGTTTCAAGTTTTAGGACTAACCGGAGCCCTCCCGTGACACCTGCACCTAGCCCTCGGCCAACCCCTACCACTACAACTAATTCTAGGCCTAACATGAGCCCTAACACTAACACTGCCCGTAGGCCTCTGCCAACCACTAGCCCTTCACCTAACCCTACCCCGAGCACTCCCCCTCGCCCTAGGCCTACGCCTAGCACTACCTCTAGTCCTACCCCTACCCCTGGCCCTACAGCTACCCCTACCCATAGGCACACCCCCATCCCTACCCCTAGCCACAGCTCCAACTCCTGGCCCTAGGCCTACTCCTAAGTTTACCCCGACACCCACCTCTTGCCTCTGCCTACCCCAGCGCTACGCCTACCGCTCCCAGTAGCCCAAGCTCGGGCCTTAGACCAACGCACAGTGCTCACTCTAGTCCGAGGCCTAGCACTTGCCCGTTGCCGACCAGTACACCTTGCCCTACCGTTAGCCAGAGCAGTAACCCGTGTCCTATGGAATCACCCTGGACCCACCCTTAGCCACACACGAATCCAGCCCAACACCTGTTCGGAGTCCTAGGACTAAACGGAGCCCTCCCGTGACACCTACCCCTAGCCCTCAGCCAACCCCTACCACTACCACTAATCCTAGGCCTAACATGAGCCCTAACACTAACACTGCCCGTAGGCCTCTGCCAACCACTAGCCCTTCACCTAACCCTACCCCGAGCACTCCCCCTCGCCCTAGGCCTACGCCTAGCACTACCTCTAGTCCTACCCCTACCCCTGGCCCTACAGCTAACCTACCCACAGGCCCACCCCCATCCCTACCCCTAGCCACAGCTCCAACTCCTGGCCCTAGGACTACTCCTAGGTTTACCCCGACACCCAACTCTTGCCCTATGCCTACCCCAGCGCTACGCCTACCGCTCCCACTAGCCCTAGCTCGGGCCCTAGACCAACGCCAGGTGCTCACTCCAGTCCGAGGCCTAGCACTTGCCCGTCACCGAACAGTACACCTTGCCCTACCGTTAGCCAGAGGACTAACCCGTGTCCTACGGAATCACCCTGGACCCACACTTAGCCACACACGAATCCAGCCCTACACCTGTTTCAAGTCCTAGGACTAACCGGAGCCCTCCCGTGACACCTGCCTTTAGCCCTCGGCCAACCCCTACCACTATAACTAATTCTAGGCCTAACATGAGCCCTAATACTAACACTGCCCGTAGGCCTCTGCCAACCACTAGCCCTTCACCTAAACCTACCCCGAGCACTGCCCCTCTCCCTAGGCCTACGCCTAGCACTACCTCTAGTCCTACCCCTACCCCTGGCCCTACAGCTACCCCTACCCATAGGCACACCCCCATCCCTACCCCTAGCCACAGCTCCAACTCCTGGCCCTAGGCCTACTCCTAGGTTTACCCCGACACCCACCTCTTGCCCTATGCCTACCACAGCGCTACGCCTACCGCTCCCACTAGCCCTAGCTCGGGCCCTAGACCACGCCCAGTGCTCACTCTAGTCCGAGGCGTAGCACTTGCCCGTTGCCAACCTGTACACCTTGCCCTACCGTTAGCCAGAACACTAACCTGTGTCCCACGAAATCACCCTGGACCCACACTTAGCCACACCCAAAACCAGCCCTACAACTGTTCCGAGTCCTAGAACTAACCGGAGCCCTCCCGTGACACCTACCCCTAACCCTCGCCCAACCCCTACCACTACCACTAATCCTAGGCCTAACATGAACCCTAACCCTAACACTGCCCGTGTGCCTCTGCCAACCACTAGCCCTTCACCTAACCCTACCCCGAGCACTCCCCCTCGCCCTAGGCCTACGCCTAGCACTACCTCTAGTCCTACACCTACCCCTGGCCCTACAGCTACACCTAACCATAGGCCCACCCCCATCCCTACCCCTAGCCACAGCTCCAACTCCTGGCCCTAGGCCTACTCCTAGGTTTACCCCGAAACCCACCTCTTGCCCTATGCCTACTACAGCGCTATGCCTACCGCTCCCTCTAGCCCTAGCTCGGGCCCTAGACCAACGACCAGTGCTCACTCTAGTCCGAGGCCTAGCACTTGACCGTCGCCGACCAGTACACTTTGCCTTACCGTTAGCCATAGCACTAACCCGTGTCCTACGGAATCACCTTGGACCCACCCTTAGCCACACCCGAATCCAGCCCTACACCTGTTCCGAGTCCAAGGACTAAACGGAGCCCTCCCGTGACACCTACCCCTAGCCCTCGGCCAACCCCTACCACTACCACAAATCCTAGGCCTAACATGAGCCCTAACACTAACACTGCCCGTGGGCCTCTGCCAACCACTAGCCATTCACCTAATCCTCCCCCGATCACTACCCATCACCCTAGGCCTACGCCTAGCACTATCTCTAGTCCTACCCATACCCCTGGCCCTACTGCTACCCCTACCCATAGGCCCAACCCCATCCCTACCCCTAGCCACAGCTCCAACTCCTGGCCATAGGCCTACTCCTAAGTTTACCCCGACACCCATCTCTTGCCCGATGCCTACCCCAGCGCTACGCCTACCGCTCCCGCTAGCCCTAGCTCGGGCCCTAGACCAACTCCCAGTGCTCACTCTAGTCCGAAGCCTAGCATTTGCCCATCTCCGACCAGTACACCTTGCCCTACCGTTAGCCAGAGCACTAACCCGTGTCCTACGGAATCACCCTGGACCCACCCTTAGTCACACCCGAATAACGCCCTACACCTGCTCTGAGTCCTAGAACTAAACGGAGCCCTCCCGTGACACCTACACCTAGCCCTCGGCCAACCCCTACCACTACCACTAATCCTAGGCCTAACATGAGCCCTAACACTAACACTGCCTGTGAGTTTCTGCCACCCACTAGCCCTTCCCCTAATCCTACCCCGAGCACTACCCCTCGCCCTAGGCCTACGCCTAGCACTACCTCTAGTCCTACCCCTACCCCTGGCCCTACAGCTACCCCTACTCATAAGCCCACCCCCATCCCTACCCCTAGCCACAGCTCCAACTACTGGCCCTAGGCCTACTTCTAGGTTTACACCGACACCCATCTCTTGCCCTATGCCTACCCCATCGCTTCGCCTACCGCTCCGACTAGCCCTAGCTCGGCCCTAGACCAACGCCCAGTGCTCACTCTAGTCTGAGGCCTAGCATTTGCCCGTCCCCGACCAGTACACCTTTCCATACCGTTAGCCAGAGCATTAACCCGTGTCCTACGGAATCACCCTGGACCCACCCTTAGCCACACCCGAATCCAGCCGTACACCTGTTTTGAGTCCTAGGACTAAACGGAGCCCTCCCGTGACACCTACACCTAGCCCTCGGCCAACCCCTACCATTATTACTAATCCTAGGCCTAACTTGAGCCCTAACAATAACAGTGCCCGTGACCTCTGCCAACCACTAGCCCTTCACCTAATCCTACCCCGAGCACTACCCATCGCCCTAGGCCTACGCCTAGCACTACCTCTAGTCCTACCCATACACCTGGCCGTACAGCTACCCCTACCCATAGGCCCAACCCCATCCCTACCCCTAGCCACAGCTCCAACTCCTGGCCCTAGGCCTACTCCTAGGTTTACCCCGACACCCACCTCTTGCCCTATGCCTACCCCAGCGCTACGCCTACCGCTCCCACTAGCCCTAGCTCGGGTCTTAGACCAACGCCCAGTGCTCATTCTAGTTCGAGGCCTAGCACTTGCCCGTCGCTGACCAGTACACCTTGCCCTACCGTTAGCCAGAGGACTAACCCGTGTCCTACGGAATCACCCTGGACCCACATTTAGCCACACCCGAATCCAGCCCTACACCTGTTTCAAGTCCTAGGACTAACCGGAGCCCTCCCGTGACACCTGCCCCTAGCCCTCGGCCAACCCCACCACTACAACTAATTCTAGGCCTAACATGAGCCCTAACACTAACACTGCCCGTAGGCCTCTGCCAACCACTAGCCCTTCACCTAACCCTACCCCGAGCACTCCCCCTCGCCCTAGGCCTACGCCTAGCACTACCTCTAGTCCTACCCCTACACCTGGCCCTACAGCTAACCTACCCACAGGCCCACCCCCATCCCTACCCCTAGCCACAGCTCCAACTCCTGGCCCTAGGACTACTCCTAGGTTTACCCCGACACCCAACTCTTGCCCTATGCCTACCCCAGCGCTACGCCTACCGCTCCCACTAGCCCTAGCTCGGGCCCTAGACCAACGCCAGGTGCTCACTCCAGTCCGAGGCCTAGCACTTGCCCGTCACCGAACAGTACACCTTTCCCTACCGTTAGCCAGAGGACTAACCCGTGTCCTACGGAATCACCCTGGACCCACCCTTAGCCACACCCGAATCCAGCCCTACATCTGTTTCAAGTTTTAGGACTAACCGGAGCCCTCCCGTGACACCTGCACCTAGCCCTCGGCCAACCCCTACCACTACAACTAATTCTAGGCCTAACATGAGCCCTAACACTAACACTGCCCGTAGGCCTCTGCCAACCACTAGCCCTTCACCTAACCCTACCCCGAGCACTCCCCCTCGCCCTAGGCCTACGCCTAGCACTACCTCTAGTCCTACCCCTACCCCTGGCCCTACAGCTACCCCTACCCATAGGCACACCCCCATCCCTACCCCTAGCCACAGCTCCAACTCCTGGCCCTAGGCCTACTCCTAAGTTTACCCCGACACCCACCTCTTGCCTCTGCCTACCCCAGCGCTACGCCTACCGCTCCCAGTAGCCCAAGCTCGGGCCTTAGACCAACGCACAGTGCTCACTCTAGTCCGAGGCCTAGCACTTGCCCGTTGCCGACCAGTACACCTTGCCCTACCGTTAGCCAGAGCAGTAACCCGTGTCCTATGGAATCACCCTGGACCCACCCTTAGCCACACACGAATCCAGCCCAACACCTGTTCGGAGTCCTAGGACTAAACGGAGCCCTCCCGTGACACCTACCCCTAGCCCTCAGCCAACCCCTACCACTACCACTAATCCTAGGCCTAACATGAGCCCTAACAATAACACTGCCCGTGGGCCTCTGCCAACCACTAGCCATTCACCTAATCCTTCCCCGATCACTACCCATCACCCTTGGCCTACGCCTAGCACTATCTCTAGTCCTACCCATACCCCTGGCCCTACTGCTACCCCTACCCATAGGCCCAACCCCATCCCTACCCCTAGCCACAGCTCCAACTCCTGGCCCTAGGCCTACACCTAGGTTTACCCCGACACCCACCACTTGCCCTATGCCTACCCCAGCGCTACGCCTACCGCTCCCACTAGCCCTAGCTCGGGCCCTAGACCAACGCCCAGTGCTCACTCTAGTCCGTGGCCTAGCACTTGCCCGTTGCCGACCATTACACCTTGCCCTACCGTTAGCCAGAACACTAACCTGAGTCCCACGAAATCAACCGGTACCCACCCTTAGCCACACCCGAATCCAGCCCACACCTGTTCCGAGTCCTAGGACTTAACGGAGCCCTCCCTTGACACCTACACCTAGCCCTCGGCCAACCCCTACCACTACCACTAATCCTAGGCCTAACATGAGCCCTAACAATAACACTGCCCGTGGGCCTCTGCCAACCACTAGCCCTTCACCTAACCCTACCCCGAGCACTCCCCCTCGCCTAGGCTTGCGCTTAGCACTACCTCTAGTCCTACCCCTACCCCGGGGCCTACAGCTACCCCTAACCATAGGCCCACCCCAATCCCTACCCCTAGCCACAGCTCCAACTCCTGGCCCTAGGCCTACTCCTAAGTTTACCCCGACACCCACCTCTTGCCCTATGCCTACCCCAGCGCTACGCCTACCGCTCCCTCTAGCCCTATCTCGGGCCCTAGACCAACGCACAGTGCTCACTCTAGTCCGAGGCCTAGCACTTGCCCGTTGCCGACCAGTACACCTTGCCCTACCGTTAGCCAGAGCAGTAACCCGTGTCCTACGGTATCACCCTGGACCCACCCTTAGCCACACCCGAATCCAGCCGTACACCTGTTTTGAGTCCTAGGACTAAACGGAGCCCTCCCGTGACACCTACACCTAGCCCTCGGCCAACCCCTACCATTATTACTAATCCTAGGCCTAACTGGAGCACTAACAATAACAGTGCCCGTGACCTCTGCCAACTACTAGCCCTTCACCTAATCCTACCCCGAGCACTACCCATCGCCCTAGGCCTACGCCTAGCACTACCTCTAGTCCTACCCATACACCTGGCCGTACAGCTACCCCTACCCATAGGCCCAACCCCATCCCTACCCCTAGCCACAGCTCCAACTCCTGGCCCTAGGCCTACTCTTAGGTTTACCCCGACACCCACCTCTTGCCCTATGCCTACCCCAGCGCTACGCCTACCGCTCCCACTAGCCATAGCTCGGGTCTTAGACCAACGCCCAGTGCTCATTCTAGTTCGAGGCCTAGCACTTGCCCGTCGCTGACCAGTACACCTTGCCCTACCGTTAGCCAGAGGACTAACCCGTGTCCTACGGAATCACCCTGGACCCACACTTAGCCACACCCGAATCCAGCCCTACACCTGTTTCAAGTCCTAGGACTAACCGGAGCCCTCCCGTGACACCTGCCCCTAGCCCTCGGCCAACCCCACCACTACAACTAATTCTAGGCCTAACATGAGCCCTAACACTAACACTGCCCGTAGGCCTCTGCCAACACTAGCCCTTCACCTAACCCTACCCCGAGCACTTTCCCTCGCCCTAGGCCTACGCCTAGCACTCCCTCTAGTCCTACCCCTACCCCTGGCCCTACAGCTACCCATACCCATATGCACACCCCCATCCCTACCCCTAGCCACAGCTCCAACTCCTGGCCCTAGGCCTACTCCTAGGTTTACCCCGACACCCACCTCTTGCCCTATGCCTACCCAAGCGCTACGCCTACTGATCCCAGTAGCACTAGCTCGGGCCCTAGACCAACGCCCAGTGCTCACTCTATTCCGAGGCCTAGCACTTGCCCGTTGCCGACCAGTACATCTTGACCAAACCGTTAGCCAGAGAACTAACCCGTGTCCTACGGAATCACCATGGACCCACCCTTAGCCACACCCGAATCCAGCCCTACATCTGTTCCGAGTCCTAGGACTAAACGGAGCCCTACCTTGACACCTACACCTAGCCCTCGGCCAACCCCTACCACTACCACTAATCCTAGGCCTAACATGAGCCCTAACACTAACACTGCCCGTGGGCCTCTGCCAACAACTAGCCCTTCACCTAACCCTACCCCGAGCAGTCCCCCTCGCCCTAGGCCTACGCCTAGCACTACCTCTAGTCCTACCCCTACACCTGGCCCTACAGCTAACCTACCCACAGGCCCACCCCCATCCCTACCCCTAGCCACAGCTCCAACTCCTGGCCCTAGGACTACTCCTAGGTTTACCCCGACACCCAACTCTTGCCCTATGCCTACCCCAGCGCTACGCCTACCGCTCCCACTAGCCCTAGCTCGGGCCCTAGACCAACGCCAGGTGCTCACTCCAGTCCGAGGCCTAGCACTTGCCCGTCACCGAACAGTACACCTTTCCCTACCGTTAGCCAGAGGACTAACCCGTGTCCTACGGAATCACCCTGGACCCACCCTTAGCCACACCCGAATCCAGCCCTACATCTGTTTCAAGTTTTAGGACTAACCGGAGCCCTCCCGTGACACCTGCACCTAGCCCTCGGCCAACCCCTACCACTACAACTAATTCTAGGCCTAACATGAGCCCTAACACTAACACTGCCCGTAGGCCTCTGCCAACCACTAGCCCTTCACCTAACCCTACCCCGAGCACTCCCCCTCGCCCTAGGCCTACGCCTAGCACTACCTCTAGTCCTACCCCTACCCCTGGCCCTACAGCTACCCCTACCCATAGGCACACCCCCATCCCTACCCCTAGCCACAGCTCCAACTCCTGGCCCTAGGCCTACTCCTAAGTTTACCCCGACACCCACCTCTTGCCTCTGCCTACCCCAGCGCTACGCCTACCGCTCCCAGTAGCCCAAGCTCGGGCCTTAGACCAACGCACAGTGCTCACTCTAGTCCGAGGCCTAGCACTTGCCCGTTGCCGACCAGTACACCTTGCCCTACCGTTAGCCAGAGCAGTAACCCGTGTCCTATGGAATCACCCTGGACCCACCCTTAGCCACACACGAATCCAGCCCAACACCTGTTCGGAGTCCTAGGACTAAACGGAGCCCTCCCGTGACACCTACCCCTAGCCCTCAGCCAACCCCTACCACTACCACTAATCCTAGGCCTAACATGAGCCCTAACACTAACACTGCCCGTGGGCCTCTGCCAACCACTAGCCATTCACCTAATCCTTCCCCGATCACTACCCATCACCCTTGGCCTACGCCTAGCACTATCTCTAGTCCTACCCATACCCCTGGCCCTACTGCTACCCCTACCCATAGGCCCAACCCCATCCCGACCCCTAGCCACAGCTCCAACTCCTGGCCCTAGGCCTACACCTAGGTTTACCCCGACACCCACCACTTGCCCTATGCCTACCCCAGCGCTACGCCTACCGCTCCCACTAGCCCTAGCTCGGGCCCTAGACCAACGCCCAGTGCTCACTCTAGTCCGTGGCCTAGCACTTGCCCGTTGCCGACCATTACACCTTGCCCTACCGTTAGCCAGAACACTAACCTGAGTCCCACGAAATCAACCGGTACCCACCCTTAGCCACACCCGAATCCAGCCCACACCTGTTCCGAGTCCTAGGACTTAACGGAGCCCTCCCTTGACACCTACACCTAGCCCTCGGCCAACCCCTACCACTACCACTAATCCTAGGCCTAACATGAGCCCTAACAATAACACTGCCCGTGGGCCTCTGCCAACCACTAGCCCTTCACCTAACCCTACCCCGAGCACTCCCCCTCGCCTAGGCTTGCGCTTAGCACTACCTCTAGTCCTACCCCTACCCCGGGGCCTACAGCTACCCCTAACCATAGGCCCACCCCAATCCCTACCCCTAGCCACAGCTCCAACTCCTGGCCCTAGGCCTACTCCTAAGTTTACCCCGACACCCACCTCTTGCCCTATGCCTACCCCAGCGCTACGCCTACCGCTCCCTCTAGCCCTATCTCGGGCCCTAGACCAACGCACAGTGCTCACTCTAGTCCGAGGCCTAGCACTTGCCCGTTGCCGACCAGTACACCTTGCCCTACCGTTAGCCAGAGCAGTAACCCGTGTCCTACGGTATCACCCTGGACCCACCCTTAGCCACACCCGAATCCAGCCGTACACCTGTTTTGAGTCCTAGGACTAAACGGAGCCCTCCCGTGACACCTACACCTAGCCCTCGGCCAACCCCTACCATTATTACTAATCCTAGGCCTAACTGGAGCACTAACAATAACAGTGCCCGTGACCTCTGCCAACTACTAGCCCTTCACCTAATCCTACCCCGAGCACTACCCATCGCCCTAGGCCTACGCCTAGCACTACCTCTAGTCCTACCCATACACCTGGCCGTACAGCTACCCCTACCCATAGGCCCAACCCCATCCCTACCCCTAGCCACAGCTCCAACTCCTGGCCCTAGGCCTACTCTTAGGTTTACCCCGACACCCACCTCTTGCCCTATGCCTACCCCAGCGCTACGCCTACCGCTCCCACTAGCCATAGCTCGGGTCTTAGACCAACGCCCAGTGCTCACTCTAGTCTGAGGCCTAGCATTTGCCCGTCCCCGACCAGTACACCTTTCCATACCGTTAGCCAGAGCATTAACCCGTGTCCTACGGAATCACCCTGGACCCACACTTAGCCACACCCGAATCCAGCCCTACACCTGTTTCAAGTCCTAGGACTAACCGGAGCCCTCCCGTGACACCTGCCCCTAGCCCTCGGCCAACCCCACCACTACAACTAATTCTAGGCCTAACATGAGCCCTAACACTAACACTGCCCGTAGGCCTCTGCCAACACTAGCCCTTCACCTAACCCTACCCCGAGCACTTTCCCTCGCCCTAGGCCTACGCCTAGCACTCCCTCTAGTCCTACCCCTACCCCTGGCCCTACAGCTACCCATACCCATATGCACACCCCCATCCCTACCCCTAGCCACAGCTCCAACTCCTGGCCCTAGGCCTACTCCTAGGTTTACCCCGACACCCACCTCTTGCCCTATGCCTACCCAAGCGCTACGCCTACTGATCCCAGTAGCACTAGCTCGGGCCCTAGACCAACGCCCAGTGCTCACTCTATTCCGAGGCCTAGCACTTGCCCGTTGCCGACCAGTACATCTTGACCAAACCGTTAGCCAGAGAACTAACCCGTGTCCTACGGAATCACCATGGACCCACCCTTAGCCACACCCGAATCCAGCCCTACATCTGTTCCGAGTCCTAGGACTAAACGGAGCCCTACCTTGACACCTACACCTAGCCCTCGGCCAACCCCTACCACTACCACTAATCCTAGGCCTAACATGAGCCCTAACACTAACACTGCCCGTGGGCCTCTGCCAACAACTAGCCCTTCACCTAACCCTACCCCGAGCAGTCCCCCTCCCCCTAGGCCTACGCCTAGCACTACCTCTAGTCCTACCCCTACCCCTGGCCCTACAGGTACCCCTACCCATAGGCCCACCCCCATCCTTACCCCTAGCCACAGCTCCAACTCCTGGCCCTAGGCCTACTCCTAAGTTTACCCCGACACCCACCTCTTGCCCTATGCCTACCCCAGCGCTACGCCTACCGCTCCCACTAGCCCTAGCTCGGGACCTAGACCAAAGCCCAGTGCTCACTCTAGTCCGAGGCTAGCACTTGCCAGTCAGCGACCAGTACACCTTGCCCTACCGTTAGCCAGAGGACTAACCCGTGTCCTACGGAATCACCCTGGACCCACCCTTAGCCACACCCGAATCCAGCCTTACACCTGTTTCAAGTCCTAGGACTAAACGGAGCCCTACCTTGACACCTACCCCTAACCCTCGCCCAACCCCTACCACTACCACTAATCCTAGGCCTAACATGAACCCTAACCCTAACACTGCCCGTGTGCCTCTGCCAACCACTAGCCCTTCACCTAACCCTACCCCGAGCACTCCCCCTCGCCCTAGGCCTACGCCTAGCACTACCTCTAGTCCTACACCTACCCCTGGCCCTACAGCTACACTTAACCATAGGCCCACCCCCATCCCTACCCCTAGCCACAGCTCCAACTCCTGGCCCTAGGCCTACTCCTAGGTTTACCCCGAAACCCACCTCTTGTCCTATGCCTACTACAGCGCTATACCTACCGCTCCCTCTAGCCCTAGCTCGGGCCCTAGACCAACGCACAGTGCTCACTCTAGTCCGAGGCCTAGCACTTGCCCGTTGCCGACCTTGCCCTACCGTTAGCCAGAGCAGTAACCCGTGTCCTACGGAATCACCCTGGACCCACCCTTAGCCACACACGAATCCAGCCCAACACCTGTTCGGAGTTTTAGGACTAAACGGAGCCCTCCCGTGACACCTACCCCTAGCCCTCAGCCAACCCCACCACTACAACTAATTCTAGGCCTAACATGAGCCCTAACACTAACACTGCCCGTAGGCCTCTGCCAACCACTAGCCCTTCACCTAACCCTACCCCGAGCACTCCCCCTCGCCCTAGGCCTACGCCTAGCACTACCTCTAGTCCTACCCCTACACCTGGCCCTACAGCTAACCTACCCACAGGCCCACCCCCATCCCTACCCCTAGCCACAGCTCCAACTCCTGGCCCTAGGACTACTCCTAGGTTTACCCCGACACCCAACTCTTGCCCTATGCCTACCCCAGCGCTACGCCTACCGCTCCCACTAGCCCTAGCTCGGGCCCTAGACCAACGCCAGGTGCTCACTCCAGTCAGAGGCCTAGCACTTGCCCGTCACCGAACAGTACACCTTGCCCTACCGTTAGCCAGAGGACTAACCCGTGTCCTAAGGAATCACCCTGGACCCACACTTAGCCACACACGAATCCAGCCCTACACCTGTTTCAAGTCCTAGGACTAACCGGAGCCCTCCCGTGACACCTGCCTTTAGCCTTCGGCCAACCCCTACCACTATAACTAATTCTAGGCCTAACATGAGCCCTAACACTAACACTGCCCGTAGGCCTCTGCCAACCACTAGCCCTTCACCTAAACCTACCCCGAGCACTGCCCCTCGCCCTAGGCCTACGCCTAGCTCTACCTCTAGTCCTACCCCTACCCCTGGCCCTACAGCTACCCCTACCCATAGGCACACCCCCATCCCTACCCCTAGCCACAGCTCCAACTCCTGGCCCTAGGCCTACTCCTAGGTTTACCCCGACACCCACCTCTTGCCCTATGCCTACCACAGCGCTACGCCTACCACTCCCACTAGCCCTAGCTCGGGCCCTAGACCACGCCCAGTGCTCACTCTAGTCCGAGGCCTAGCACTTGACCGTCGCCGACCAGTACACTTTGCCCTACCGTTAGCCATAGCACTAACCCATATCCTACGGAATCACCGTGGACCCACCCTTAGCCACACCCGAATCCAGCCCTACACCTGTTTCAAGTCCTAGGACTAACCGGAGCCCTCCCGTGACACCTGCACCTAGCCCTCGGCCAACCCCTACCACTACAACTAATTCTAGGCCTAACATGAGCCCTAACACTAACACTGCCCGTGGGCCTCTGCCAACCACTAGCCATTCACCTAATCCTCCCCCGATCACTACCCATCACCCTAGGCCTACGCCTAGCACTATCTCTAGTCCTACACATACCCCTGGCCCTACTGCTACCCCTACCCATAGGCCCAACCCCATCCCTACCCCTAGCCACAGCTCCAACTCCTGGCCATAGGCCTACTCCTAAGTTTACCCCGACACCCACCTCTTGCCCTATGCCTACCCCAGCGCTACGCCTACCGCTCCCACTAGCCCTAGCTCGGGCCATAGACCAACTCCCAGTGCTCACTCTAGTCCGAAGCCTAGCATTTGCCCATCTCCGACCAGTACACCTTGCCATACCGTTAGCCAGAGCATTAACCCGTGTCCTACGGAATCACCCTGGACCCACCCTTAGCCACACCCGAATCCAGCCGTACACCTGTTTTGAGTCCTAGGACTAAACGGAGCCCTCCCGTGACACCTACACCTAGCCCTCGGCCAACCCCTACCATTATTACTAATCCTAGGCCTAACTTGAGCTCTAACAATAACAGTGCCCGTGACCTCTGCCAACCACTAGCCCTTCACCTAATCCTACCCCGAGCACTACCCATCGCCCTAGGCCTACGCCTAGCACTACCTCTAGTCCTACCCATACACCTGGCCGTACAGCTACCCCTACCCATAGGCCCAACCCCATCCCTACCCCTAGCCACAGCTCCAACTCCTGGCCCTAGGCCTACTCCTAGGTTTACCCCGACACCCACCTCTTGCCCTATGCCAACCCCAGCGCTACGCCTACCGCTCCCACTAGCCCTAGCTCGGGTCTTAGACCAACGCCTAGTGCTCATTCTAGTTCGAGGCCTAGCACTTGCCCGTCGCTGACCAGTACACCTTGCCCTACCGTTAGCCAGAGGACTAACACGTGTCCTACGGAATTACCCTGGACCCACACTTAGCCACACCGGAATCCAGCCCTACACCTGTTTCAAGTCCTAGGACTAACCGGAGCCCTCCCGTGACACCTGCCCCTAGCCCTCGGCCAACCCCACCACTACAACTAATTCTAGGCCTAACATGAGCCCTAACACTAACACTGCCCGTAGGCCTCTGCCAACCACTAGCCCTTCACCTAACCCTACCCCGAGCACTTTCCCTCGCCCTAGGCCTACGCCTAGGACTACCTCTAGTCCTACCCCTACCCCTGGCCCTACAGCTACCCATACCCATATGCACACCCCCATCCCTACCCCTAGCCACAGCTCCAACTCCTGGCCCTAGGCCTACTCCTAGGTTTACCCCGACACCCACGTCTTGCCCTATGCCTACCCAAGCGCTACGCCTACTGATCCCAGTAGCACTAGCTCGGGCCCTAGACCAACGCCCAGTGCTCACTCTATTCCGAGGCCTAGCACTTGCCCGTTGCCGACCAGTACATCTTGCCCTACCGTTAGCCAGAGAACTAACCCGTGTCCTACGGAATCACCCTGGACCCACCCTTAGCCACACCCGAATCCAGCCCTACATCTGTTCCGAGTTCTAGGACTAAACGGAGCCCTACCTTGACACCTACCCCTAACCCTTGGCCAATCACTACCACTACCACTAATTTTAGGCATAACATGAGCCCTAACACTAACACTGCCCGTAGGCCTCTGCCAACCACTAGCCCTTCACCTAACCCTACCCCGAGCACTCCCCCTCGCCCTAGGCCTACGCCTAGCACTACCTCTAGTCCTACCCCTACCCCTGGCCCTACAGCTAACCTACCCACAGGCCCACCCCCATCCCTACCCCTAGCCACAGCTCCAACTCCTGGCCCTAGGACTACTCCTAGGTTTACCCCGACACCCAACTCTTGCCCTATGCCTACCCCAGCGCTACGCCTACCGCTCCCACTAGCCCTAGCTCGGGCCCTAGACCAACGCCAGGTGCTCACTCCAGTCCGAGGCCTAGCACTTGCCCGTCACCGAACAGTACACCTTGCCCTACCGTTAGCCAGAGGACTAACCCGTGTCCTACGGAATCACCCTGGACCCACCCTTAGCCACACACGAATCCAGCCCTACACCTGTTTCAAGTCCTAGGACTAACCGGAGCCCTCCCGTGACACCTGCCTTTAGCCCTCGGCCAACCCCTACCACTATAACTAATTCTAGGCCTAACATGAGCCCTAACACTAACACTGCCCGTAGGCCTCTGCCAACCACTAGCCCTTCACCTAAACCTACCCCGAGCACTGCCCCTCGCCCTAGGCCTACGCCTAGCACTACCTCTAGTCCTACCCCTACCCCTGGCCCTACAGCTACCCCTACCCATAGGCACACCCCCATCCCTACCCCTAGCCACAGCTCCAACTCCTGGCCCTAGGCCTACTCCTAGGTTTACCCCGACACCCACCTCTTGCCCTATGCCTACCACAGCGCTACGCCTACCGCTCCCACTAGCCCTAGCTCGGGCCCTAGACCACGCCCAGTGCTCACTCTAGTCCGAGGCGTAGCACTTGCCCGTTGCCAACCTGTACACCTTGCCCTACCGTTAGCCAGAACACTAACCTGTGTCCCACGAAATCACCCTGGACCCACACTTAGCCACACCCAAAACCAGCCCTACAACTGTTCCGAGTCCTAGAACTAACCGGAGCCCTCCCGTGACACCTACCCCTAACCCTCGCCCAACCCCTACCACTACCACTAATCCTAGGCCTAACATGAACCCTAACCCTAACACTGCCCGTGTGCCTCTGCCAACCACTAGCCCTTCACCTAACCCTACCCCGAGCACTCCCCCTCGCCCTAGGCCTACGCCTAGCACTACCTCTAGTCCTACACCTACCCCTGGCCCTACAGCTACACCTAACCATAGGCCCACCCCCATCCCTACCCCTAGCCACAGCTCCAACTCCTGGCCCTAGGCCTACTCCTAGGTTTACCCCGAAACCCACCTCTTGCCCTATGCCTACTACAGCGCTATGCCTACCGCTCCCTCTAGCCCTAGCTCGGGCCCTAGACCAACGACCAGTGCTCACTCTAGTCCGAGGCCTAGCACTTGACCGTCGCCGACCAGTACACTTTGCCCTACCGTTAGCCAGAGCACTAACCCGTGTCCTACGGAATCACCCTGGACCCACCCTTAGTCACACCCGAATAACGCCCTACACCTGCTCTGAGTCCTAGAACTAAACGGAGCCCTCCCGTGACACCTACACCTAGCCCTCGGCCAACCCCTACCACTACCACTAATCCTAGGCCTAACATGAGCCCTAACACTAACACTGCCTGTGAGTTTCTGCCACCCACTAGCCCTTCCCCTAATCCTACCCCGAGCACTACCCCTCGCCCTAGGCCTACGCCTAGCACTACCTCTAGTCCTACCCCTACCCCTGGCCCTACAGCTACCCCTACTCATAAGCCCACCCCCATCCCTACCCCTAGCCACAGCTCCAACTACTGGCCCTAGGCCTACTTCTAGGTTTACACCGACACCCATCTCTTGCCCTATGCCTACCCCATCGCTTCGCCTACCGCTCCGACTAGCCCTAGCTCGGCCCTAGACCAACGCCCAGTGCTCACTCTAGTCTGAGGCCTAGCATTTGCCCGTCCCCGACCAGTACACCTTTCCATACCGTTAGCCAGAGCATTAACCCGTGTCCTACGGAATCACCCTGGACCCACCCTTAGCCACACCCGAATCCAGCCGTACACCTGTTTTGAGTCCTAGGACTAAACGGAGCCCTCCCGTGACACCTACACCTAGCCCTCGGCCAACCCCTACCATTATTACTAATCCTAGGCCTAACTTGAGCCCTAACAATAACAGTGCCCGTGACCTCTGCCAACCACTAGCCCTTCACCTAATCCTACCCCGAGCACTACCCATCGCCCTAGGCCTACGCCTAGCACTACCTCTAGTCCTACCCATACACCTGGCCGTACAGCTACCCCTACCCATAGGCCCAACCCCATCCCTACCCCTAGCCACAGCTCCAACTCCTGGCCCTAGGCCTACTCCTAGGTTTACCCCGACACCCACCTCTTGCCCTATGCCTACCCCAGCGCTACGCCTACCGCTCCCTCTAGCCCTAGCTCGGGTCTTAGACCAACGCCCAGTGCTCATTCTAGTTCGAGGCCTAGCACTTGCCCGTCGCTGACCAGTACACCTTGCCCTACCGTTAGCCAGAGGACTAACCCGTGTCCTACGGAATCACCCTGGACCCACACTTAGCCACACCCGAATCCAGCCCTACACCTGTTTCAAGTCCTAGGACTAACCGGAGCCCTCCCGTGACACCTGCCCCTAGCCCTCGGCCAACCCCACCACTACAACTAATTCTAGGCCTAACATGAGCCCTAACACTAACACTGCCCGTAGGCCTCTGCCAACCACTAGCCCTTCACCTAACCCTACCCCGAGCACTCCCCCTCGCCCTAGGCCTACGCCTAGCACTACCTCTAGTCCTACCCCTACACCTGGCCCTACAGCTAACCTACCCACAGGCCCACCCCCATCCCTACCCCTAGCCACAGCTCCAACTCCTGGCCCTAGGACTACTCCTAGGTTTACCCCTACACCCAACTCTTGCCCTATGCCTACCCCAGCGCTACGCCTACCGCTCCCACTAGCCCTAGCTCGGGCCCTAGACCAACGCCAGGTGCTCACTCCAGTCCGAGGCCTAGCACTTGCCCGTCACCGAACAGTACACCTTTCCCTACCGTTAGCCAGAGGACTAACCCGTGTCCTACGGAATCACCCTGGACCCACCCTTAGCCACACCCGAATCCAGTCCTACACCTGTTTCAAGTTTTAGGACTAACCGGAGCCCTCCCGTGACACCTGCACCTAGCCCTCGGCCAACCCCTACCACTACAACTAATTCTAGGCCTAACATGAGCCCTAACACTAACACTGCCCGTAGGCCTCTGCCAACCACTAGCCCTTCACCTAACCCTACCCCGAGCACTCCCCCTCGCCCTAGGCCTACGCCTAGCACTACCTCTAGTCCTACCCCTACCCCTGGCCCTACAGCTACCCCTACCCATAGGCACACCCCCATCCCTACCCCTAGCCACAGCTCCAACTCCTGGCCCTAGGCCTACTCCTAAGTTTACCCCGACACCCACCTCTTGCCTCTGCCTACCCCAGCGCTACGCCTACCGCTCCCAGTAGCCCAAGCTCGGGCCTTAGACCAACGCACAGTGCTCACTCTAGTCCGAGGCCTAGCACTTGCCCGTTGCCGACCAGTACACCTTGCCCTACCGTTAGCCAGAGCAGTAACCCGTGTTCTATGGAATCACCCTGGACCCACCCTTAGCCACACACGAATCCAGCCCAACACCTGTTCGGAGTCCTAGGACTAAACGGAGCCCTCCCGTGACACCTACCCCTAGCCCTCAGCCAACCCCTACCACTACCACTAATCCTAGGCCTAACATGAGCCCTAACACTAACACTGCCCGTGGGCCTCTGCCAACCACTAGCCCTTCACCTAACCCTACCCCGAGCACTCCCCCTCGCCTAGGCTTGCGCTTAGCACTACCTCTAGTCCTACCCCTACCCCGGGGCCTACAGCTACCCCTAACCATAGGCCCACCCCAATCCCTACCCCTAGCCACAGCTCCAACTCCTGGCCCTGGGCCTACTCCTAAGTTTACCCCGACACCCACCTCTTGCCCTATGCCTACCCCAGCGCTACGCCTACCGCTCCCTCTAGCCCTATCTCGGGCCCTAGACCAACGCACAGTGCTCACTCTAGTCCGAGGCCTAGCACTTGCCCGTTGCCGACCAGTACACCTTGCCCTACCGTTAGCCAGAGCAGTAACCCGTGTCCTACGGTATCACCCTGGACCCACCCTTAGCCACACCCGAATCCAGCCGTACACCTGTTTTGAGTCCTAGGACTAAACGGAGCCCTCCCGTGACACCTACACCTAGCCCTCGGCCAACCCCTACCATTATTACTAATCCTAGGCCTAACTGGAGCACTAACAATAACAGTGCCCGTGACCTCTGCCAACTACTAGCCCTTCACCTAATCCTACCCCGAGCACTACCCATCGCCCTAGGCCTACGCCTAGCACTACCTCTAGTCCTACCCATACACCTGGCCGTACAGCTACCCCTACCCATAGGCCCAACCCCATCCCTACCCCTAGCCACAGCTCCAACTCCTGGCCCTAGGCCTACTCTTAGGTTTACCCCGACACCCACCTCTTGCCCTATGCCTACCCCAGCGCTACGCCTACCGCTCCCACTAGCCCTAGCTCGGGCCCTAGACCAACGCCAGGTGCTCACTCCAGTCCGAGGCCTAGCACTTGCCCGTCACCGAACAGTACACCTTTCCCTACCGTTAGCCAGAGGACTAACCCGTGTCCTACGGAATCACCCTGGACCCACCCTTAGCCACACCCGAATCCAGTCCTACACCTGTTTCAAGTTTTAGGACTAACCGGAGCCCTCCCGTGACACCTGCACCTAGCCCTCGGCCAACCCCTACCACTACAACTAATTCTAGGCCTAACATGAGCCCTAACACTAACACTGCCCGTAGGCCTCTGCCAACCACTAGCCCTTCACCTAACCCTACCCCGAGCACTCCCCCTCGCCCTAGGCCTACGCCTAGCACTACCTCTAGTCCTACCCCTACCCCTGGCCCTACAGCTACCCCTACCCATAGGCACACCCCCATCCCTACCCCTAGCCACAGCTCCAACTCCTGGCCCTAGGCCTACTCCTAAGTTTACCCCGACACCCACCTCTTGCCTCTGCCTACCCCAGCGCTACGCCTACCGCTCCCAGTAGCCCAAGCTCGGGCCTTAGACCAACGCACAGTGCTCACTCTAGTCCGAGGCCTAGCACTTGCCCGTTGCCGACCAGTACACCTTGCCCTACCGTTAGCCAGAGCAGTAACCCGTGTCCTATGGAATCACCCTGGACCCACCCTTAGCCACACACGAATCCAGCCCAACACCTGTTCGGAGTCCTAGGACTAAACGGAGCCCTCCCGTGACACCTACCCCTAGCCCTCAGCCAACCCCTACCACTACCACTAATCCTAGGCCTAACATGAGCCCTAACACTAACACTGCCCGTAGGCCTCTGCCAACCACTAGCCCTTCACCTAACCCTACCCCGAGCACTCCCCCTCGCCCTAGGCCTACGCCTAGCACTACCTCTAGTCCTACCCCTACCCCTGGCCCTACAGCTAACCTACCCACAGGCCCACCCCCATCCCTACCCCTAGCCACAGCTCCAACTCCTGGCCCTAGGACTACTCCTAGGTTTACCCCGACACCCAACTCTTGCCCTATGCCTACCCCAGCGCTACGCCTACCGCTCCCACTAGCCCTAGCTCGGGCCCTAGACCAACGCCAGGTGCTCACTCCAGTCCGAGGCCTAGCACTTGCCCGTCACCGAACAGTACACCTTGCCCTACCGTTAGCCAGAGGACTAACCCGTGTCCTACGGAATCACCCTGGACCCACACTTAGCCACACACGAATCCAGCCCTACACCTGTTTCAAGTCCTAGGACTAACCGGAGCCCTCCCGTGACACCTGCCTTTAGCCCTCGGCCAACCCCTACCACTATAACTAATTCTAGGCCTAACATGAGCCCTAATACTAACACTGCCCGTAGGCCTCTGCCAACCACTAGCCCTTCACCTAAACCTACCCCGAGCACTGCCCCTCTCCCTAGGCCTACGCCTAGCACTACCTCTAGTCCTACCCCTACCCCTGGCCCTACAGCTACCCCTACCCATAGGCACACCCCCATCCCTACCCCTAGCCACAGCTCCAACTCCTGGCCCTAGGCCTACTCCTAGGTTTACCCCGACACCCACCTCTTGCCCTATGCCTACCACAGCGCTACGCCTACCGCTCCCACTAGCCCTAGCTCGGGCCCTAGACCACGCCCAGTGCTCACTCTAGTCCGAGGCGTAGCACTTGCCCGTTGCCAACCTGTACACCTTGCCCTACCGTTAGCCAGAACACTAACCTGTGTCCCACGAAATCACCCTGGACCCACACTTAGCCACACCCAAAACCAGCCCTACAACTGTTCCGAGTCCTAGAACTAACCGGAGCCCTCCCGTGACACCTACCCCTAACCCTCGCCCAACCCCTACCACTACCACTAATCCTAGGCCTAACATGAACCCTAACCCTAACACTGCCCGTGTGCCTCTGCCAACCACTAGCCCTTCACCTAACCCTACCCCGAGCACTCCCCCTCGCCCTAGGCCTACGCCTAGCACTACCTCTAGTCCTACACCTACCCCTGGCCCTACAGCTACACCTAACCATAGGCCCACCCCCATCCCTACCCCTAGCCACAGCTCCAACTCCTGGCCCTAGGCCTACTCCTAGGTTTACCCCGAAACCCACCTCTTGCCCTATGCCTACTACAGCGCTATGCCTACCGCTCCCTCTAGCCCTAGCTCGGGCCCTAGACCAACGACCAGTGCTCACTCTAGTCCGAGGCCTAGCACTTGACCGTCGCCGACCAGTACACTTTGCCTTACCGTTAGCCATAGCACTAACCCGTGTCCTACGGAATCACCTTGGACCCACCCTTAGCCACACCCGAATCCAGCCCTACACCTGTTCCGAGTCCAAGGACTAAACGGAGCCCTCCCGTGACACCTACCCCTAGCCCTCGGCCAACCCCTACCACTACCACAAATCCTAGGCCTAACATGAGCCCTAACACTAACACTGCCCGTGGGCCTCTGCCAACCACTAGCCATTCACCTAATCCTCCCCCGATCACTACCCATCACCCTAGGCCTACGCCTAGCACTATCTCTAGTCCTACCCATACCCCTGGCCCTACTGCTACCCCTACCCATAGGCCCAACCCCATCCCTACCCCTAGCCACAGCTCCAACTCCTGGCCATAGGCCTACTCCTAAGTTTACCCCGACACCCATCTCTTGCCCGATGCCTACCCCAGCGCTACGCCTACCGCTCCCGCTAGCCCTAGCTCGGGCCCTAGACCAACTCCCAGTGCTCACTCTAGTCCGAAGCCTAGCATTTGCCCATCTCCGACCAGTACACCTTGCCCTACCGTTAGCCAGAGCACTAACCCGTGTCCTACGGAATCACCCTGGACCCACCCTTAGTCACACCCGAATAACGCCCTACACCTGCTCTGAGTCCTAGAACTAAACGGAGCCCTCCCGTGACACCTACACCTAGCCCTCGGCCAACCCCTACCACTACCACTAATCCTAGGCCTAACATGAGCCCTAACACTAACACTGCCTGTGAGTTTCTGCCACCCACTAGCCCTTCCCCTAATCCTACCCCGAGCACTACCCCTCGCCCTAGGCCTACGCCTAGCACTACCTCTAGTCCTACCCCTACCCCTGGCCCTACAGCTACCCCTACTCATAAGCCCACCCCCATCCCTACCCCTAGCCACAGCTCCAACTACTGGCCCTAGGCCTACTTCTAGGTTTACACCGACACCCATCTCTTGCCCTATGCCTACCCCATCGCTTCGCCTACCGCTCCGACTAGCCCTAGCTCGGCCCTAGACCAACGCCCAGTGCTCACTCTAGTCTGAGGCCTAGCATTTGCCCGTCCCCGACCAGTACACCTTTCCATACCGTTAGCCAGAGCATTAACCCGTGTCCTACGGAATCACCCTGGACCCACCCTTAGCCACACCCGAATCCAGCCGTACACCTGTTTTGAGTCCTAGGACTAAACGGAGCCCTCCCGTGACACCTACACCTAGCCCTCGGCCAACCCCTACCATTATTACTAATCCTAGGCCTAACTTGAGCCCTAACAATAACAGTGCCCGTGACCTCTGCCAACCACTAGCCCTTCACCTAATCCTACCCCGAGCACTACCCATCGCCCTAGGCCTACGCCTAGCACTACCTCTAGTCCTACCCATACACCTGGCCGTACAGCTACCCCTACCCATAGGCCCAACCCCATCCCTACCCCTAGCCACAGCTCCAACTCCTGGCCCTAGGCCTACTCCTAGGTTTACCCCGACACCCACCTCTTGCCCTATGCCTACCCCAGCGCTACGCCTACCGCTCCCACTAGCCCTAGCTCGGGTCTTAGACCAACGCCCAGTGCTCATTCTAGTTCGAGGCCTAGCACTTGCCCGTCGCTGACCAGTACACCTTGCCCTACCGTTAGCCAGAGGACTAACCCGTGTCCTACGGAATCACCCTGGACCCACATTTAGCCACACCCGAATCCAGCCCTACACCTGTTTCAAGTCCTAGGACTAACCGGAGCCCTCCCGTGACACCTGCCCCTAGCCCTCGGCCAACCCCACCACTACAACTAATTCTAGGCCTAACATGAGCCCTAACACTAACACTGCCCGTAGGCCTCTGCCAACCACTAGCCCTTCACCTAACCCTACCCCGAGCACTCCCCCTCGCCCTAGGCCTACGCCTAGCACTACCTCTAGTCCTACCCCTACACCTGGCCCTACAGCTAACCTACCCACAGGCCCACCCCCATCCCTACCCCTAGCCACAGCTCCAACTCCTGGCCCTAGGACTACTCCTAGGTTTACCCCGACACCCAACTCTTGCCCTATGCCTACCCCAGCGCTACGCCTACCGCTCCCACTAGCCCTAGCTCGGGCCCTAGACCAACGCCAGGTGCTCACTCCAGTCCGAGGCCTAGCACTTGCCCGTCACCGAACAGTACACCTTTCCCTACCGTTAGCCAGAGGACTAACCCGTGTCCTACGGAATCACCCTGGACCCACCCTTAGCCACACCCGAATCCAGCCCTACATCTGTTTCAAGTTTTAGGACTAACCGGAGCCCTCCCGTGACACCTGCACCTAGCCCTCGGCCAACCCCTACCACTACAACTAATTCTAGGCCTAACATGAGCCCTAACACTAACACTGCCCGTAGGCCTCTGCCAACCACTAGCCCTTCACCTAACCCTACCCCGAGCACTCCCCCTCGCCCTAGGCCTACGCCTAGCACTACCTCTAGTCCTACCCCTACCCCTGGCCCTACAGCTACCCCTACCCATAGGCACACCCCCATCCCTACCCCTAGCCACAGCTCCAACTCCTGGCCCTAGGCCTACTCCTAAGTTTACCCCGACACCCACCTCTTGCCTCTGCCTACCCCAGCGCTACGCCTACCGCTCCCAGTAGCCCAAGCTCGGGCCTTAGACCAACGCACAGTGCTCACTCTAGTCCGAGGCCTAGCACTTGCCCGTTGCCGACCAGTACACCTTGCCCTACCGTTAGCCAGAGCAGTAACCCGTGTCCTATGGAATCACCCTGGACCCACCCTTAGCCACACACGAATCCAGCCCAACACCTGTTCGGAGTCCTAGGACTAAACGGAGCCCTCCCGTGACACCTACCCCTAGCCCTCAGCCAACCCCTACCACTACCACTAATCCTAGGCCTAACATGAGCCCTAACAATAACACTGCCCGTGGGCCTCTGCCAACCACTAGCCATTCACCTAATCCTTCCCCGATCACTACCCATCACCCTTGGCCTACGCCTAGCACTATCTCTAGTCCTACCCATACCCCTGGCCCTACTGCTACCCCTACCCATAGGCCCAACCCCATCCCTACCCCTAGCCACAGCTCCAACTCCTGGCCCTAGGCCTACACCTAGGTTTACCCCGACACCCACCACTTGCCCTATGCCTACCCCAGCGCTACGCCTACCGCTCCCACTAGCCCTAGCTCGGGCCCTAGACCAACGCCCAGTGCTCACTCTAGTCCGTGGCCTAGCACTTGCCCGTTGCCGACCATTACACCTTGCCCTACCGTTAGCCAGAACACTAACCTGAGTCCCACGAAATCAACCGGTACCCACCCTTAGCCACACCCGAATCCAGCCCACACCTGTTCCGAGTCCTAGGACTTAACGGAGCCCTCCCTTGACACCTACACCTAGCCCTCGGCCAACCCCTACCACTACCACTAATCCTAGGCCTAACATGAGCCCTAACAATAACACTGCCCGTGGGCCTCTGCCAACCACTAGCCCTTCACCTAACCCTACCCCGAGCACTCCCCCTCGCCTAGGCTTGCGCTTAGCACTACCTCTAGTCCTACCCCTACCCCGGGGCCTACAGCTACCCCTAACCATAGGCCCACCCCAATCCCTACCCCTAGCCACAGCTCCAACTCCTGGCCCTAGGCCTACTCCTAAGTTTACCCCGACACCCACCTCTTGCCCTATGCCTACCCCAGCGCTACGCCTACCGCTCCCTCTAGCCCTATCTCGGGCCCTAGACCAACGCACAGTGCTCACTCTAGTCCGAGGCCTAGCACTTGCCCGTTGCCGACCAGTACACCTTGCCCTACCGTTAGCCAGAGCAGTAACCCGTGTCCTACGGTATCACCCTGGACCCACCCTTAGCCACACCCGAATCCAGCCGTACACCTGTTTTGAGTCCTAGGACTAAACGGAGCCCTCCCGTGACACCTACACCTAGCCCTCGGCCAACCCCTACCATTATTACTAATCCTAGGCCTAACTGGAGCACTAACAATAACAGTGCCCGTGACCTCTGCCAACTACTAGCCCTTCACCTAATCCTACCCCGAGCACTACCCATCGCCCTAGGCCTACGCCTAGCACTACCTCTAGTCCTACCCATACACCTGGCCGTACAGCTACCCCTACCCATAGGCCCAACCCCATCCCTACCCCTAGCCACAGCTCCAACTCCTGGCCCTAGGCCTACTCTTAGGTTTACCCCGACACCCACCTCTTGCCCTATGCCTACCCCAGCGCTACGCCTACCGCTCCCACTAGCCATAGCTCGGGTCTTAGACCAACGCCCAGTGCTCATTCTAGTTCGAGGCCTAGCACTTGCCCGTCGCTGACCAGTACACCTTGCCCTACCGTTAGCCAGAGGACTAACCCGTGTCCTACGGAATCACCCTGGACCCACACTTAGCCACACCCGAATCCAGCCCTACACCTGTTTCAAGTCCTAGGACTAACCGGAGCCCTCCCGTGACACCTGCCCCTAGCCCTCGGCCAACCCCACCACTACAACTAATTCTAGGCCTAACATGAGCCCTAACACTAACACTGCCCGTAGGCCTCTGCCAACACTAGCCCTTCACCTAACCCTACCCCGAGCACTTTCCCTCGCCCTAGGCCTACGCCTAGCACTCCCTCTAGTCCTACCCCTACCCCTGGCCCTACAGCTACCCATACCCATATGCACACCCCCATCCCTACCCCTAGCCACAGCTCCAACTCCTGGCCCTAGGCCTACTCCTAGGTTTACCCCGACACCCACCTCTTGCCCTATGCCTACCCAAGCGCTACGCCTACTGATCCCAGTAGCACTAGCTCGGGCCCTAGACCAACGCCCAGTGCTCACTCTATTCCGAGGCCTAGCACTTGCCCGTTGCCGACCAGTACATCTTGACCAAACCGTTAGCCAGAGAACTAACCCGTGTCCTACGGAATCACCATGGACCCACCCTTAGCCACACCCGAATCCAGCCCTACATCTGTTCCGAGTCCTAGGACTAAACGGAGCCCTACCTTGACACCTACACCTAGCCCTCGGCCAACCCCTACCACTACCACTAATCCTAGGCCTAACATGAGCCCTAACACTAACACTGCCCGTGGGCCTCTGCCAACAACTAGCCCTTCACCTAACCCTACCCCGAGCAGTCCCCCTCGCCCTAGGCCTACGCCTAGCACTACCTCTAGTCCTACCCCTACACCTGGCCCTACAGCTAACCTACCCACAGGCCCACCCCCATCCCTACCCCTAGCCACAGCTCCAACTCCTGGCCCTAGGACTACTCCTAGGTTTACCCCGACACCCAACTCTTGCCCTATGCCTACCCCAGCGCTACGCCTACCGCTCCCACTAGCCCTAGCTCGGGCCCTAGACCAACGCCAGGTGCTCACTCCAGTCCGAGGCCTAGCACTTGCCCGTCACCGAACAGTACACCTTTCCCTACCGTTAGCCAGAGGACTAACCCGTGTCCTACGGAATCACCCTGGACCCACCCTTAGCCACACCCGAATCCAGCCCTACATCTGTTTCAAGTTTTAGGACTAACCGGAGCCCTCCCGTGACACCTGCACCTAGCCCTCGGCCAACCCCTACCACTACAACTAATTCTAGGCCTAACATGAGCCCTAACACTAACACTGCCCGTAGGCCTCTGCCAACCACTAGCCCTTCACCTAACCCTACCCCGAGCACTCCCCCTCGCCCTAGGCCTACGCCTAGCACTACCTCTAGTCCTACCCCTACCCCTGGCCCTACAGCTACCCCTACCCATAGGCACACCCCCATCCCTACCCCTAGCCACAGCTCCAACTCCTGGCCCTAGGCCTACTCCTAAGTTTACCCCGACACCCACCTCTTGCCTCTGCCTACCCCAGCGCTACGCCTACCGCTCCCAGTAGCCCAAGCTCGGGCCTTAGACCAACGCACAGTGCTCACTCTAGTCCGAGGCCTAGCACTTGCCCGTTGCCGACCAGTACACCTTGCCCTACCGTTAGCCAGAGCAGTAACCCGTGTCCTATGGAATCACCCTGGACCCACCCTTAGCCACACACGAATCCAGCCCAACACCTGTTCGGAGTCCTAGGACTAAACGGAGCCCTCCCGTGACACCTACCCCTAGCCCTCAGCCAACCCCTACCACTACCACTAATCCTAGGCCTAACATGAGCCCTAACACTAACACTGCCCGTGGGCCTCTGCCAACCACTAGCCATTCACCTAATCCTTCCCCGATCACTACCCATCACCCTTGGCCTACGCCTAGCACTATCTCTAGTCCTACCCATACCCCTGGCCCTACTGCTACCCCTACCCATAGGCCCAACCCCATCCCTACCCCTAGCCACAGCTCCAACTCCTGGCCCTAGGCCTACACCTAGGTTTACCCCGACACCCACCACTTGCCCTATGCCTACCCCAGCGCTACGCCTACCGCTCCCACTAGCCCTAGCTCGGGCCCTAGACCAACGCCCAGTGCTCACTCTAGTCCGTGGCCTAGCACTTGCCCGTTGCCGACCATTACACCTTGCCCTACCGTTAGCCAGAACACTAACCTGAGTCCCACGAAATCAACCGGTACCCACCCTTAGCCACACCCGAATCCAGCCCACACCTGTTCCGAGTCCTAGGACTTAACGGAGCCCTCCCTTGACACCTACACCTAGCCCTCGGCCAACCCCTACCACTACCACTAATCCTAGGCCTAACATGAGCCCTAACAATAACACTGCCCGTGGGCCTCTGCCAACCACTAGCCCTTCACCTAACCCTACCCCGAGCACTCCCCCTCGCCTAGGCTTGCGCTTAGCACTACCTCTAGTCCTACCCCTACCCCGGGGCCTACAGCTACCCCTAACCATAGGCCCACCCCAATCCCTACCCCTAGCCACAGCTCCAACTCCTGGCCCTAGGCCTACTCCTAAGTTTACCCCGACACCCACCTCTTGCCCTATGCCTACCCCAGCGCTACGCCTACCGCTCCCTCTAGCCCTATCTCGGGCCCTAGACCAACGCACAGTGCTCACTCTAGTCCGAGGCCTAGCACTTGCCCGTTGCCGACCAGTACACCTTGCCCTACCGTTAGCCAGAGCAGTAACCCGTGTCCTACGGTATCACCCTGGACCCACCCTTAGCCACACCCGAATCCAGCCGTACACCTGTTTTGAGTCCTAGGACTAAACGGAGCCCTCCCGTGACACCTACACCTAGCCCTCGGCCAACCCCTACCATTATTACTAATCCTAGGCCTAACTGGAGCACTAACAATAACAGTGCCCGTGACCTCTGCCAACTACTAGCCCTTCACCTAATCCTACCCCGAGCACTACCCATCGCCCTAGGCCTACGCCTAGCACTACCTCTAGTCCTACCCATACACCTGGCCGTACAGCTACCCCTACCCATAGGCCCAACCCCATCCCTACCCCTAGCCACAGCTCCAACTCCTGGCCCTAGGCCTACTCTTAGGTTTACCCCGACACCCACCTCTTGCCCTATGCCTACCCCAGCGCTACGCCTACCGCTCCCACTAGCCATAGCTCGGGTCTTAGACCAACGCCCAGTGCTCACTCTAGTCTGAGGCCTAGCATTTGCCCGTCCCCGACCAGTACACCTTTCCATACCGTTAGCCAGAGCATTAACCCGTGTCCTACGGAATCACCCTGGACCCACACTTAGCCACACCCGAATCCAGCCCTACACCTGTTTCAAGTCCTAGGACTAACCGGAGCCCTCCCGTGACACCTGCCCCTAGCCCTCGGCCAACCCCACCACTACAACTAATTCTAGGCCTAACATGAGCCCTAACACTAACACTGCCCGTAGGCCTCTGCCAACACTAGCCCTTCACCTAACCCTACCCCGAGCACTTTCCCTCGCCCTAGGCCTACGCCTAGCACTCCCTCTAGTCCTACCCCTACCCCTGGCCCTACAGCTACCCATACCCATATGCACACCCCCATCCCTACCCCTAGCCACAGCTCCAACTCCTGGCCCTAGGCCTACTCCTAGGTTTACCCCGACACCCACCTCTTGCCCTATGCCTACCCAAGCGCTACGCCTACTGATCCCAGTAGCACTAGCTCGGGCCCTAGACCAACGCCCAGTGCTCACTCTATTCCGAGGCCTAGCACTTGCCCGTTGCCGACCAGTACATCTTGACCAAACCGTTAGCCAGAGAACTAACCCGTGTCCTACGGAATCACCATGGACCCACCCTTAGCCACACCCGAATCCAGCCCTACATCTGTTCCGAGTCCTAGGACTAAACGGAGCCCTACCTTGACACCTACACCTAGCCCTCGGCCAACCCCTACCACTACCACTAATCCTAGGCCTAACATGAGCCCTAACACTAACACTGCCCGTGGGCCTCTGCCAACAACTAGCCCTTCACCTAACCCTACCCCGAGCAGTCCCCCTCCCCCTAGGCCTACGCCTAGCACTACCTCTAGTCCTACCCCTACCCCTGGCCCTACAGGTACCCCTACCCATAGGCCCACCCCCATCCTTACCCCTAGCCACAGCTCCAACTCCTGGCCCTAGGCCTACTCCTAAGTTTACCCCGACACCCACCTCTTGCCCTATGCCTACCCCAGCGCTACGCCTACCGCTCCCACTAGCCCTAGCTCGGGACCTAGACCAAAGCCCAGTGCTCACTCTAGTCCGAGGCTAGCACTTGCCAGTCAGCGACCAGTACACCTTGCCCTACCGTTAGCCAGAGGACTAACCCGTGTCCTACGGAATCACCCTGGACCCACCCTTAGCCACACCCGAATCCAGCCTTACACCTGTTTCAAGTCCTAGGACTAAACGGAGCCCTACCTTGACACCTACCCCTAACCCTCGCCCAACCCCTACCACTACCACTAATCCTAGGCCTAACATGAACCCTAACCCTAACACTGCCCGTGTGCCTCTGCCAACCACTAGCCCTTCACCTAACCCTACCCCGAGCACTCCCCCTCGCCCTAGGCCTACGCCTAGCACTACCTCTAGTCCTACACCTACCCCTGGCCCTACAGCTACACTTAACCATAGGCCCACCCCCATCCCTACCCCTAGCCACAGCTCCAACTCCTGGCCCTAGGCCTACTCCTAGGTTTACCCCGAAACCCACCTCTTGTCCTATGCCTACTACAGCGCTATACCTACCGCTCCCTCTAGCCCTAGCTCGGGTCCTAGACCAACGCACAGTGCTCACTCTAGTCCGAGGCCTAGCACTTGCCCGTTGCCGACCAGTACACCTTGCCCTACCGTTAGCCAGAGCAGTAACCCGTGTCCTACGGAATCACCCTGGACCCACCCTTAGCCACACACGAATCCAGCCCAACACCTGTTCGGAGTTTTAGGACTAAACGGAGCCCTCCCGTGACACCTACCCCTAGCCCTCAGCCAACCCCACCACTACAACTAATTCTAGGCCTAACATGAGCCCTAACACTAACACTGCCCGTAGGCCTCTGCCAACCACTAGCCCTTCACCTAACCCTACCCCGAGCACTCCCCCTCGCCCTAGGCCTACGCCTAGCACTACCTCTAGTCCTACCCCTACACCTGGCCCTACAGCTAACCTACCCACAGGCCCACCCCCATCCCTACCCCTAGCCACAGCTCCAACTCCTGGCCCTAGGACTACTCCTAGGTTTACCCCGACACCCAACTCTTGCCCTATGCCTACCCCAGCGCTACGCCTACCGCTCCCACTAGCCCTAGCTCGGGCCCTAGACCAACGCCAGGTGCTCACTCCAGTCAGAGGCCTAGCACTTGCCCGTCACCGAACAGTACACCTTGCCCTACCGTTAGCCAGAGGACTAACCCGTGTCCTAAGGAATCACCCTGGACCCACACTTAGCCACACACGAATCCAGCCCTACACCTGTTTCAAGTCCTAGGACTAACCGGAGCCCTCCCGTGACACCTGCCTTTAGCCTTCGGCCAACCCCTACCACTATAACTAATTCTAGGCCTAACATGAGCCCTAACACTAACACTGCCCGTAGGCCTCTGCCAACCACTAGCCCTTCACCTAAACCTACCCCGAGCACTGCCCCTCGCCCTAGGCCTACGCCTAGCTCTACCTCTAGTCCTACCCCTACCCCTGGCCCTACAGCTACCCCTACCCATAGGCACACCCCCATCCCTACCCCTAGCCACAGCTCCAACTCCTGGCCCTAGGCCTACTCCTAGGTTTACCCCGACACCCACCTCTTGCCCTATGCCTACCACAGCGCTACGCCTACCACTCCCACTAGCCCTAGCTCGGGCCCTAGACCACGCCCAGTGCTCACTCTAGTCCGAGGCCTAGCACTTGACCGTCGCCGACCAGTACACTTTGCCCTACCGTTAGCCATAGCACTAACCCATATCCTACGGAATCACCCTGGACCCACCCTTAGCCACACCCGAATCCAGCCCTACACCTGTTTCAAGTCCTAGGACTAACCGGAGCCCTCCCGTGACACCTGCACCTAGCCCTCGGCCAACCCCTACCACTACAACTAATTCTAGGCCTAACATGAGCCCTAACACTAACACTGCCCGTGGGCCTCTGCCAACCACTAGCCATTCACCTAATCCTCCCCCGATCACTACCCATCACCCTAGGCCTACGCCTAGCACTATCTCTAGTCCTACACATACCCCTGGCCCTACTGCTACCCCTACCCATAGGCCCAACCCCATCCCTACCCCTAGCCACAGCTCCAACTCCTGGCCATAGGCCTACTCCTAAGTTTACCCCGACACCCACCTCTTGCCCTATGCCTACCCCAGCGCTACGCCTACCGCTCCCTCTAGCCCTATCTCGGGCCCTAGACCAACGCACAGTGCTCACTCTAGTCCGAGGCCTAGCACTTGCCCGTTGCCGACCAGTACACCTTGCCCTACCGTTAGCCAGAGCAGTAACCCGTGTCCTACGGTATCACCCTGGACCCACCCTTAGCCACACCCGAATCCAGCCGTACACCTGTTTTGAGTCCTAGGACTAAACGGAGCCCTCCCGTGACACCTACACCTAGCCCTCGGCCAACCCCTACCATTATTACTAATCCTAGGCCTAACTGGAGCACTAACAATAACAGTGCCCGTGACCTCTGCCAACTACTAGCCCTTCACCTAATCCTACCCCGAGCACTACCCATCGCCCTAGGCCTACGCCTAGCACTACCTCTAGTCCTACCCATACACCTGGCCGTACAGCTACCCCTACCCATAGGCCCAACCCCATCCCTACCCCTAGCCACAGCTCCAACTCCTGGCCCTAGGCCTACTCTTAGGTTTACCCCGACACCCACCTCTTGCCCTATGCCTACCCCAGCGCTACGCCTACCGCTCCCACTAGCCATAGCTCGGGTCTTAGACCAACGCCCAGTGCTCATTCTAGTTCGAGGCCTAGCACTTGCCCGTCGCTGACCAGTACACCTTGCCCTACCGTTAGCCAGAGGACTAACCCGTGTCCTACGGAATCACCCTGGACCCACACTTAGCCACACCCGAATCCAGCCCTACACCTGTTTCAAGTCCTAGGACTAACCGGAGCCCTCCCGTGACACCTGCCCCTAGCCCTCGGCCAACCCCACCACTACAACTAATTCTAGGCCTAACATGAGCCCTAACACTAACACTGCCCGTAGGCCTCTGCCAACACTAGCCCTTCACCTAACCCTACCCCGAGCACTTTCCCTCGCCCTAGGCCTACGCCTAGCACTCCCTCTAGTCCTACCCCTACCCCTGGCCCTACAGCTACCCATACCCATATGCACACCCCCATCCCTACCCCTAGCCACAGCTCCAACTCCTGGCCCTAGGCCTACTCCTAGGTTTACCCCGACACCCACGTCTTGCCCTATGCCTACCCAAGCGCTACGCCTACTGATCCCAGTAGCACTAGCTCGGGCCCTAGACCAACGCCCAGTGCTCACTCTATTCCGAGGCCTAGCACTTGCCCGTTGCCGACCAGTACATCTTGCCCTACCGTTAGCCAGAGAACTAACCCGTGTCCTACGGAATCACCCTGGACCCACCCTTAGCCACACCCGAATCCAGCCCTACATCTGTTCCGAGTTCTAGGACTAAACGGAGCCCTACCTTGACACCTACCCCTAACCCTTGGCCAATCACTACCACTACCACTAATTTTAGGCATAACATGAGCCCTAACACTAACACTGCCCGTAGGCCTCTGCCAACCACTAGCCCTTCACCTAACCCTACCCCGAGCACTCCCCCTCGCCCTAGGCCTACGCCTAGCACTACCTCTAGTCCTACCCCTACCCCTGGCCCTACAGCTAACCTACCCACAGGCCCACCCCCATCCCTACCCCTAGCCACAGCTCCAACTCCTGGCCCTAGGACTACTCCTAGGTTTACCCCGACACCCAACTCTTGCCCTATGCCTACCCCAGCGCTACGCCTACCGCTCCCACTAGCCCTAGCTCGGGCCCTAGACCAACGCCAGGTGCTCACTCCAGTCCGAGGCCTAGCACTTGCCCGTCACCGAACAGTACACCTTGCCCTACCGTTAGCCAGAGGACTAACCCGTGTCCTACGGAATCACCCTGGACCCACCCTTAGCCACACACGAATCCAGCCCTACACCTGTTTCAAGTCCTAGGACTAACCGGAGCCCTCCCGTGACACCTGCCTTTAGCCCTCGGCCAACCCCTACCACTATAACTAATTCTAGGCCTAACATGAGCCCTAACACTAACACTGCCCGTAGGCCTCTGCCAACCACTAGCCCTTCACCTAAACCTACCCCGAGCACTGCCCCTCGCCCTAGGCCTACGCCTAGCACTACCTCTAGTCCTACCCCTACCCCTGGCCCTACAGCTACCCCTACCCATAGGCACACCCCCATCCCTACCCCTAGCCACAGCTCCAACTCCTGGCCCTAGGCCTACTCCTAGGTTTACCCCGACACCCACCTCTTGCCCTATGCCTACCACAGCGCTACGCCTACCGCTCCCACTAGCCCTAGCTCGGGCCCTAGACCACGCCCAGTGCTCACTCTAGTCCGAGGCGTAGCACTTGCCCGTTGCCAACCTGTACACCTTGCCCTACCGTTAGCCAGAACACTAACCTGTGTCCCACGAAATCACCCTGGACCCACACTTAGCCACACCCAAAACCAGCCCTACAACTGTTCCGAGTCCTAGAACTAACCGGAGCCCTCCCGTGACACCTACCCCTAACCCTCGCCCAACCCCTACCACTACCACTAATCCTAGGCCTAACATGAACCCTAACCCTAACACTGCCCGTGTGCCTCTGCCAACCACTAGCCCTTCACCTAACCCTACCCCGAGCACTCCCCCTCGCCCTAGGCCTACGCCTAGCACTACCTCTAGTCCTACACCTACCCCTGGCCCTACAGCTACACCTAACCATAGGCCCACCCCCATCCCTACCCCTAGCCACAGCTCCAACTCCTGGCCCTAGGCCTACTCCTAGGTTTACCCCGAAACCCACCTCTTGCCCTATGCCTACTACAGCGCTATGCCTACCGCTCCCTCTAGCCCTAGCTCGGGCCCTAGACCAACGACCAGTGCTCACTCTAGTCCGAGGCCTAGCACTTGACCGTCGCCGACCAGTACACTTTGCCCTACCGTTAGCCAGAGCACTAACCCGTGTCCTACGGAATCACCCTGGACCCACCCTTAGTCACACCCGAATAACGCCCTACACCTGCTCTGAGTCCTAGAACTAAACGGAGCCCTCCCGTGACACCTACACCTAGCCCTCGGCCAACCCCTACCACTACCACTAATCCTAGGCCTAACATGAGCCCTAACACTAACACTGCCTGTGAGTTTCTGCCACCCACTAGCCCTTCCCCTAATCCTACCCCGAGCACTACCCCTCGCCCTAGGCCTACGCCTAGCACTACCTCTAGTCCTACCCCTACCCCTGGCCCTACAGCTACCCCTACTCATAAGCCCACCCCCATCCCTACCCCTAGCCACAGCTCCAACTACTGGCCCTAGGCCTACTTCTAGGTTTACACCGACACCCATCTCTTGCCCTATGCCTACCCCATCGCTTCGCCTACCGCTCCGACTAGCCCTAGCTCGGCCCTAGACCAACGCCCAGTGCTCACTCTAGTCTGAGGCCTAGCATTTGCCCGTCCCCGACCAGTACACCTTTCCATACCGTTAGCCAGAGCATTAACCCGTGTCCTACGGAATCACCCTGGACCCACCCTTAGCCACACCCGAATCCAGCCGTACACCTGTTTTGAGTCCTAGGACTAAACGGAGCCCTCCCGTGACACCTACACCTAGCCCTCGGCCAACCCCTACCATTATTACTAATCCTAGGCCTAACTTGAGCCCTAACAATAACAGTGCCCGTGACCTCTGCCAACCACTAGCCCTTCACCTAATCCTACCCCGAGCACTACCCATCGCCCTAGGCCTACGCCTAGCACTACCTCTAGTCCTACCCATACACCTGGCCGTACAGCTACCCCTACCCATAGGCCCAACCCCATCCCTACCCCTAGCCACAGCTCCAACTCCTGGCCCTAGGCCTACTCCTAGGTTTACCCCGACACCCACCTCTTGCCCTATGCCTACCCCAGCGCTACGCCTACCGCTCCCACTAGCCCTAGCTCGGGTCTTAGACCAACGCCCAGTGCTCATTCTAGTTCGAGGCCTAGCACTTGCCCGTCGCTGACCAGTACACCTTGCCCTACCGTTAGCCAGAGGACTAACCCGTGTCCTACGGAATCACCCTGGACCCACACTTAGCCACACCCAAATCCAGCCCTACACCTGTTTCAAGTCCTAGGACTAACCGGAGCCCTCCCGTGACACCTGCCCCTAGCCCTCGGCCAACCCCACCACTACAACTAATTCTAGGCCTAACATGAGCCCTAACACTAACACTGCCCGTAGGCCTCTGCCAACCACTAGCCCTTCACCTAACCCTACCCCGAGCACTCCCCCTCGCCCTAGGCCTACGCCTAGCACTACCTCTAGTCCTACCCCTACACCTGGCCCTACAGCTAACCTACCCACAGGCCCACCCCCATCCCTACCCCTAGCCACAGCTCCAACTCCTGGCCCTAGGACTACTCCTAGGTTTACCCCGACACCCAACTCTTGCCCTATGCCTACCCCAGCGCTACGCCTACCGCTCCCACTAGCCCTAGCTCGGGCCCTAGACCAACGCCAGGTGCTCACTCCAGTCCGAGGCCTAGCACTTGCCCGTCACCGAACAGTACACCTTTCCCTACCGTTAGCCAGAGGACTAACCCGTGTCCTACGGAATCACCCTGGACCCACCCTTAGCCACACCCGAATCCAGTCCTACACCTGTTTCAAGTTTTAGGACTAACCGGAGCCCTCCCGTGACACCTGCACCTAGCCCTCGGCCAACCCCTACCACTACAACTAATTCTAGGCCTAACATGAGCCCTAACACTAACACTGCCCGTAGGCCTCTGCCAACCACTAGCCCTTCACCTAACCCTACCCCGAGCACTCCCCCTCGCCCTAGGCCTACGCCTAGCACTACCTCTAGTCCTACCCCTACCCCTGGCCCTACAGCTACCCCTACCCATAGGCACACCCCCATCCCTACCCCTAGCCACAGCTCCAACTCCTGGCCCTAGGCCTACTCCTAAGTTTACCCCGACACCAACCTCTTGCCTCTGCCTACCCCAGCGCTACGCCTACCGCTCCCAGTAGCCCAAGCTCGGGCCTTAGACCAACGCACAGTGCTCACTCTAGTCCGAGGCCTAGCACTTGCCCGTTGCCGACCAGTACACCTTGCCCTACCGTTAGCCAGAGCAGTAACCCGTGTCCTATGGAATCACCCTGGACCCACCCTTAGCCACACACGAATCCAGCCCAACACCTGTTCGGAGTCCTAGGACTAAACGGAGCCCTCCCGTGACACCTACCCCTAGCCCTCAGCCAACCCCTACCACTACCACTAATCCTAGGCCTAACATGAGCCCTAACACTAACACTGCCCGTGGGCCTCTGCCAACCACTAGCCCTTCACCTAACCCTACCCCGAGCACTCCCCCTCGCCTAGGCTTGCGCTTAGCACTACCTCTAGTCCTACCCCTACCCCGGGGCCTACAGCTACCCCTAACCATAGGCCCACCCCAATCCCTACCCCTAGCCACAGCTCCAACTCCTGGCCCTGGGCCTACTCCTAAGTTTACCCCGACACCCACCTCTTGCCCTATGCCTACCCCAGCGCTACGCCTACCGCTCCCTCTAGCCCTATCTCGGGCCCTAGACCAACGCACAGTGCTCACTCTAGTCCGAGGCCTAGCACTTGCCCGTTGCCGACCAGTACACCTTGCCCTACCGTTAGCCAGAGCAGTAACCCGTGTCCTACGGTATCACCCTGGACCCACCCTTAGCCACACCCGAATCCAGCCGTACACCTGTTTTGAGTCCTAGGACTAAACGGAGCCCTCCCGTGACACCTACACCTAGCCCTCGGCCAACCCCTACCATTATTACTAATCCTAGGCCTAACTGGAGCACTAACAATAACAGTGCCCGTGACCTCTGCCAACTACTAGCCCTTCACCTAATCCTACCCCGAGCACTACCCATCGCCCTAGGCCTACGCCTAGCACTACCTCTAGTCCTACCCATACACCTGGCCGTACAGCTACCCCTACCCATAGGCCCAACCCCATCCCTACCCCTAGCCACAGCTCCAACTCCTGGCCCTAGGCCTACTCTTAGGTTTACCCCGACACCCACCTCTTGCCCTATGCCTACCCCAGCGCTACGCCTACCGCTCCCACTAGCCCTAGCTCGGGCCCTAGACCAACGCCAGGTGCTCACTCCAGTCCGAGGCCTAGCACTTGCCCGTCACCGAACAGTACACCTTTCCCTACCGTTAGCCAGAGGACTAACCCGTGTCCTACGGAATCACCCTGGACCCACCCTTAGCCACACCCGAATCCAGTCCTACACCTGTTTCAAGTTTTAGGACTAACCGGAGCCCTCCCGTGACACCTGCACCTAGCCCTCGGCCAACCCCTACCACTACAACTAATTCTAGGCCTAACATGAGCCCTAACACTAACACTGCCCGTAGGCCTCTGCCAACCACTAGCCCTTCACCTAACCCTACCCCGAGCACTCCCCCTCGCCCTAGGCCTACGCCTAGCACTACCTCTAGTCCTACCCCTACCCCTGGCCCTACAGCTACCCCTACCCATAGGCACACCCCCATCCCTACCCCTAGCCACAGCTCCAACTCCTGGCCCTAGGCCTACTCCTAAGTTTACCCCGACACCCACCTCTTGCCTCTGCCTACCCCAGCGCTACGCCTACCGCTCCCAGTAGCCCAAGCTCGGGCCTTAGACCAACGCACAGTGCTCACTCTAGTCCGAGGCCTAGCACTTGCCCGTTGCCGACCAGTACACCTTGCCCTACCGTTAGCCAGAGCAGTAACCCGTGTCCTATGGAATCACCCTGGACCCACCCTTAGCCACACACGAATCCAGCCCAACAACTGTTCGGAGTCCTAGGACTAAACGGAGCCCTCCCCTGACACCTACCCCTAGCCCTCAGCCAACCCCTACCACTACCACTAATCCTAGGCCTAACATGAGCCCTAACACTAACACTGCCCGTGGGCCTCTGCCAACCACTAGCCCTTCACCTAACCCTACCCCGAGCACTCCCCCTCGCCTAGGCTTGCGCTTAGCACTACCTCTAGTCCTACCCCTACCCCGGGGTCTACAGCTACCCCTAACCATAGGCCCACCCCAATCCCTACCCCTAGCCACAGCTCCAACTCCTGGCCCTGGGCCTACTCCTAAGTTTACCCCGACACCCACCTCTTGCCCTATGCCTACCCCAGCGCTACGCCTACCGCTCCCTCTAGCCCTATCTCGGGCCCTAGACCAACGCACAGTGCTCACTCTAGTCCGAGGCCTAGCACTTGCCCGTTGCCGACCAGTACACCTTGCCCTACCGTTAGCCAGAGCAGTAACCCGTGTCCTACGGTATCACCCTGGACCCACCCTTAGCCACACCCGAATCCAGCCGTACACCTGTTTTGAGTCCTAGGACTAAACGGAGCCCTCCCGTGACACCTACACCTAGCCCTCGGCCAACCCCTACCATTATTACTAATCCTAGGCCTAACTGGAGCACTAACAATAACAGTGCCCGTGACCTCTGCCAACTACTAGCCCTTCACCTAATCCTACCCCGAGCACTACCCATCGCCCTAGGCCTACGCCTAGCACTACCTCTAGTCCTACCCATACACCTGGCCGTACAGCTACCCCTACCCATAGGCCCAACCCCATCCCTACCCCTAGCCACAGCTCCAACTCCTGGCCCTAGGCCTACTCTTAGGTTTACCCCGACACCCACCTCTTGCCCTATGCCTACCCCAGCGCTACGCCTACCGCTCCCACTAGCCATAGCTCGGGTCTTAGACCAACGCCCAGTGCTCATTCTAGTTCGAGGCCTAGCACTTGCCCGTCGCTGACCAGTACACCTTGCCCTACCGTTAGCCAGAGGACTAACCCGTGTCCTACGGAATCACCCTGGACCCACACTTAGCCACACCCGAATCCAGCCCTACACCTGTTTCAAGTCCTAGGACTAACCGGAGCCCTCCCGTGACACCTGCCCCTAGCCCTCGGCCAACCCCACCACTACAACTAATTCTAGGCCTAACATGAGCCCTAACACTAACACTGCCCGTAGGCCTCTGCCAACACTAGCCCTTCACCTAACCCTACCCCGAGCACTTTCCCTCGCCCTAGGCCTACGCCTAGCACTCCCTCTAGTCCTACCCCTACCCCTGGCCCTACAGCTACCCATACCCATATGCACACCCCCATCCCTACCCCTAGCCACAGCTCCAACTCCTGGCCCTAGGCCTACTCCTAGGTTTACCCCGACACCCACCTCTTGCCCTATGCCTACCCAAGCGCTACGCCTACTGATCCCAGTAGCACTAGCTCGGGCCCTAGACCAACGCCCAGTGCTCACTCTATTCCGAGGCCTAGCACTTGCCCGTTGCCGACCAGTACATCTTGACCAAACCGTTAGCCAGAGAACTAACCCGTGTCCTACGGAATCACCATGGACCCACCCTTAGCCACACCCGAATCCAGCCCTACATCTGTTCCGAGTCCTAGGACTAAACGGAGCCCTACCTTGACACCTACACCTAGCCCTCGGCCAACCCCTACCACAACCACTAATCCTAGGCCTAACATGAGCCCTAACACTAACACTGCCCGTGGGCCTCTGCCAACAACTAGCCCTTCACCTAACCCTACCCCGAGCAGTCCCCCTCCCCCTAGGCCTACGCCTAGCACTACCTCTAGTCCTACCCCTACCCCTGGCCCTACAGGTACCCCTACCCATAGGCCCACCCCCATCCTTACCCCTAGCCACAGCTCCAACTCCTGGCCCTAGGCCTACTCCTAAGTTTACCCCGACACCCACCTCTTGCCCTATGCCTACCCCAGCGCTACGCCTACCGCTCCCACTAGCCCTAGCTCGGGACCTAGACCAAAGCCCAGTGCTCACTCTAGTCCGAGGCTAGCACTTGCCAGTCAGCGACCAGTACACCTTGCCCTACCGTTAGCCAGAGGACTAACCCGTGTCCTACGGAATCACCCTGGACCCACCCTTAGCCACACCCGAATCCAGCCTTACACCTGTTTCAAGTCCTAGGACTAAACGGAGCCCTACCTTGACACCTACCCCTAACCCTCGCCCAACCCCTACCACTACCACTAATCCTAGGCCTAACATGAACCCTAACCCTAACACTGCCCGTGTGCCTCTGCCAACCACTAGCCCTTCACCTAACCCTACCCCGAGCACTCCCCCTCGCCCTAGGCCTACGCCTAGCACTACCTCTAGTCCTACACCTACCCCTGGCCCTACAGCTACACCTAACCATAGGCCCACCCCCATCCCTACCCCTAGCCACAGCTCCAACTCCTGGCCCTAGGCCTACTCCTAGGTTTACCCCGAAACCCACCTCTTGCCCTATGCCTACTACAGCGCTATACCTACCGCTCCCTCTAGCCCTAGCTCGGGCCCTAGACCAACGCACAGTGCTCACTCTAGTCCGAGGCCTAGCACTTTCCCGTTGCCGACCAGTACACCTTGCCCTACCGTTAGCCAGAGCACTAACCCGTGTCCTACGGAATCACCCTGGACCCACCCTTAGTCACACCCGAATAACGCCCTACACCTGTTCTGAGTCCTAGAACTAAACGAAGCCCTCCCGTGACACCTACACCTAGCCCATGGCCAACCCCTACCATTATTACTAATCCTAGGCCTAACTTGAGCCCTAACAATAACAGTGCCCGTGACCTCTGCCAACCACTAGCCCTTCACCTAATCCTACCCCGAGCACTACCCATCGCCCTAGGCCTACGCCTAGCACTACCTCTAGTCCTAACCATACACCTGGCCCTACAGCTACCCCTACCCATAGGCCCAACCCCATCCCTACCCGTAGCCACAGCTCCAACTCCTGGCCCTAGGCCTACTCCTAGGTTTACCCCGACACCCATCTCTTGCCCTATGCCTACCCCAGCGCTTCGCCTACCGCTGCCACTAGCCCTAGCACGGCCCTAGACCAACGACCAGTGCTCACTCTAGTCCGAGGCCTAGCATTTGCCCGTCCCCGACCAGTACACCTTGCCATACCGTTAGCCAGAGCACTAACCCGTGTCGTACGGAATCACCCTGGACCCACCCTTAGCCACACCCGAATCCAGCCGTACACCTGTTTTGAGTCCTAGGACTAAACGGAGCCCTCCCGTGACACCTACACCTAGCCCTCGGCCAACCCCTACCACTATTACTAATCCTAGGCCAAACTTGAGCCCTAACACTAACACTGCCCGTGGGCCTCTGCCAACCACTAGCCCTTCACCTAACCCTACCCCGAGCAGTCCCCCTCCCCCTAGGCCTACGCCTAGCACTACCTCTAGTCCTACCCCTACCCCTGGCCCTACAGGTACCCCTACCCATAGGCCCACCCCCATCCTTACCCCTAGCCACAGCTCCAACTCCTGGCCCTAGGCCTACTCCTAAGTTTACCCCGACACCCACCTGTTGCCCTATGCCTACCCCAGCGCTACGCCTACCGCTCCCACTAGCCCTAGCTCGGGACCTAGACCAAAGCCCAGTGCTCACTCTAGTCCGAGGCTAGCACTTGCCAGTCAGCGACCAGTACACCTTGCCCTACCGTTAGCCAGAGGACTAACCCGTGTCCTACGGAATCACCCTGGACCCACCCTTAGCCACACCCGAATCCAGCCTTACACCTGTTTCAAGTCCTAGGACTAAACGGAGCCCTACCTTGACACCTACCCCTAACCCTCGCCCAACCCCTACCACTACCACTAATCCTAGGCCTAACATGAACCCTAACCCTAACACTGCCCGTGTGCCTCTGCCAACCACTAGCCCTTCACCTAACCCTACCCCGAGCACTCCCCCTCGCCCTAGGCCTACGCCTAGCACTACCTCTAGTCCTACACCTACCCCTGGCCCTACAGCTACACCTAACCATAGGCCCACCCCCATCCCTACCCCTAGCCACAGCTCCAACTCCTGGCCCTAGGCCTACTCCTAGGTTTACCCCGAAACCCACCTCTTGCCCTATGCCTACTACAGCGCTATACCTACCGCTCCCTCTAGCCCTAGCTCGGGCCCTAGACCAACGCACAGTGCTCACTCTAGTCCGAGGCCTAGCACTTTCCCGTTGCCGACCAGTACACCTTGCCCTACCGTTAGCCAGAGCACTAACCCGTGTCCTACGGAATCACCCTGGACCCACCCTTAGTCACACCCGAATAACGCCCTACACCTGTTCTGAGTCCTAGAACTAAACGGAGCCCTCCCGTGACACCTACACCTAGCCCATGGCCAACCCCTACCATTATTACTAATCCTAGGCCTAACTTGAGCCCTAACAATAACAGTGCCCGTGACCTCTGCCAACCACTAGCCCTTCACCTAATCCTACCCCGAGCACTACCCATCGCCCTAGGCCTACGCCTAGCACTACCTCTAGTCCTAACCATACACCTGGCCCTACAGCTACCCCTACCCATAGGCCCAACCCCATCCCTACCCGTAGCCACAGCTCCAACTCCTGGCCCTAGGCCTACTCCTAGGTTTACCCCGACACCCATCTCTTGCCCTATGCCTACCCCAGCGCTTCGCCTACCGCTGCCACTAGCCCTAGCACGGCCCTAGACCAACGACCAGTGCTCACTCTAGTCCGAGGCCTAGCATTTGCCCGTCCCCGACCAGTACACCTTGCCATACCGTTAGCCAGAGCACTAACCCGTGTCGTACGGAATCACCCTGGACCCACCCTTAGCCACACCCGAATCCAGCCGTACACCTGTTTTGAGTCCTAGGACTAAACGGAGCCCTCCCGTGACACCTACACCTAGCCCTCGGCCAACCCCTACCACTATTACTAATCCTAGGCCAAACTTGAGCCCTAACACTAACACTGCCCGTGGGCCTCTGCCAACCACTAGCCCTTCACCTAACCCTACCCCGAGCACTCCCCCTCGCCCTAGGCCTACGCCTAGCACTACCTCTAGTCCTACCCCTACCCCTGGCCCTACAGCTACCCATACCCATAGGCCCACCCCCATCCCTACCCCTAGCCACAGCTCCAACTCCTGGCCCTAGGCCTACTCCTAGGTTTACCCCGAAACCCACCTCTTGCCCTATTCCTACCACAGCGCTACGCCTACCGCTCCCACTAGCCCTAGCTTGGGCCCTAGAACAACACCCAGTGCTCACTCTAGTCCGAGGCCTAGCACTTGACCGTCGCCGACCAGTACACTTTGCCCTACCGTTAGCCATAGCACTAACCCGTGTCCCACGGAATCACCCTGGACCCACACTTAGCCACACCCGAATCCAGCCCTACACCTTTTCCGAGTCCTAGGACTAAACGGAGCCCTCCCGTGACACCTACCCCTAGCCCTCGGCCAACCCCTACCACTACCACTAATCCTAGGCCAAACTTGAGCCCTAACACTAACACTGCCCGTGGGCCTCTGCCAACCACTAGCCCTTCACCTAACCCTACCCCGATCACTCCCCCTCGCCCTGGGCCTACCCCTAGCACTACCTCTAGTCCTACCCCTACCCCTGGCCCTACAGCTACCCCTAACCACAGGCCCATCCCCATCCCTACTCCTAGCCACAGCTCCAACTCCTGGCCCTAGGCCTACTCCTAGGTTTACCCCGACACCCACCTCTTGCCCTATGCCTACCCCAGCGCTACGCCTACCGCTCCCACTAGCCCTAGCTCAGACCCTAGTCCAACGCCCAGTGCTCATTCTAGTCCGAGGCCTAGCACTTGCCCGTCGCCTACCAGTACACCTTGCCCTACCATTAGTCAGAACACTAACCTGTGTCCACCGAATTCACCCTGGACCCACCCTTAGCCACACCCGAATCCAGCCCTACACCTGTTCCGAGTCCTAGGACTAACCGGAGTTTTCCCGTGACACCTACCTTTAGCCCTCGGCCAACCCCTACCACTACCACTAATTATAGGCCTAACATGAGCCCTAACACTAACACTGCCCGTGGGCCTCTGCCAACCACTAGCACTTCACCTAACCCTACCCCGAGCACTCCCCCTCGCCCTAGGCCTACGCCTAGCACTACTTCTAGTCCTACCCCTACCCCTGGCCCCAAAGCTACCCCTAACCATAGGCCCACCCTTATCCCTACTCCTAGCCACAGCTCCAACTCCTGGCCCTAGGCCTACTCCTAGGTTTAACCCGCACCCACTTCTTGCCCTATGCCTACCCCAGCGCTTCGCCTACCGCTGCCACTAGCCCTAGCTCGGCCCTAGACCAACGCCCAGTGCTCACTCTAGTCGGAAGCCTAGCATTTGCCCGTCCCCGACCAGTACATCTTGCCATACCGTTAGCCAGAGCACTAACCCGTGTCCTACGGAATCACCCTGGACCCACCCTTAGCCACACCGAATCCAGCCCTCCAACTGTTCCGAGTCCTAGGACTATCCGGAGTTTTCCCGTGACACCTACCCTTAGCCCTCGGCAAACCCCTACCACTACAACTAATGCTAGGCCTAATATGAGCCCTAACACTAACACTGCCCTTGGGTCTCTGCCAAACACTAGCACTTCACCTAACCCTACACCGAGCACTCCCCCTCGCCCTAGGCCTACGCCTAGCACTACCTCTAGTCCTACCCCTACCCCTGGCCCTACAGCTACCCCTAACCATAGGCCCACCCCTATCCCTACCCCTAGCTACAGCTCCAAATCCTGGACCTAGGCCTACTCCTAGGTTTACCCCGAAACCCACCTCTTGCCCTATGCCTACCACAGCGCTACGCCTACTGGTCCCAGTAGCCCTAGCTTGGGCCCTAGACCAACGCCCAGTGCTCACTCTAGTCCGAGGCCTAGCACTTGCCCGTCGCCGACCAGTACACCTTGCCCTACGTTTAGCCAGAGCACTAACCCGTGTACTATGGAATCACCCTGGACCCACCCTTAGTCACACCCGAATAACGCCCTACACCTGTTCTGAGTCCTAGAACTAAACGGAGCCCTCCCGTGACACCTACACCTAGCCCATGGCCAACCCCTACCATTATTACTAATCCTAGGCCTAACTTGAGCCCTAACAATAACAGTGCCCGTGACCTCTGCCAACCACTAGCCCTTCACCTAATCCTACCCCGAGCACTACCCATCGCCCTAGGCCTACGCCTAGCACTACCTCTAGTCCTAACCATACACCTGGCCCTACAGCTACCCCTACCCATAGGCCCAACCCCATCCCTACCCGTAGCCACAGCTCCAACTCCTGGCCCTAGGCCTACTCCTAGGTTTACCCCGACACCCACCTCTTGCCATAGGCCTACCCCAGCGCTACGCCTACCGCTCCCACTAGCCCTAGCTCGGGTCTTAGACCAACGCCCAGTGCTCATTCTAGTTCGAGGCCTAGCACTTGCCCGTCGCTGACCAGTACACCTTGCCCTACCGTTAGCCAGAGGACTAACCCGTGTCCTACGGAATCACCCTGGACCCACACTTAGCCACACCCGAATCCAGCCCTACACCTGTTTCAAGTCCTAGGACTAACCGGAGCCCTCCCGTGACACCTGCTTCTAGCCCTCGGCCAACCCCTACCACTACCACTAATCCTAGGCCTAACATGAGCCCTAACACTAACACTGCCCGTGGGCCTCTGCCAACCACTAGCCCTTCACCTAACCCTACCCCGAGCAGTCCCCCTCCCCCTAGGCCTAAGCCTAGCACTACCTCTAGTCCTACCCCTACACCTGGCCCTACAGCTACCCTACCCACAGGCCCACCCCCATCCCTACCCCTAGCCACAGCTCCAACTCCTGGCCCTAGGCCTACTCCTAGGTTTACCCCGACACCCAACTCTTGCCCTAGGCCTACCCCAGCGCTACGCCTACCGCTCCCACTAGCCCTAGCTCGGGCCCTCGACCAACGCCAGGTGCTCACTCCAGTCCGAGGCCTAGCACTTGCCCGTCACCGAACAGTACACCTTGCCCTACCGTTAGCCAGAGGACTAACCCGTGTCCTACGGAATCACCCTGGACCCACACTTAGCCACACACGAATCCAGCCCTACACCTGTTTCAAGTCCTAGGACTAACCGGAGCCCTCCCGTGACACCTGCCTTTAGCCCTCGGCCAACCCCTACCACTATAACTAATGCTAGGCCTAACATGAGCCCTAACACTAACACTGCCCGTAGGCCTCTGTTAACCACTAGCCCTTCACCTAAACCTACCCCGAGCACTGCCCCTCGCCCTAGGCCTACGCCTAGCACTACCTCTAGTCCTACCCAACCCCTGGCCCTACAGCTACCCCTACCCATAGGCACACCCCATCCCTACTCCTAGCCACAGCTCCAACTCCTGGCCCTAGGCCTACTCCTAGGTTTACCCCGACACCCACCTCTTGCCCTATGCCTACCACAGCGCTACGCCTACCGCTCCCACTAGCCCTAGCTCGGGCCCTAGACCACGCCCAGTGCTCACTCTAGTCCGAGGCGTAGCACTTGCCCGTCGCCGACCTGTACACCTTGCCCTACCGTTAGCCAGAACACTAACCTGTGTCCCACGAAATCACCCTGTACCCACCCTTAGCCACACCCGAATCCAGCCCTACACATGTTCCGAGTCCTAGGACTAAACGGAGCCCTCCCTTGAAACCTACCCCTAGCCCTCGGCCAACCCCTACCACGACCACTAATCCTAGGCCTAACATGAGCCCTAACACTAACACTGCCCGTGGGCCTCTGCAAACAACTAGCCCTTCACCTAACCCTACCCCGAGCACTCCCCCTCGCCCTAGGCCTACGCCTAGCACTACCTCTAGTCCTACCCCTACCCCTGGCCCTACAGCTACCCATACCCATAGGCCCACCCCCATCCCTACCCCTAGCCACAGCTCCAACTCCTGGCCCTAGGCCTACTCCTAGGTTTACCCCGACAACCACCTCTTGCCCTATGCCTACCCCAGCGCTACGCCTACTGCTCCCAGTAGCCCTAGCTCGGGCCCTAGACCCACGCCCAGTGCTCACTCTAGTTTGAGGCCTAGCACTTGCCCGTCGCCGACCAGTACACCTTGCCCTACCATTAGCCAGAGCACTAACCCGTGTCCTACGGAATCACCCTGGACCCACCCTTAGCCACACCAGAATCCAGCCCTACACCTTTTCGGAGTCCTAGGACTAAACGAAGCTTTCTGTGACACCTACCCCTAGCCCTCGGCCAACCACTACCACTACCACTAATCCTAGGCCTAACATGAGCCCTAACACTAACACTGCCCGTGGGCCTCTGCCAACCACTAACCCTTCACCTAACCCTACCCCGAGCACTCCCCCTCGCCTAGGCTTGCGCCTAGCACTACCTCTAGTCCTACCCCTACCCCGGGGCCTACAGCTACCCCTAACCATAGGCCCACCCCAATCCCTACCCCTAGCCACAGCTCCAACTCCTGGCCCTAGGCCTACTCCTAAGTTTACCCCGACACCCACCTCTTGCCCTATGCCTACCCCAGCGCTACGCCTACCGCTCCCTCTAGCCCTATCTCGGGCCCTAGACCAACGCACAGTGCTCACTCTAGTCCGAGGCCTAGCACTTGCCCGTTGCCGACCAGTACACCTTGCCCTACCGTTAGCCAGAGCAGTAACCCGTGTCCTACGGAATCACCCTGGACCCACCCTTAGCCACACCCGAATCCAGCCGTACACCTGTTTTGAGTCCTAGGACTAAACGGAGCCCTCCCGTGACACCTACACCTAGCCCTCGGCCAACCCCTACCATTATTACTAATCCTAGGCCTAACTGGAGCACTAACAATAACAGTGCACGTGACCTCTGCCAACCACTAGCCCTTCACCTAATCCTACCCCGAGCACTACCCATCGCCCTAGGCCTACGCCTAGCACTACCTCTAGTCCTACCCATACACCTGGCCGTACAGCTACCCCTACCCATAGGCCCAACCCCATCCCTACCCCTAGCCACAGCTCCAACTCCTGGCCCTAGGCCTACTCCTAGGTTTACCCCGACACCCACCTCTTGCCCTATGCCTACCCCAGCGCTACGCCTACCGCTCCCACTAGCCCTAGCTCGGGTCTTAGACCAACGCCCAGTGCTCATTCTAGTTCGAGGCCTAGCACTTGCCCGTCGCTGACCAGTACACCTTGCCCTACAATTGCCAGAGGACTAACCCGTGTCCTACGGAATCACCCTGGACCCACACTTAGCCACACCCGAATCCAGCCCTACACCTGTTTCAAGTCCTAGGACTAACCGGAGCCCTCCCGTGACACCTGCCCCTAGCCCTCGGCCAACCCCACCACTACAACTAATTCTAGGCCTAACATGAGCCCTAACACTAACACTGCCCGTAGGCCTCTGCCAACCACTAGCCCTTCACCTAACGCTACCCCGAGCACTTTCCCTCGCCCTAGGCCTACGCCTAGCACTACCTCTAGTCCTACCCCTACCCCTGGCCCTACAGCTACCCATACCCATATGCACACCGCCATCCCTACCCCTAGCCACAGCTCCAACTCCTGGCCCTAGGCCTACTCCTAGGTTTACCCCGACACCCACCTCTTGCCCTATGCCTACCCAAGCGCTACGCCTACTGATCCCAGTAGCACTAGCTCGGGCCCTAGACCAACGCCCATTGCTCACTCTATTCTGAGGCCTAGCACTTGCCCGTTGCCGACCAGTACATCTTGCCCTACCGTTAGCCAGAGGACTAACCCGTGTCCTACGGAATCACCCTGGACCCACCCTTAGCCACACCCGAATCCAGCCTTACACCTGTTTCAAGTCCTAGGACTAAACGGAGCCCTACCTTGACACCTACCCCTAACCCTCGCCCAACCCCTACCACTACCACTAATCCTAGGCCTAACATGAACCCGAACCCTAACACTGCCCATGTGCCTCTGCCAACCACTAGCCCTTCACCTAACCCTACCCGGAGCACTCCCCCTCGCCCTAGGCCTACGCCTAGCACTACCTCTAGTCCTACACCTACCCCTGGCCCTACAGCTACACCTAACCATAGGCCCACCCCCATCCCTACCCCTAGCCACAGCTCCAACTCCTGGCCCTAGGCCTACTCCTAGGTTTACCCCGAAACCCACCTCTTGCCCTATGCCTACTACAGCGCTATGCCTACCGCTCCCTCTAGCCCTAGCTCGGGCCCTAGACCAACGCACAGTGCTCACTCTAGTCCGAGGCCTAGCACTTGCCCGTTGCCGACCAGTACACCTTGCCTTACCGTTAGCCAGAGCAGTAACCCGTGTCCTACGGAATCACCCTGGACCCACCCTTAGCCACACACGAATCCAGCCCAACACCTGTTCGGAGTCCTAGGACTAAACGGAGCCCTCCCGTGACACCTACCCCTAGCCCTCAGCCAACCCCTACCACTACCACTAATCCTAGGCCTAACATGAGCCCTAACACTAACACTGCCCGTGGGCCTCTGCCAACCACTAGCCATTCACCTAATCCTTCCCCGATCACTACCCATCACCCTAGGCCTACGTCTAGCACTATCTCTAGTCCTACCCATACCCTTGGCCCTACTGCTACCCCTACCTATAGGCCCAACCCCATCCCTACCCCTAGCCACAGCTCCAACTCCTGGACGTAGGCCTACTCCTAGGTTTACCCCGACACCCACCACTTGCCCTATGCCTACCCCAGCGCTACGCCTACCGCTCCCACTAGCCCTAGCTCGGGCCCTAGACCAACGCCCAGTGCTCACTCTAGTCCGTGGCCTAGCACTTGCCCGTTGCCGACCAGTACACCTTGCCCTACCGTTAGCCAGAACACTAACCTGAGTCCCACGAAATCAAGCGGTACCCACCCTTAGCCACACCCGAATCCAGCCCACACCTGTTCCGAGTCCTAGGACTTAACGGAGCCCTCCCTTGACACCTACACCTAGCCCTCTGCCAACCCCTACCACTACCACTAATCCTAGGCCTAACATGAGCCCTAAAAATAACACTGCCCGTGGGCCTCTGCCAACCACTAGCCCTTCACCTAACCCTACCCCGAGCACTCCCCCTCGCCTAGGCTTGCGCCTAGCACTACCTCTAGTCCTACCCCTACCCCGGGGCCTACAGCTACCCCTAACCATAGGCCCACCCCAATCCTTACCCCTAGCCACAGCTCCAACTCCTGGCCCTAGGCCTACTCCTAAGTTTACCCCGACACCCACCTCTTGCCCTATGCCTACCCCAGCGCTACGCCTACCGCTCCCACTAGCCCTAGCTCGGGACCTAGACCAACTCCCAGTGCTCACTCTAGTCCGAAGCCTAGCATTTGCCCATCTCCGACTAGTACACCTTGCCCTACCGTTAGCCAGAGCACTAACCCGTGTCCTACGGAATCACCCTGGACCCACCCTTAGTCACACCCGAATAACGCCCTACACCTGTTCTGAGTCCTAGAACTAAACGGAGCCCTCCCGTGACACCTACACCTAGCCCATGGCCAACCCCTACCATTATTACTAATCCTAGGCCTAACATGAGCCCTAACAATAACAGTGCCCGTGACCTCTGCCAACCACTAGCCCTTCACCTAATCCTACCCCGAGCACTACCCATCGCCCTAGGCCTACGCCTAGCACTACCTCTAGTCCTAACCATACACCTGGCCCTACAGCTACCCCTACCCATAGGCCCAACCCCATCCCTACCCGTAGCCACAGCTCCAACTCCTGGCCCTAGGCCTACTCCTAGGATTACCCCGACACCCATCTCTTGCCCTATGCCTACCCCAGCGCTTCGCCTACCGCTGCCACTAGCCCTAGCACGGCCCTAGACCAACGACCAGTGCTCACTCTAGTCCGAGGCCTAGCATTTGCCCGTCCCCGACCAGTACACCTTGCCATACCGTTAGCCAGAGCACTAACCCGTGTCCTACGGAATCACCCTGGACCCACCCTTAGCCACACCCGAATCCAGCAGTACACCTGTTTTGAGTCCTAGGACTAACCGGAGCCCTCCCGTGACACCTACACCTAGCCCTCGGCCAACCCCTACCACTATTACTAATCCTAGGCCAAACTTGAGCCCTAACACTAACACTGCCCGTGGGCCTCTGCCAACCACTAGCCCTTCACCTAACCCTACCCCGAGCACTCCCCCTCGCCCTAGGCCTACGCCTAGCACTACCTCTAGTCCTACCCCTACCCCTGGCCCTACAGCTACCCATACCCATAGGCCCACCCCCATCCCTACCCCTAGCCACAGCTCCAACTCCTGGCCCTAGGCCTACTCCTAGGTTTACCCCGAAACCCACCTCTTGCCCTATTCCTACCACAGCGCTACGCCTACCGCTCCCACTAGCCCTAGCTCGGGCCCTAGAACAACACCCAGTGCTCACTCTAGTCCGAGGCCTAGCACTTGACCGTCGCCGACCAGTACACTTTGCCCTACCGTTAGCCATAGCACTAACCCGTGTCCCACGGAATCACCCTGGACCCACACTTAGCCACACCCGAATCCAGCCCTACACCTTTTCCGACTCCTAGGACTAAACGGAGCCCTCCCGTGACACCTACCCCTAGCCCTCGGCCAACCCCTACCACTACCACTAATCCTAGGCCTAACATGAGCCCTAACACTAACACTGCCCGTGGGCCTCTGCCAACCACTAGCCCTTCAAGTCACCATACCCCGAGCACTCCCCCTCGCCCTAGGCCTACACCTAGCACTACCTCTAGTCCTACCCCTACCCCTGGCCCTACAGATACCCATACCCATATGCACACCCCCATCCCTACCCCTAGCCACAGCTCCAACTCCTGGCCCTAGGCCTACTCCTAGGTTTACCCCGACACCCACCTCTTGCCCTATGCCTACCCAAGCGCTACGCCTACTGATCCCAGTAGCACTAGCTAGGGCCCTAGACCAACGCCCAGTGCTCACTCTATTCCGAGGCCTAGCACTTGCCCGTTGCCGACCAGTACATCTTGCCCTACCGTTAGCCAGAGAACTAACCCGTGTCCTACGGAATCACCCTGGACCCACCCTTAGCCACACCCGAATCCAGCCCTACATCTGTTCCGAGTCCTAGGACTAAACGGAGCCCTACCTTGATACATACCCCTAGTCCTCGGCCAACCCCTACCACTACCACTAATCCTAGGCCTAACATGGGCCCTAACACTAACACTGCCCGTGGGCCTCTGCCAACCACTAGCCCTTCACCTAACCCTACCCAGAGCACTCCCCCTCGCCCTAGGCTTACGCCTAGCACTACCTCTAGTCCTACCCCTACCCCTGGCCCTAAAGCTACCCCTACCCATAGCCCCACCCCCATCCCTACCCCTAGCCACAGCTCCAACTCCTGGCCCTATGCCTACTCCTAGGTTTACCCCGACACCCACCTCTTGCCCTATGCCTACCCCAGCGCTACGCCTACCGCTCCCACTAGCCCTAGCTTGGGCCTTAGACCAACGCCCAGTGCTCATTCTAGTCCGAGGCCTAGCACTTGCCCATCGCTGACCAGTACACCTTGCCCTACCGTTAGCCAGAACATTAACCTGTGTCTCACGAAATCACCCTGGACCCACCCTTAGCCACACCCGAATCCAGCTCTACAACTGTTCCGAGTCCTAGGACTAACCGGAGTTTTCCAGTGACACCTACCCTTAGCCCTCGGCAAACCCCTACCACTGCAACTAATGGTAGGCCTAATATGAGCCCTAACACTAACACTGCCCTTGGGCCTCTGCCAACCACTAGCACTTCACCTAACCCTTCCTTGAGCACTCCCCCTCGCCCTAGGCCTACGCCTAGCACTACCTCTAGTCCTACCCCTACCCCTGGCCTTACAGCTACCCCTAACCATAGGCCCACCACCATCCCTACCCCTAGCCACAGCTCCAAATCCTGGCCCTAGGCCTACTCCTAGGTTTACCCCGAAACCCACCTCTTGCCCTATTCCTACCACAGCGCTACGCCTACCGCTCCCACTAGCCCTAGCTCGGGCCCTAGAACAACACCCAGTGCTCACTCTAGTCCGAGGCCTAGCACTTGACCGTCGCCGACCAGTACACTTTGCCCTACCGTTAGCCATAGCACTAACCCGTGTCCCACGGAATCACCCTGGACCCACACTTAGCCACACCCGAATCCAGCCCTACACCTTTTCCGAGTCCTAGGACTAAACGGAGCCCTCCCGTGACACCTACCCCTAGCCCTCGGCCAACCCCTACCACTACCACTAATCCTAGGCCTAACATGAGCCCTAACACTAACACTGCCCGTGGGCCTCTGCCAACCACTAGCCCTTCAAGTCACCATACCCCGAGCACTCCCCCTCGCCCTAGGCCTACACCTAGCACTACCTCTAGTCCTACCCCTACCCCTGGCCCTACAGATACCCATACCCATATGCACACCCCCATCCCTACCCCTAGCCACAGCTCCAACTCCTGGCCCTAGGCCTACTCCTAGGTTTACCCCGACACCCACCTCTTGCCCTATGCCTACCCAAGCGCTACGCCTACTGATCCCAGTAGCACTAGCTAGGGCCCTAGACCAACGCCCAGTGCTCACTCTATTCCGAGGCCTAGCACTTGCCCGTTGCCGACCAGTACATCTTGCCCTACCGTTAGCCAGAGAACTAACCCGTGTCCTACGGAATCACCCTGGACCCACCCTTAGCCACACCCGAATCCAGCCCTACATCTGTTCCGAGTCCTAGGACTAAACGGAGCCCTACCTTGATACATACCCCTAGTCCTCGGCCAACCCCTACCACTACCACTAATCCTAGGCCTAACATGGGCCCTAACACTAACACTGCCCGTGGGCCTCTGCCAACCACTAGCCCTTCACCTAACCCTACCCAGAGCACTCCCCCTCGCCCTAGGCTTACGCCTAGCACTACCTCTAGTCCTACCCCTACCCCTGGCCCTAAAGCTACCCCTACCCATAGCCCCACCCCCATCCCTACCCCTAGCCACAGCTCCAACTCCTGGCCCTATGCCTACTCCTAGGTTTACCCCGACACCCACCTCTTGCCCTATGCCTACCCCAGCGCTACGCCTACCGCTCCCACTAGCCCTAGCTTGGGCCTTAGACCAACGCCCAGTGCTCATTCTAGTCCGAGGCCTAGCACTTGCCCATCGCTGACCAGTACACCTTGCCCTACTGTTAGCCAGAACATTAACCTGTGTCTCACGAAATCACCCTGGACCCACCCTTAGCCACACCCGAATCCAGCTCTACAACTGTTCCGAGTCCTAGGACTAACCGGAGTTTTCCAGTGACACCTACCCTTAGCCCTCGGCAAACCCCTACCACTGCAACTAATGGTAGGCCTAATATGAGCCCTAACACTAACACTGCCCTTGGGCCTCTGCCAACCACTAGCACTTCACCTAACCCTTCCTTGAGCACTCCCCCTCGCCCTAGGCCTACGCCTAGCACTACCTCTAGTCCTACCCCTACCCCTGGCCTTACAGCTACCCCTAACCATAGGCCCACCACCATCCCTACCCCTAGCCACAGCTCCAAATCCTGGCCCTAGGCCTACTCCTAGGTTTACCCCGACAACCACCTCTTGCCCTATGCCTACCCCAGCGCTACGCCTACTGCTCCCAGTAGCCCTAGCTCGGGCCCTAGACCCACGCCCAGTGCTCACTCTAGTTTGAGGCCTAGCACTTGCCCGTCGCCGACCAGTACACCTTGCCCTACCATTAGCCAGAGCACTAACCCGTGTCCTACGGAATCACCCTGGACCCACCCTTAGCCACACCCGAATCCAGCCCTACACCTTTTCGGAGTCCTAGGACTAAAGGAAGCCCTCTGTGACACCTACCCCTAGCCCTCGGCCAACCACTACCACTACCACTAATCCTAGGCCTAACATGAGCCCTAACACTAACACTGCCCGTGGGCCTCTGCCAACCACTAGCACTTCACCTAACCCTACCCCGAGCACTCCCCCTCGCCCTAGGCCTACGCCTAGCACTACCTCTAGTCCAACCCCTACACCTGGCCCTACAGCTACACCTAACCATAGGCCCACCCCCATCACGACCCCTAGCCACAGCTCCAACTCCTGGCCATAGGACTACTCCTAGGTTTACCCCGACACCCACCTCTTGCCCTATGCCTACCCCAGCGCTACGCCTACCGCTCCCTCTAGCCCTATCTCGGGCCCTAGACCAACGCACAGTGCTCACTCTAGTCCGAGGCCTAGCACTTGCCCTGGACCCACCCTTAGCCACACCCGAATCCAGCCGTACACCTGTTTTGAGTCATAGGACTAAACGGAGCCCTCCCGTGACACCTACACCTAGCCCTTGGCCAACCCCTACCATTATTACTAATCCTAGGCCTAACTTGAGCCCTAACACTAACACTGCCCGTGGGCCTCTGCCAACCACTAACCCTTCATCTAACCCTACCCCGAGCACTCCCCCTCGCGCTAGGCTTACGCCTAGCACTGTCTATAGTCCTACCACTACACCGTGCCCTACAGCTACCCCTAACCATAGGCCCACCCCAATCCCTACCCGTAGACACAGCTCCAACTCCTGGCCCTAGGCCTACTCCTAGGTTTACCCCGACACCCACCTCTTGCCCTATGCCTACCCCAGCGCTACGCCTACCGCTCCCACTAGCCCTAGCTCGGGACCTAGACCAACTCCCAGTGCTCACTCTAGTCCGAAGCCTAGCATTTGCCCATCTCCGACCTGTACACCTTGCCCTACCGTTAGCCAGAGCACTAACCCGTGTCCTACGGAATCACCCTGGACCCACCCTTAGTCACACCCGAATAACGCCCTACACCTGTTCTGAGTCCTAGAACTAAACGGAGCCCTCCCGTGACACCTACACCTAGCCCATGGCCAACCCCTACCATTATTACTAATCCTAGGCCTAACTTGAGCCCTAACAATAACAGTGCCCGTGACCTCTGCCAACCACTAGCCCTTCACCTAATCCTACCCCGAGCACTACCCATCGCCCTAGGCCTACGCCTAGCACTACCTCTAGTCCTAACCATACACCTGGCCCTACAGCTACCCCTACCCATAGGCCCAACCCCATCCCTACCCGTAGCCACAGCTCCAACTCCTGGCCCTAGGCCTACTCCTAGGTTTACCCCGACACCCACCTCTTGCCCTAGGCCTACCCCAGCGCTACGCCTACCGCTCCCACTAGCCCTAGCTCGGGTCTTAGACCAACGCCCAGTGCTCATTCTAGTTCGAGGCCTAGCACTTGCCCGTCGCTGACCAGTACACCTTGCCCTACCGTTAGCCAGAGGACTAACCCGTGTCCTACGGAATCACCCTGGAACCACACTTAGCCACACCCGAATCCAGCCCTACACCTGTTTCAAGTCCTAGGACTAACCGGAGCCCTCCCGTGACACCTGCTTCTAGCCCTCGGCCAACCCCTACCACTACCACTAATCCTAGGCCTAACATGAGCCCTAACACTAACACTGCCCGTGGGCCTCTGCCAACCACTAGCCCTTCACCTAACCCTACCCCGAGCAGTCCCCCTCCCCCTAGGCCTAAGCCTAGCACTACCTCTAGTCCTACCCCTACACCTGGCCCTACAGCTACCCTACCCACAGGCCCACCCCCATCCCTACCCCTAGCCACAGCTCCAACTCCTGGCCCTAGGCCTACTCCTAGGTTTACCCCGACACCCAACTCTTGCCCTATGCCTACCCCAGCGCTACGCCTACCGCTCCCACTAGCCCTAGCTCGGGCCCTCGACCAACGCCAGGTGCTCACTCCAGTCCGAGGCCTAGCACTTGCCCGTCACCGAACAGTACACCTTGCCCTACCGTTAGCCAGAACACTAACCCGTGTCCTACGGAATCACCCTGGACCCACACTTAGCCACACACGAATCCAGCCCTACACCTGTTTCAAGTCCTAGGACTAACCGGAGCCCTCCCGTGACACCTGCCTTTAGCCCTCGGCCAACCCCTACCACTATAACTAATTCTAGGCCTAACATGAGCCCTAACACTAACACTGCCCGTAGGCCTCTGTTAACCACTAGCCCTTCACCTAAACCTACCCCGAGCACTGCCCCTCGCCCTAGGCCTACGCCTAGCACTACCTATAGTCCTACCCCTACCCCTGGCCCTACAGCTACCCCTACCCATAGGCACACCCCATCCCTACTCCTAGCCACAGCTCCAACTCCTGGCCCTAGGCCTACTCCTAGGTTTACCCCGACACCCACCTCTTGCCCTATGCCTACCACAGCGCTACGCCTACCGCTCCCACTAGCCCTAGCTCGGGCCCTAGACCACGCCCAGTGCTCACTCTAGTCCGAGGCGTAGCACTTGCCCGTCGCCGACCTGTACACCTTGCCCTACCGTTAGCCAGAACACTAACCTGTGTCCCACGAAATCACCCTGTACCCACCCTTAGCCACACCCGAATCCAGCCCTACACATGTTCCGAGTCCTAGGACTAAACGGAGCCCTCCCTTGAAACCTACCCCTAGCCCTCGGCCAACCCCTACCACGACCACTAATCCTAGGCCTAACATGAGCCCTAACACTAACACTGCCCGTGGGCCTCTGCAAACAACTAGCCCTTCACCTAACCCTACCCCGAGCACTCCCCCTCGCCCTAGGCCTACGCCTAGCACTACCTCTAGTCCTACCCCTACCCCTGGCCCTACAGCTACCCATACCCATAGGCCCACCCCCATCCTACCCCTAGCCACAGCTCCAACTCCTGGCCCTAGGCCTACTCCTAGGTTTACCCCGACAACCACCTCTTGCCCTATGCCTACCCCAGCGCTACGCCTACTGCTCCCAGTAGCCCTAGCTCGGGCCCTAGACCCACGCCCAGTGCTCACTCTAGTTTGAGGCCTAGCACTTGCCCGTCGCCGACCAGTACACCTTGCCCTACCATTAGCCAGAGCACTAACCCGTGTCCTACGGAATCACCCTGGACCCACCCTTAGCCACACCCGAATCCAGCCCTACACCTGTTCCGAGTCCTAGGACTTAACGGAGCCCTCCCTTGACACCTACACCTAGCCCTCGGCCAACCCATACCACTACCACTAATCCTAGGCCTAACATGAGCCCTAACAATAACACTGCCCGTGGGCCTCTGCCAACCACTAGCCCTTCACCTAACCCTACCCCGAGCACTCCCCCTCGCCTAGGCTTGCGCCTAGCACTACCTCTAGTCCTACCCCTACCCCGGGGCCTACAGCTACCCCTAACCATAGGCCCACCCCAATCCCTACCCCTAGCCACAGCTCCAACTCCTGGCCCTAGGCCTACTCCTAAGTTTACCCCGACACCCACCTCTTGCCCTATGCCTACCCCAGCGCTACGCCTACCGCTCCCACTAGCCCTAACTCGGGACCTAGACCAACTCCCAGTGCTCACTCTAGTCCGAAGCCTAGCATTTGCCCATCTCCGACTAGTACACCTTGCCCTACCGTTAGCCAGAGCACTAACCCGTGTCCTACGGAATCACCCTGGACCCACCCTTAGTCACACCCGAATAACGCCCTACACCTGTTCTGAGTCCTAGAACTAAACGGAGCCCTCCCGTGACACCTACACCTAGCCCATGGCCAACCCCTACCATTATTACTAATCCTAGGCCTAACTTGAGCCCTAACAATAACAGTGCCCGTGACCTCTGCCAACCACTAGCCCTTCACCTAATCCTACCCCGAGCACTACCCATCGCCCTAGGCCTACGCCTAGCACTACCTCTAGTCCTAACCATACACCTGGCCCTACAGCTACCCCTACCCATAGGCCCAACCCCATCCCTACCCGTAGCCACAGCTCCAACTCCTGGCCCTAGGCCTACTCCTAGGTTTACCCCGACACCCATCTCTTGCCCTATGCCTACCCAAGCGCTACGCCTACTGATCCCAGTAGCACTAGCTCGGGCCCTAGACCAACGCCCAGTGCTCACTCTATTCCGAGGCCTAGCACTTGCCCGTTGCCGACCAGTACATCTTGCCCTACCGTTAGCCAGAGAACTAACCCGTGTCCTACGGAATCACCCTGGACCCACCCTTAGCCACACCCGAATCCAGCCCTACATCTGTTCCGAGTCCTAGGACTAAACGGAGCCCTACCTTGACACATACACCTAGCCCTCGGCCAACCCCTACCACTACCACTAATCCTAGGCCTAACATGAGCCCTAACACTAACACTGCCCGTGGGCCTCTGCCAACCACTAGCCCTTCACCTAACCCTACCCAGAGCACTCCCCCTCGCCCTAGGCTTACGCCTAGCACTACCTCTAGTCCTACCCCTACCCCTGGCCCTAAAGCTACCCCTACCCATAGCCCCACCCCCATCCCTACCCCTAGCCACAGCTCCAACTCCTGGCCCTATGCCTACTCCTAGGTTTACCCCGACACCCACCTCTTGCCCTATGCCTACCCCAGCGCTACGCCTACCGCTCCCACTAGCCCTAGCTTGGGCCTTAGACCAACGCCCAGTGCTCATTCTAGTCCGAGGCCTAGCACTTGCCCATCCCTGACCAGTACACCTTGCCGTACCGTTAGCCAGAACATTAACCTGTGTCTCACGAAATCACCCTGGACCCACCCTTAGCCACACCCGAATCCAGCTCTACAACTGTTCCGAGTCCTAGGACTAACCGGAGTTTTCCCGTGACACCTACCCTTAGCCCTCGGCAAACCCCTACCACTACAACTAATGCTAGGCCTAATATGAGCCCTAACACTAACACTGCCCTTGGGCCTCTGCCAACCACTAGCACTTCACCTAACCCTACCTTGAGCACTCCCCCTCGCCCTAGGCCTACGCCTAGCACTACCTCTAGTCCTACCCCTACCCCTGGCCTTACAGCTACCCCTAACCATAGGCCCACCACCATCCCTACCCCTAGCCACAGCTCCAAATCCTGGCCCTAGGCCTACTCCTAGGTTTACCCCGACAACCACCTCTTGCCCTATGCCTACCCCAGCGCTACGCCTACTGCTCCCAGTAGCCCTAGCTCGGGCCCTAGACCCACGCCCAGTGCTCACTCTAGTTTGAGGCCTAGCACTTGCCCGTCGCCGACCAGTACACCTTGCCCTACCATTAGCCAGAGCACTAACCCGTGTCCTACGGAATCACCCTGGACCCACCCTTAGCCACACCCGAATCCAGCCCTACACCTTTTCGGAGTCCTAGGACTAAACGAAGCCCTCTGTGACACCTACCCCTAGCCCTCGGCCAACCACTACCACTACCACTAATCCTAGGCCTAACATGAGCCCTAACACTAACACTGCCCGTGGGCCTCTGCCAACCACTAGCACTTCACCTAACCCTACCCCGAGCACTCCCCCTCGCCCTAGGCCTACGCCTAGCACTACCTCTAGTCCAACCCCTACACCTGGCCCTACAGCTACACCTAACCATAGGCCCACCCCCATCACGACCCCTAGCCACAGCTCCAACTCCTGGCCATAGGACTACTCCTAGGTTTACCCCGACACCCACCTCTTGCCCTATGCCTACCCCAGCGCTACACCTACCGCTCCCACTAGCCCTAGCTCGGGCCCTAGTCCAAAGCCAGGTGCTCACTCTAGTCCGAGGCCTAGCACTTGCCCGTCACCGACCAGTACACCTTGCCCTACCGTTAGCCAGAGGACTAACCCGTGACCTACAGAATCACCCTGGACCCACCCTTAGCCACACCCGAATCCAGCCGTACACCTGTTTTGAGTCCTAGGACTAAACGGAGCCCTCCCGTGACACCTACACCTAGCCCTTGGCCAACCCCTACCATTATTACAAATCCTAGGACTAACTTGAGCCCTAACACTAACACTGCCCGTGGGCCTCTGCCAACCACTAACCCTTCAACTAACCCTACCCCGAGCACTCCCCCTCGCGCTAGGCTTACGCCTAGCACTGTCTATATTCCTACCCCTACACCGGGCCCTACAGCTACCCCTAACCATAGGCCCACCCCAATCCCTACCCCTAGCCACAGCTCCAACTCCTGGCCCTAGGCCTACTCCTAAGTTTACCCGACACCCACCTCTTGCCCTATGCCTACCCCATCGCTACGCCTACCGCTCCCACTAGCCCTAGCTCGGGCCCTAGACCAACGCCCAGTGCTCACTCTAGTCCGATGCCTAGCATTTGCCCATCTCAGACCAGTACACCTTGCCCTACCGTTAGCCAGAGCACTAACCCATGTCCTACGGAATCTCACTGGACCCACCCTTAGCCACACCCGAATCCAGCCCTACACCTGTTTCAAGTCCTAGGACTAAACGGAGACATCCCGTGACCCCTACCCCTAGCCCTCGGCCAACCACTACCACTACCACTAATCCTAGGCCTAACATGAGCCCTAACACTAACACTGCCCGTGGGCCTCTGCCAACCACTAGCACTTCACCTAACCCTACCCCGATCACTCCCTCTCGCCCTGGGCCTACGCCTAGCACTACCTCTAGTCCTACCCCTACCCCTGGCCCTACAGCTACCCCTAACCACAGGCCTATCCCCATCCCTACTCCTAGCCACAGCTCCAACTCCTGGCCCTAGGCCTACTCCTAGGTTTACCCCGACACCCACCTCTTGCCCTATGCCTACCCCAGCGCTACGCCTACCGCTCCCACTAGCCCTAGCTCAGACCCTAGACCAACGCCCAGTGCTCATTCTAGTCCGAGGCCTAGCACTTGCCCGTCGCCTACCAGTACACCTTACCCTACCATTAGTCAGAACACTAACCTGTGTCCACCGAATTCACCCTGGACCCACCCTTAGCCACACCCGAATCCAGCCCTACAACTGTTCCGAGTCCTAGGACTATCCGGAGTTTTCCCGTGACACCTACCCTTAGCCCTCGGCAAACCCCTACCACTACCACTAATGCTAGGCCTAATATGAGCCCTAACACTAACACTGACCTTGGGTCTCTGCCAAACACTAGCACTTCACCTAACCCTACACCGAGCACTCCCCCTCGCCCTAGGCCTACGCCTAGCACTACCTCTAGTCCTACCCCTACCCCTGGCCCTACAGCTACCCCTAACCATAGGCCCACCCCTATCCCTACCCCTAGCTACAGCTCCAAATCCTGGACCTAGGCCTACTCCTAGGTTTACCCCGACACCCACCTCTTGCCCTATGCCTACCCCAGCGCTACGCCTACTGGTCCCAGTAGCCCTAGCTTGGGCCCTAGACCAACGGCCAGTGCTCACTCTAGTCCGAGGCCTAGCACTTGCCCGTCGCCGACCAGTACACCTTGCCCTACCTTTAGCCAGAGCACTAACCCGTGTACTATGGAATCACCCTGGACCCACCCTTAGCCACACCCGAATCCAGCCCTACACCTGTTCGGAGTCCTAGGACTAAACGGAGCCCTCTGTGAAACCTACCCCTAGCCCTCGGCCAACCACTACCACTACCACTAATCCTAGGCCTAACATGAGCCCTAACCGTAACACTGCCCGTGTGCCTCTGCCAACCACTAGCCCTTCACCTAATCCTACCCCGAGCACTACACCTCGCCCTAGGCCTACGCCTAGCACTACCTCTAGTCCTACCCTTAGCCCTGGCCCTACAGCTACCCGTACCCATAGGCCCACCACCATCCCTACCCCTAGACAGAGCTGCAACTCCTGGCCCTAGGCCTACTCCTAAGTTTACCCCGACATCCACCTCTTGCCCTATGCCTACACCAGCGCTACGCCTACTGCTCCCAGTAGCCCTAGCTCGGGCCCTAGACCAACGCCCAGTGCTCACTTTAGTCCGAGGCCTAGCACTTGCCCGTCGCCGACCAGTACACCTTGCCCTACCGTTAGCCAGAGCACTAACCCGTGTCCTACGGAATCACCCTGGACCCACCCTTAGCCACACCCGAATCCAGCCCTACACCTGTTCGAAGTCCTAGGACTAAACGAAGCCCTCTGTGACACCTACCCCTAGCCCTCAGCCAACAACTACCACTACCACTAATCCTAGGCCTAACATGAGCCCTAACACAAACACTGCCCGTGGGCCTCTGCCAACCACTAGCACTTCACCTAACCCTACCCCGAGCACTCCCCCTCGCCCTAGGCCTACGCCTAGCACTACCTCTAGTCCTACCTTTACACCTGGCCCTACAGCTACACCTAACCATAGGCCCACCCCCATCACGACCCCTAGCCACAGCTCCAACTCCTGGCCTTAGGACTACTCCTAGGTTTACCCCGACACCCACCTCTTGCCCTATGCCTACCCCAGCGCTACACCTACCGCTCCTACTAGCCCTAGCTCGGGCCCTAGACCAAAGCCAGGTGCTCACTCTAGTCCGAGGCCTAGCACTTGCCCGTCACCGACCAGTACACCTTGCCCCACCGTTAGCCAGAGGACTAACCCGTGACCTACAGAATCACCCTGGACCCACCCTTAGCCACACCCGAATCCAGCTGTACACCTGTTTTGAGTCCTAGGACTAAACGGAGCACTCCCGTGACACCTACACCTAGCCCTTGGCCAACCCCTCCCATTATTACTAATCCTAGGCCTAACTTGAGCCCTAACACTAACACTGCCCGTGGGCCTCTGCCAACCACTAACCCTTCAACTAACCCTACCCCGAGCACTCCCCCTCGCCGTAGGCCTACGCCTAGCACTACCTCTAGTCTTACCCCTACCCCTGGACCTACAGCTACACCTAACCATAGGCCCAACCCCATCCCTACCCCTAGCCACAGCTCCAACTCCTGGCCCTAGGCCTACTCCTAGGTTTACCCCGACACCCACCTCTTGCCCTATGCCTACCCCAGCGCTACGCCTACTGCTCCCAGTAGCCCTAGCTCGGGCCCTAGACCAACGCCCAGTGCTCACTCTAGTCCGAGGCCTACCACTTGCCCGTCACCGACCAGTACACCTTGCCCTACCGTTAGCCAGAGAACTGACCCGTGTCCTACGGAATCACCCTGGACCCACCCTTAGCCACACCCGAATCCAGCCCTAAATCTGTTTCAAGTCCTAAGACTAAACGGAGCCCTCCCGTGACACCTACACCTAGCCCTCGGCCAACCCCTAACACTACCACTAATCCTTGGCCTAACATGAGCCCTAACAATAAAACCGCCTGTGGGCCTCTGCCAACCACTAGCCCTTCATCTAACCCTACCCCGAGCACTCCCCCTCGCGCTAGGCTTACGCCTAGCACTGTCTATAGTCCTACCACTACACCGTGCCCTACAGCTACCCCTAACCATAGGCCCACCCCAATCCCTACCCGTAGACACAGCTCCAACTCCTGGCCCTAGGCCTACTCCTAGGTTTACCCCGACACCCACCTCTTGCCCTATGCCTACCCCAGCGCTACGCCTACCGCTCCCACTAGCCCTAGCTCGGGACCTAGACCAACTCCCAGTGCTCACTCTAGTCCGAAGCCTAGCATTTGCCCATCTCCGACCAGTACACCTTGCCCTACCGTTAGCCAGAGCACTAACCCGTGTCCTACGGAATCACCCTGGACCCACCCTTAGTCACACCCGAATAACGCCCTACACCTGTTCTGAGTCCTAGAACTAAACGGAGCCCTCCCGTGACACCTACACCTAGCCCATGGCCAACCCCTACCATTATTACTAATCCTAGGCCTAACATGAGCCCTAACACTAACACTGCCCGTGGGCCTCTGCAAACAACTAGCCCTTCACCTAACCCTACCCCGAGCACTCCCCCTCGCCCTAGGCCTACGCCTAGCACTACCTCTAGTCCTACCCCTACCCCTGGCCCTACAGCTACCCATACCCATAGGCCCACCCCCATCCCTACCCCTAGCCACAGCTCCAACTCCTGGCCCTAGGCCTACTCCTAGGTTTACCCCGAAACCCACCTCTTGCCCTATTCCTACCACAGCGCTACGCCTACCGCTCCCACTAGCCCTAGCTCGGGCCCTAGAACAACACCCAGTGCTCACTCTAGTCCGAGGCCTAGCACTTGACCGTCGCCGACCAGTACACTTTGCCCTACCGTTAGCCATAGCACTAACCCGTGTCCCACGGAATCACCCTGGACCCACACTTAGCCACACCCGAATCCAGCCCTACACCTTTTCCGAGTCCTAGGACTAAACGGAGCCCTCCCGTGACACCTACCCCTAGCCCTCGGCCAACCCCTACCACTACAACTAATGCTAGGCCTAATATGAGCCCTAACACTAACACTGCCCTTGGGCCTCTGCCAACCACTAGCACTTCACCTAACCCTACCTTGAGCACTCCCCCTCGCCCTAGGCCTACGCCTAGCACTACCTCTAGTCCTACCCCTACCCCTGGCCTTACAGCTACCCCTAACCATAGGCCCACCACCATCCCTACCCCTAGCCACAGCTCCAAATCCTGGCCCTAGGCCTACTCCTAGGTTTACCCCGACAACCACCTCTTGCCTTATGCCTACCCCAGCGCTACGCCTACTGCTCCCAGTAGCCCTAGCTCGGGCCCTAGACCCACGCCCAGTGCTCACTCTAGTTTGAGACCTAGCACTTGCCCGTCGCCGACCAGTACACCTTGCCCTACCATTAGCCAGAGCACTAACCCGTGTCCTACGGAATCACCCTGGACCCACCCTTAGCCACACCCGAATCCAGCCCTACACCTTTTCGGAGTCCTAGGACTAAACGAAGCCCTCTGTGACACCTACCCCTAGCCCTCGGCCAACCACTACCACTACCACTAATCCTAGGCCTAACATGAGCCCTAACACTAACACTGCCCGTGGGCCTCTGCCAACCACTAGCCCTTCACCTAACCCTACCCCGAGCACTCCCCCTCGCCTAGGCTTGCGCCTAGCACTACCTCTAGTCCTAGCCCTACCCCGGGGCCTACAGCTACCCCTAACCATAGGCCCACCCCAATCCCTACCCCTAGCCACAGCTCCAACTCCTGGCCCTAGGCCTACTCCTAAGTTTACCCCGACACCCACCTCTTGCCCTATGCCTACCCCAGCGCTACGCCTACCGCTCCCTCTAGCCCTATCTCGGGCCCTAGACCAACGCACAGTGCTCACTCTAGTCCGAGGCCTAGCACTTGCCCGTTGCCGACCAGTACACCTTGCCCTACCGTTAGCCAGAGCAGTAATCCGTGTCCTACGGAATCACCCTGGACCCACCCTTAGCCACACCCGAATCCAGCCGTACACCTGTTTTGAGTCCTAGGACTAAACGGAGCCCTCCCGTGACACCTACACCTAGCCCTCGGCCAACCCCTACCATTATTACTAATCCTAGGCCTAACTGGAGCACTAACAATAACAGTGCCCGTGACCTCTGCCAACTACTAGCCCTTCACCTAATCCTACCCCGAGCACTACCCATCGCCCTAGGCCTACGCCTAGCACTACCTCTAGTCCTACCCATACACCTGGCCGTACAGCTACCCCTACCCATAGGCCCAACCCCATCCCTACCCCTAGCCACAGCTCCAACTCCTGGCCCTAGGCCTACTCCTAGGTTTACCCCGACACCCACCTCTTGCCCTATGCCTACCCCAGCGCTACGCCTACCGCTCCCACTAGCCCTAGCTCGGGTCTTAGACCAACGCCCAGTGCTCATTCTAGTTCGAGGCCTAGCACTTGCCCGTCGCTGTCCAGTACACCTTGCCCTACCGTTAGCCAGAGGACTAACCCGTGTCCTACGGAATCACCCTGGACCCACACTTAGCCACACCCGAATCCAGCCCTACACCTGTTTCAAGTCCTAGGACTAACCGGAGCCCTCCCGTGACACCTGCCCCTAGCCCTCGGCCAACCCCACCACTACAACTAATTCTAGGCCTAACATGAGCCCTAACACTAACACTGCCCGTAGGCCTCTGCCAACCACTAGCCCTTCACCTAACCCTACCCCGAGCACTTTCCCTCGCCCTAGGCCTACGCCTAGCACTACCTCTAGTCCTACCCCTACCCCTGGCCCTACAGCTACCCATACCCATATGCACACCGCCATCCCTACCCCTAGCCACAGCTCCAACTCCTGGCCCTAGGCCTACTCCTAGGTTTACCCCGACACCCACCTCTTGCCCTATGCCTACCCAAGCGCTACGCCTACTGATCCCAGTAGCACTAGCTCGGGCCCTAGACCAACGCCCATTGCTCACTCTATTCTGAGGCCTAGCACTTGCCCGTTGCCGACCAGTACATCTTGCCCTACCGTTAGCCAGAGGACTAACCCGTGTCCTACGGAATCACCCTGGACCCACCCTTAGCCACACCCGAATCCAGCCTTACACCTGTTTCAAGTCCTAGGACTAAACGGAGCCCTACCTTGACACCTACCCCTAACCCTCGCCCAACCCCTACCACTACCACTAATCCTAGGCCTAACATGAACCCGAACCCTAACACTGCCCGTGTGCCTCTGCCAACCACTAGCCCTTCACCTAACCCTACCCGGAGCACTCCCCCTCGCCCTAGGCCTACGCCTAGCACTACCTCTAGTCCTACACCTACCCCTGGCCCTACAGCTACACCTAACCATAGGCCCACCCCCATCCCTACCCCTAGCCACAGCTCCAACTCCTGGCCCTAGGCCTACTCCTAGGTTTACCCCGAAACCCACCTCTTGCCCTATGCCTACTACAGCGCTATGCCTACCGCTCCCTCTAGCCCTAGCTCGGGCCCTAGACCAACGCACAGTGCTCACTCTAGTCCGAGGCCTAGCACTTGCCCGTTGCCGACCAGTACACCTTGCCTTACCGTTAGCCAGAGCAGTAACCCGTGTCGTACGGAATCACCCTGGACCCACCCTTAGCCACACACGAATCCAGCCCAACACCTGTTCGGAGTCCTAAGACTAAACGGAGCCCTCCCGTGACACCTACCCCTAGCCCTCAGCCAACCCCTACCACTACCACTAATCCTAGGCCTAACATGAGCCCTAACACTAACACTGCCCGTGGGCCTCTGCCAACCACTAGCCATTCACCTAATCCTTCCCCGATCACTACCCATCACCCTAGGCCTACGTCTAGCACTATCTCTAGTCCTACCCATACCCTTGGCCCTACTGCTACCCCTACCTATAGGCCCAACCCCATCCCTACCCCTAGCCACAGCTCCAACTCCTGGCCGTAGGCCTACTCCTAGGTTTACCCCGACACCCACCACTTGCCCTATGCCTACCCCAGCGCTACGCCTACCGCTCCCACTAGCCCTAGCTCGGGCCCTAGACCAACGCCCAGTGCTCACTCTAGTCCGTGGCCTAGCACTTGCCCGTTGCCGACCAGTACACCTTGCCCTACCGTTAGCCAGAACACTAACCTGAGTCCCACGAAATCAACCGGTACCCACCCTTAGCCACACCCGAATCCAGCCCACACCTGTTCCGAGTCCTAGGACTTAACGGAGCCCTCCCTTGACACCTACACCTAGCCCTCGGCCAACCCCTACCACTACCACTAATCCTAGGCCTAACATGAGCCCTAACAATAACACTGCCCGTGGGCCTCTGCCAACCACTAGCCCTTCACCTAACCCTACCCCGAGCACTCCCCCTCGCCTAGGCTTGCGCCTAGCACTACCTCTAGTCCTACCCCTACCCCGAGGCCTACAGCTACCCCTAACCATAGGCCCACCCCAATCCCTACCCCTAGCCACAGCTCCAACTCCTGGCCCTAGGCCTACTCCTAAGTTTACCCCGACACCCACCTCTTGCCCTATGCCTACCCCAGCGCTACGCCTACCGCTCCCACTAGCCGTAGCTCGGGACCTAGACCAACTCCCAGTGCTCACTCTAGTCCGAAGCCTAGCATTTGCCCATCTCCGACTAGTACACCTTGCCCTACCGTTAGCCAGAGCACTAACCCGTGTCCTACGGAATCACCGTGGACCCACCCTTAGTCATACCCGAATAACGCCCTACACCTGTTCTGAGTCCTAGAACTAAACGGAGCCCTCCCGTGACACCTACACCTAGCCCAAGGCCAACCCCTACCATTATTACTAATCCTAGGCCTAACTTGAGCCCTAACAATAACAGTGCCCGTGACCTCTGCCAACCACTAGCCCTTCACCTAATCCTACCCCGAGCACTACCCATCGCCCTAGGCATACGCCTAGCACTACCTCTAGTCCTAACCATACACCTGGCCCTACAGCTACCCCTACCCATAGGCCCAACCCCATCCCTACCCGTAGCCACAGCTCCAACTCCTGGCCCTAGGCCTACTCCTAGGTTTACCCCGACACCCATCTCTTGCCCTATGCCTACCCCAGCGCTTCGCCTACCGCTGCCACTAGCCCTAGCACGGCCCTAGACCAACGACCAGTGCTCACTATAGTCCGAGGCTTAGCATTTGCCCGTCCCCGACCAGTACACCTTGCCATACCGTTAGCCAGAGCACTAACCCGTGTCCTACGGAATCACCCTGGAACCACACTTAGCCACACCCGAATCCAGCCGTACACCTGTTTTGAGTCCTAGGACTAACCGGAGCCCTCCCGTGACACCTACACCTAGCCCTCGGCCAACCCCTACCACTATTACTAATCCTAGGCCAAACTTGAGCCCTAACACTAACACTGCCCGTGGGCCTCTGCCAACCACTAGCCCTTCACCTAACCCTACCCCGAGCACTCCCCCTCGCCCTAGGCCTACGCCTAGCACTACCTCTAGTCCTACCCCTACCACTGGCCCTACAGCTACCCATACCCATAGGCCCACCCCCATCCCTACCCCTAGCCACAGCTCCAACTCCTGGCCCTAAACCTACTCCTAGGTTTACCCCGAAACCCACCTCTTGCCCTATTCCTACCACAGCGCTACGCCTACCGCTCCCACTAGCCCTAGCTCGGGCCCTAGAACAACACCCAGTGCTCACTCTATTCCGAGGCCTAGCACTTGACCGTCGCCGACCAGTACACTTTGCCCTACCGTTAGCCATAGCACTAACCCGTGTCCCACGGAATCACCCTGGACCCACACTTAGCCACACCCGAATCCAGCCCTACACCTTTTCCGAGTCCTAGGACTAAACGGAGCCCTCCCGTGACACCTACCCCTAGCCCTCGGCCAACCCCTACCACTACCACTAATCCTAGGCCTAACATGAGCCCTAACACTAACACTGCCCGTGGGCCTCTGCCAACCACTAGCCCTTCAAGTCACCATACCCCGAGCACTCCCCCTCGCCCTAGGCCTACACCTAGCACTACCTCTTGTCCTACCCCTACCCCTGGCCTTACAGCTACCCCTAACCATAGGCCCACCACCATCCCTACCCCTAGCCACAGCTCCAAATCCTGGCCCTAGGCCTACTCCTAGGTTTACCCCGACAACCACCTCTTGCCCTATGCCTACCCCAGCGCTACGCCTACTGCTCCCAGTAGCCCTAGCTCGGGCCCTAGACCCACGCCCAGTGCTCACTCTAGTTTGATGCCTAGCACTTGCCCGTCGCCGACCAGTACACCTTGCCCTACCATTAGCCAGAGCACTAACCCGTGTCCTACGGAATCACCCTGGACCCACCCTTAGCCACACCCGAATCCAGCCCTACACCTTTTCGGAGTCCTAGGACTAAACGAAGCCCTCTGTGACACCTACCCCTAGCCCTCGGCCAACCACTACCACTACCACTAATCCTAGGCCTAACATGAGCCCTAACACTAACACTGCCCGTGGGCCTCTGCCAACCACTAGCCCTTCACCTAACCCTACCCCGAGCACTCCCCCTCGCCTAGGCTTGCGCCTAGCACTACCTCTAGTCCTACCCCTACCCCGGGGCCTACAGCTACCCCTAACCATAGGCCCACCCCAATCCCTACCCCTAGCCACAGCTCCAACTCCTGGCCCTAGGCCTACTCCTAAGTTTACCCCGACACCCACCTCTTGCCCTATGCCTACCCCAGCGCTACGCCTACCGCTCCCTCTAGCCCTATCTCGGGCCCTAGACCAACGCACAGTGCTCACTCTAGTCCGAGGCCTAGCACTTGCCCGTTGCCGACCAGTACACCTTGCCCTACCGTTAGCCAGAGCAGTAATCCGTGTCCTACGGAATCACCCTGGACCCACCCTTAGCCACACCCGAATCCAGCCGTACACCTGTTTTGAGTCCTAGGACTAAACGGAGCCCTCCCGTGACACCTACACCTAGCCCTCGGCCAACCCCTACCATTATTACTAATCCTAGGCCTAACTGGAGCACTAACAATAACAGTGCCCGTGACCTCTGCCAACCACTAGCCCTTCACCTAATCCTACCCCGAGCACTACCCATCGCCCTAGGCCTACGCCTAGCACTACCTCTAGTCCTACCCATACACCTGGCCGTACAGCTACCCCTACCCATAGGCCCAACCCCATCCCTACCCCTAGCCACAGCTCCAACTCCTGGCCCTAGGCCTACTCCTAGGTTTACCCCGACACCCACCTCTTGCCCTATGCCTACCCCAGCGCTACGCCTACCGCTCCCACTAGCCCTAGCTCGGGTCTTAGACCAACGCCCAGTGCTCATTCTAGTTCGAGGCCTAGCACTTGCCCGTCGCTGTCCAGTACACCTTGCCCTACCGTTAGCCAGAGGACTAACCCGTGTCCTACGGAATCACCCTGGACCCACACTTAGCCACACCCGAATCCAGCCCTACACCTGTTTCAAGTCCTAGGACTAACCGGAGCCCTCCCGTGACACCTGCCCCTAGCCCTCGGCCAACCCCACCACTACAACTAATTCTAGGCCTAACATGAGCCCTAACACTAACACTGCCCGTAGGCCTCTGCCAACCACTAGCCCTTCACCTAACCCTACCCCGAGCACTTTCCCTCGCCCTAGGCCTACGCCTAGCACTACCTCTAGTCCTACCCCTACCCCTGGCCCTACAGCTACCCATACCCATATGCACACCGCCATCCCTACCCCTAGCCACAGCTCAAACTCCTGGCCCTAGGCCTACTCCTAGGTTTACCCCGACACCCACCTCTTGCCCTATGCCTACCCAAGCGCTACGCCTACTGATCCCAGTAGCACTAGCTCGGGCCCTAGACCAACGCCCATTGCTCACTCTATTCTGAGGCCTAGCACTTGCCCGTTGCCGACCAGTACATCTTGCCCTACCGTTAGCCAGAGGACTAACCCGTGTCCTACGGAATCACCCTGGACCCACCCTTAGCCACACCCGAATCCAGCCTTACACCTGTTTCAAGTCCTAGGACTAAACGGAGCCCTACCTTGACACCTACCCCTAACCCTCGCCCAACCCCTACCACTACCACTAATCCTAGGCCTAACATGAACCCGAACCCTAACACTGCCCGTGTGCCTCTGCCAACCACTAGCCCTTCACCTAACCCTACCCGGAGCACTCCCCCTCGCCCTAGGCCTACGCCTAGCACTACCTCTAGTCCTACACCTACCCCTGGCCCTACAGCTACACCTAACCATAGGCCCACCCCCATCCCTACCCCTAGCCACAGCTCCAACTCCTGGCCCTAGGCCTACTCCTAGGTTTACCCCGAAACCCACCTCTTGCCCTATGCCTACTACAGCGCTATGCCTACCGCTCCCTCTAGCCCTAGCTCGGGCCCTAGACCAACGCACAGTGCTCACTCTAGTCCGAGGCCTAGCACTTGCCCGTTGCCGACCAGTACACCTTGCCTTACCGTTAGCCAGAGCAGTAACCCGTGTCGTACGGAATCACCCTGGACCCACCCTTAGCCACACACGAATCCAGCCCAACACCTGTTCGGAGTCCTAGGACTAAACGGAGCCCTCCCGTGACACCTACCCCTAGCCCTCAGCCAACCCCTACCACTACCACTAATCCTAGGCCTAACATGAGCCCTAACACTAACACTGCCCGTGGGCCTCTGCCAACCACTAGCCATTCACCTAATCCTTCCCCGATCACTACCCATCACCCTAGGCCTACGTCTAGCACTATCTCTAGTCCTACCCATACCCTTGGCCCTACTGCTACCCCTACCTATAGGCCCAACCCCATCCCTACCCCTAGCCACAGCTCCAACTCCTGGCCGTAGGCCTACTCCTAGGTTTACCCCGACACCCACCACTTGCCCTATGCCTACCCCAGCGCTACGCCTACCGCTCCCACTAGCCCTAGCTCGGGCCCTAGACCAACGCCCAGTGCTCACTCTAGTCCGTGGCCTAGCACTTGCCCGTTGCCGACCAGTACACCTTGCCCTACCGTTAGCCAGAACACTAACCTGAGTCCCACGAAATCAACCGGTACCCACCCTTAGCCACACCCGAATCCAGCCCACACCTGTTCCGAGTCCTAGGACTTAACGGAGCCCTCCCTTGACACCTACACCTAGCCCTCGGCCAACCCCTACCACTACCACTAATCCTAGGCCTAACATGAGCCCTAACAATAACACTGCCCGTGGGCCTCTGCCAACCACTAGCCCTTCACCTAACCCTACCCCGAGCACTCCCCCTCGCCTAGGCTTGCGCCTAGCACTACCTCTAGTCCTACCCCTACCCCGGGGCCTACAGCTACCCCTAACCATAGGCCCACCCCAATCCCTACCCCTAGCCACAGCTCCAACTCCTGGCCCTAGGCCTACTCCTAAGTTTACCCCGACACCCACCTCTTGCCCTATGCCTACCCCAGCGCTACGCCTACCGCTCCCACTAGCCCTAGCTCGGGACCTAGACCAACTCCCAGTGCTCACTCTAGTCCGAAGCCTAGCATTTGCCCATCTCCGACTAGTACACCTTGCCCTACCGTTAGCCAGAGCACTAACCCGTGTCCTACGGAATCACCCTGGACCCACCCTTAGTCACACCCGAATAACGCCCTACACCTGTTCTGAGTCCTAGAACTAAACGGAGCCCTCCCGTGACACCTACACCTAGCCCATGGCCAACCCCTACCATTATTACTAATCCTAGGCCTAACTTGAGCCCTAACAATAACAGTGCCCGTGACCTCTGCCAACCACTAGCCCTTCACCTAATCCTACCCCGAGCACTACCCATCGCCCTAGGCCTACGCCTAGCACTACCTCTAGTCCTAACCATACACCTGGCCCTACAGCTACCCCTACCCATAGGCCCAACCCCATCCCTACCCGTAGCCACAGCTCCAACTCCTGGCCCTAGGCCTACTCCTAGGTTTACCCCGACACCCATCTCTTGCCCTATGCCTACCCCAGCGCTTCGCCTACCGCTGCCACTAGCCCTAGCACGGCCCTAGACCAACGACCAGTGCTCACTATAGTCCGAGGCTTAGCATTTGCCCGTCCCCGACCAGTACACCTTGCCATACCGTTAGCCAGAGCACTAACCCGTGTCCTACGGAATCACCCTGGACCCACCCTTAGCCACACCCGAATCCAGCCGTACACCTGTTTTGAGTCCTAGGACTAACCGGAGCCCTCCCGTGACACCTACACCTAGCCCTCGGCCAACCCCTACCACTATTACTAATCCTAGGCCAAACTTGAGCCCTAACACTAACACTGCCCGTGGGCCTCTGCCAACCACTAGCCCTTCAAGTCACCATACCCCGAGCACTCCCCCTCGCCCTAGGCCTACACCTAGCACTACCTCTAGTCCTACCCCTACCCCTGGCCCTACAGCTACCCATACCCATATGCACACCCCCATCCCTACCCCTAGCCACAGCTCCAACTCCTGGCCCTAGGCCTACTCCTAGGTTTACCCCGACACCCACCTCTTGCCCTATGCCTACCCAAGCGCTACGCCTACTGATCCCAGTAGCACTAGCTCGGGCCCTAGACCAACGCCCAGTGCTCACTCTATTCCGAGGCCTAGCACTTGCCCGTTGCCGACCAGTACATCTTGCCCTACCGTTAGCCAGAGAACTAACCCGTGTCCTACGGAATCACCCTGGACCCACCCTTAGCCACACCCGAATCCAGCCCTACATCTGTTCCGAGTCCTAGGACTAAACGGAGCCCTACCTTGATACATACCCCTAGCCCTCGGCCAACCCCTACCACTACCACTAATCCTAGGCCTAACATGGGCCCTAACACTAACACTGCCCGTGGGCCTCTGCCAACCACTAGCCCTTCACCTAACCCTACCCAGAGCACTCCCCCTCGCCCTAGGCTTACGCCTAGCACTACCTCTTGTCCTACCCCTACCCCTGGCCTTACAGCTACCCCTAACCATAGGCCCACCACCATCCCTACCCCTAGCCACAGCTCCAAATCCTGGCCCTAGGCCTACTCCTAGGTTTACCCCGACAACCACCTCTTGCCCTATGCCTACCCCAGCGCTACGCCTACTGCTCCCAGTAGCCCTAGCTCGGGCCCTAGACCCACGCCCAGTGCTCACTCTAGTTTGAGGCCTAGCACTTGCCCGTCGCCGACCAGTACACCTTGCCCTACCATTAGCCAGAGCACTAACCCGTGTCCTACGGAATCACCCTGGACCCACCCTTAGCCAGACCCGAATCCAGCCCTACACCTTTTCGGAGTCCTAGGACTAAACGAAGCCCTCTGTGACACCTACCCCTAGCCCTCGGCCAACCACTACCACTACCACTAATCCTAGGCCTAACATGAGCCCTAACACTAACACTGCCCGTGGGCCTCTGCCAACCACTAGCACTTCACCTAACCCTACACCGAGCACTCCCCCTCGCCCTAGGCCTACGCCTAGCACTACTTCTAGTCCAACCCCTACACCTGGCCCTACAGCTACACCTAACCATAGGCCCACCCCCATCACGACCCCTAGCCACAGCTCCAACTCCTGGCCATAGGACTACTCCTAGGTTTACCCCGACACCCACCTCTTGCCCTATGCCTACCCCAGCGCTACACCTACCGCTCCCACTAGCCCTAGCTCGGGCCCTAGTGCAAAGCCAGGTGCTCACTCTAGTCCGAGGCCTAGCATTTGCCCATCTCAGACCAGTACACCTTGCCCTACCGTTAGCCAGAGCACTAACCCATGTCCTACAGAATCACCCTGGACCCACCCTTAGCCACACCCGAATCCAGCCGTACACCTGTTTTGAGTCCTAGGACTAAACGGAGCCCTCCCGTGACACCTACACCTAGCCCTTGGCCAACCCCTACCATTATTACTAATCCTAGGCCTAACTTGAGCCCTAACACTAACACTGCCCGTGGGCCTCTGCCAACCACTAGCACTTCACCTAACCCTACCCCGATCACTCCCCCTCGCCCTGGGCCTACGCCTAGCACTACCTCTAGTCCTACCCCTACCCCTGGCCCTACAGCTACCCCTAACCACAGGCCCATCCCCATCCCTACTCCTAGCCACAGCTCCAACTCCTGGCCCTAGGCCTACTCCTAGGTTTACCCCGACACCCACCTCTTGCCCTATGCCTACCCCAGCACTACGCCTACCGCTCCCACTAGCCCTAGCTCAGACCCTAGACCAACGCCCAGTGCTCATTCTAGTCCGAGGCCTAGCACTTGCCCGTCGCCTACCAGTACACCTTACCCTACCATTAGTCAGAACACTAACCTGTGTCCACCGAATTCACCCTGGACCCACCCTTAGCCACACCCGAATCCAGCCCTACACCTGTTCCGAGTCCTAGGACTAACCGGAGTTTTCCCGTGACACCTACCTTTAGCCCTCGGCCAACCCCTACCACTACCACTAATTATAGGCCTAACATGAGCCCTAACACTAACACTGCCCGTGGGCCTCTGCCAACCACTAGCACTTCACCTAACCCTACCCCGAGCACTCCCCCTCGCCCTAGGCCTACGCCTAGCACTACTTCTAGTCCTACCCCTACCCCTGGCCCCAAAGCTACCCCTAACCATAGGCCCACCCTTATCCCTACTCCTAGCCACAGCTCCAACTCCTGGCCCTAGGCCTACTCCTAGGTTTAACCCGCACCCACTTCTTGCCCTATGCCTACCCCAGCGCTTCGCCTACCGCTGCCACTAGCCCTAGCTCGGCCCTAGACCAACGCCCAGTGCTCACTCTAGTCGGAAGCCTAGCATTTGCCCGTCCCCGACCAGTACATCTTGCCATACCGTTAGCCAGAGCACTAACCCGTGTCCTACGGAATCACCCTGGACCCACCCTTAGCCACACCCGAATCCAGCCCTACAACTGTTCCGAGTCCTAGGACTATCCGGAGTTTTCCCGTGACACCTACCCTTAGCCCTCGGCAAACCCCTACCACTACCACTAATGCTAGGCCTAATATGAGCCCTAACACTAACACTGCCCTTGGGTCTCTGCCAAACACTAGCACTTCACCTAACCCTACACCGAGCACTCCCCCTCGCCCTAGGCCTACGCCTAGCACTACCTCTAGTCCTACCCCTACCCCTGGCCTTACAGCTACCCCTAACCATAGGCCCACCACCATCCCTACCCCTAGCCACAGCTCCAAATCCTGGCCCTAGGCCTACTCCTAGGTTTACCCCGACAACCACCTCTTGCCCTATGCCTACCCCAGCGCTACGCCTACTGCTCGCAGTAGCCCTAGCTCGGGCCCTAGACCCACGCCCAGTGCTCACTCTAGTTTGAGGCCTAGCACTTGCCCGTCGCCGACCAGTACACCTTGCCCTACCATTAGCCAGAGCACTAACCCGTGTCCTACGGAATCACCCTGGACCCACCCTTAGCCACACCCGAATCCAGCCCTACACCTTCTCGGAGTCCTAGGACTAAACGAAGCCCTCTGTGACACCTACCCCTAGCCCTCGGCCAACCACTACCACTACCACTAATCCTAGGCCTAACATGAGCCCTAACACTAACACTGCCCGTGGGCCTCTGCCAACCACTAGCCCTTCACCTAACCCTACCCCGAGCACTCCCCCTCGCCTAGGCTTGCGCCTAGCACTACCTCTAGTCCTACCCCTACCCCGGGGCCTACAGCTACCCCTAACCATAGGCCCACCCCAATCCCTACCCCTAGCCACAGCTCCAACTCCTGGCCCTAGGCCTACTCCTAAGTTTACCCCGACACCCACCTCTTGCCCTATGCCTACCCCAGCGCTACGCCTACCGCTCCCTCTAGCCCTATCTCGGGCCCTAGACCAACGCACAGTGCTCACTCTAGTCCGAGGCCTAGCACTTGCCCGTTGCCGACCAGTACACCTTGCCCTACCGTTAGCCAGAGCAGTAACCCGTGTCCTACGGAATCACCCTGGACCCACCCTTAGCCACACCCGAATCCAGCCGTACACCTGTTTTGAGTCCTAGGACTAAACGGAGCCCTCCCGTGACACCTACACCTAGCCCTCGGCCAACCCCTACCATTATTACTAATCCTAGGCCTAACTGGAGCACTAACAATAACAGTGCCCGTGACCTCTGCCAACCACTAGCCCTTCACCTAATCCTACCCCGAGCACTACCCATCGCCCTAGGCCTACGCCTAGCACTACCTCTAGTCCTACCCATACACCTGGCCGTACAGCTACCCCTACCCATAGGCCCAACCCCATCCCTACCCCTAGCCACAGCTCCAACTCCTGGCCCTAGGCCTACTCCTAGGTTTACCCCGACACCCACCTCTTGCCCTATGCCTACCCCAGCGCTAAGCCTACCGCTCCCACTAGCCCTAGCTCGGGTCTTAGACCAACGCCCAGTGCTCATTGTAGTTCGAGGCCTAGCACTTGCCCGTCGCTGACCAGTACACCTTGCCCTACCGTTAGCCAGAGGACTAACCCGTGTCCTACGGAATCACCCTGGACCCACACTTAGCCACACCCGAATCCAGCCCTACACCTGTTTCAAGTCCTAGGACTAACCGGAGCCCTCCCGTGACACCTGCCCCTAGCCCTCGGCCAACCCCACCACTACAACTAATTCTAGGCCTAACAAGAGCCCTAACACTAACACTGCCCGTAGGCCTCTGCCAACCACTAGCCCTTCACCTAACCCTACCCCGAGCACTTTCCCTCGCCCTAGGCCTACGCCTAGCACTACCTCTAGTCCTACCCCTACCCCTGGCCCTACAGCTACCCATACCCATATGCACACCCCCATCCCTACCCCTAGCCACAGCTCCAACTCCTGGCCCTAGGCCTACTCCTAGGTTTACCCCGACACCCACCTCTTGCCCTATGCCTACCCAAGCGCTACGCCTACTGATCCCCGTAGCACTAGCTCGGGCCCTAGACCAACGCCCATTGCTCACTCTATTCTGAGGCCTAGCACTTGCCCGTTGCCGACCAGTACATCTTGCCCTACCGTTAGCCAGAGAACTAACCCGTGTCCTACGGAATCACCCTGGACCCACCCTTAGCCACACCCGAATCCAGCCCTACATCTGTTCCGAGTTCTAGGACTAAACGTAGCCCTACCTTGACACCTACCCCTAGCCCTCGGCCAACCCCTACCACTACCACTAATCCTAGGCCTAACATGAGCCCTAACACTAACACTGCCCGTGGGCGTCTGCCAACAACTAGCCCTTCACCTAACCCTACCCCGAGCAGTCCCCCTCCCCCTAGGCCTACGCCTAGCACTACCTCTAGTCCTACCCCTACCCCTGGCCCTACAGGTACCCCTACCCATAGGCCCACCCCCATCCTTACCCCTAGCCACAGCTCCAACTCCTGGCCCTAGGCCTACTCCTAAGTTTACCCCGACACCCACCTCTTGCCCTATGCCTACCCCAGCGCTACGCCTACCGCTCCCACTAGCCCTAGCTCGGGACCTAGACCAAAGCCCAGTGCTCACTCTAGTCCGAGGCCTAGCACTTGCCAGTCAGCGACCAGTACACCTTGCCCTACCGTTAGCCAGAGGACTAACCCGTGTCCTACGGAATCACCCTGGACCCACCCTTAGCCACACCCGAATCCAGCCTTACACCTGTTTCAAGTCCTAGGACTAAACGGAGCCCTACCTTGACACCTACCCCTAACCCTCGCCCAACCCCTACCACTACCACTAATCCTAGGCCTAACATGAACCCTAACCCTAACACTGCCCGTGTGCCTCTGCCAACCACTAGCCCTTCACCTAACCCTACCCCGAGCACTCCCCCTCGCCCTAGGCCTACGCCTAGCACTACCTCTAGTCCTACACCTACCCCTGGCCCTACAGCTACACCTAACCATAGGCCCACCCCCATCCCTACCCCTAGCCACAGCTCCAACTCCTGGCCCTAGGCCTACTCCTAGGTTTACCCCGAAACCCACCTCTTGCCCTATGCCTACTACAGCGCTATGCCTACCGCTCCCTCTAGCCCTAGCTCGGGCCCTAGACCAACGCACAGTGCTCACTCTAGTCCGAGGCCTAGCACTTGCCCGTTGCCGACCAGTACACCTTGCCTTACCGTTAGCCAGAGCAGTAACCCGTGTCCTACGGAATCACCCTGGACCCACCCTTAGCCACACACGAATCCAGCCCAACACCTGTTCGGAGTCCTAGGACTAAACGGAGCCCTCCCGTGACACCTACCCCTAGCCCTCAGCCAACCCCTACCACTACCACTATTCCTAGGCCTAACATGAGCCCTAACACTAACACTGCCCGTGGGCCTCTGCCAACCACTAGCCATTCACCTAATCCTTCCCCGATCACTACCCATCACCCTAGGCCTACGCCTAGCACTATCTCTAGTCCTACCCATACCCTTGGCCCTACTGCTACCCCTACCTATAGGCCCAACCCCATCCCTACCCCTAGCCACAGCTCCAACTCCTGGCCGTAGGCCTACTCCTAGGTTTACCCCGACACCCACCACTTGCCCTATGCCTACCCCAGCGCTACGCCTACCGCTCCCACTAGCCCTAGCTCGGGCCCTAGACCAACGCCCAGTGCTCACTCTAGTCCGTGGCCTAGCACTTGCTCGTTGCCGACCAGTACACCTTGCCCTACCGTTAGCCAGAACACTAACCTGAGTCCCACGAAATCAACCGGTACCCACCCTTAGCCACACCCGAATCCAGCCCACACCTGTTCCGAGTCCTAGGACTAACCGGAGTTTTCCCGTGACACCTACCTTTAGCCCTCGGCCAACCCCTACCACTACCACTAATTATAGGCCTAACATGAGCCCTAACACTAACACTGCCCGTGGGCCTCTGCCAACCACTAGCACTTCACCTAACCCTACCCCGAGCACTCCCCCTCGCCCTAGGCCTACGCCTAGCACTACTTCTAGTCCTACCCCTACCCCTGGCCCCAAAGCTACCCCTAACCATAGGCCCACCCTTATCCCTACTCCTAGCCACAGCTCCAACTCCTGGCCCTAGGCCTACTCCTAGGTTTAACCCGCACCCACTTCTTGCCCTATGCCTACCCCAGCGCTTCGCCTACCGCTGCCACTAGCCCTAGCTCGGCCCTAGACCAACGCCCAGTGCTCACTCTAGTCGGAAGCCTAGCATTTGCCCGTCCCCGACCAGTACATCTTGCCATACCGTTAGCCAGAGCACTAACCCGTGTCCTACGGAATCACCCTGGACCCACCCTTAGCCACACCCGAATCCAGCCCTACAACTGTTCCGAGTCCTAGGACTATCCGGAGTTTTCCCGTGACACCTACCCTTAGCCCTCGGCAAACCCCTACCACTACCACTAATGCTAGGCCTAATATGAGCCCTAACACTAACACTGCCCTTGGGTCTCTGCCAAACACTAGCACTTCACCTAACCCTACACCGAGCACTCCCCCTCGCCCTAGGCCTACGCCTAGCACTACCTCTAGTCCTACCCCTACCCCTGGCCTTACAGCTACCCCTAACCATAGGCCCACCACCATCCCTACCCCTAGCCACAGCTCCAAATCCTGGCCCTAGGCCTACTCCTAGGTTTACCCCGACAACCACCTCTTGCCCTATGCCTACCCCAGCGCTACGCCTACTGCTCGCAGTAGCCCTAGCTCGGGCCCTAGACCCACGCCCAGTGCTCACTCTAGTTTGAGGCCTAGCACTTGCCCGTCGCCGACCAGTACACCTTGCCCTACCATTAGCCAGAGCACTAACCCGTGTCCTACGGAATCACCCTGGACCCACCCTTAGCCACACCCGAATCCAGCCCTACACCTTCTCGGAGTCCTAGGACTAAACGAAGCCCTCTGTGACACCTACCCCTAGCCCTCGGCCAACCACTACCACTACCACTAATCCTAGGCCTAACATGAGCCCTAACACTAACACTGCCCGTGGGCCTCTGCCAACCACTAGCCCTTCACCTAACCCTACCCCGAGCACTCCCCCTCGCCTAGGCTTGCGCCTAGCACTACCTCTAGTCCTACCCCTACCCCGGGGCCTACAGCTACCCCTAACCATAGGCCCACCCCAATCCCTACCCCTAGCCACAGCTCCAACTCCTGGCCCTAGGCCTACTCCTAAGTTTACCCCGACACCCACCTCTTGCCCTATGCCTACCCCAGCGCTACGCCTACCGCTCCCTCTAGCCCTATCTCGGGCCCTAGACCAACGCACAGTGCTCACTCTAGTCCGAGGCCTAGCACTTGCCCGTTGCCGACCAGTACACCTTGCCCTACCGTTAGCCAGAGCAGTAACCCGTGTCCTACGGAATCACCCTGGACCCACCCTTAGCCACACCCGAATCCAGCCGTACACCTGTTTTGAGTCCTAGGACTAAACGGAGCCCTCCCGTGACACCTACACCTAGCCCTCGGCCAACCCCTACCATTATTACTAATCCTAGGCCTAACTGGAGCACTAACAATAACAGTGCCCGTGACCTCTGCCAACCACTAGCCCTTCACCTAATCCTACCCCGAGCACTACCCATCGCCCTAGGCCTACGCCTAGCACTACCTCTAGTCCTACCCATACACCTGGCCGTACAGCTACCCCTACCCATAGGCCCAACCCCATCCCTACCCCTAGCCACAGCTCCAACTCCTGGCCCTAGGCCTACTCCTAGGTTTACCCCGACACCCACCTCTTGCCCTATGCCTACCCCAGCGCTAAGCCTACCGCTCCCACTAGCCCTAGCTCGGGTCTTAGACCAACGCCCAGTGCTCATTGTAGTTCGAGGCCTAGCACTTGCCCGTCGCTGACCAGTACACCTTGCCCTACCGTTAGCCAGAGGACTAACCCGTGTCCTACGGAATCACCCTGGACCCACACTTAGCCACACCCGAATCCAGCCCTACACCTGTTTCAAGTCCTAGGACTAACCGGAGCCCTCCCGTGACACCTGCCCCTAGCCCTCGGCCAACCCCACCACTACAACTAATTCTAGGCCTAACAAGAGCCCTAACACTAACACTGCCCGTAGGCCTCTGCCAACCACTAGCCCTTCACCTAACCCTACCCCGAGCACTTTCCCTCGCCCTAGGCCTACGCCTAGCACTACCTCTAGTCCTACCCCTACCCCTGGCCCTACAGCTACCCATACCCATATGCACACCCCCATCCCTACCCCTAGCCACAGCTCCAACTCCTGGCCCTAGGCCTACTCCTAGGTTTACCCCGACACCCACCTCTTGCCCTATGCCTACCCAAGCGCTACGCCTACTGATCCCCGTAGCACTAGCTCGGGCCCTAGACCAACGCCCATTGCTCACTCTATTCTGAGGCCTAGCACTTGCCCGTTGCCGACCAGTACATCTTGCCCTACCGTTAGCCAGAGAACTAACCCGTGTCCTACGGAATCACCCTGGACCCACCCTTAGCCACACCCGAATCCAGCCCTACATCTGTTCCGAGTTCTAGGACTAAACGTAGCCCTACCTTGACACCTACCCCTAGCCCTCGGCCAACCCCTACCACTACCACTAATCCTAGGCCTAACATGAGCCCTAACACTAACACTGCCCGTGGGCGTCTGCCAACAACTAGCCCTTCACCTAACCCTACCCCGAGCAGTCCCCCTCCCCCTAGGCCTACGCCTAGCACTACCTCTAGTCCTACCCCTACCCCTGGCCCTACAGGTACCCCTACCCATAGGCCCACCCCCATCCTTACCCCTAGCCACAGCTCCAACTCCTGGCCCTAGGCCTACTCCTAAGTTTACCCCGACACCCACCTCTTGCCCTATGCCTACCCCAGCGCTACGCCTACCGCTCCCACTAGCCCTAGCTCGGGACCTAGACCAAAGCCCAGTGCTCACTCTAGTCCGAGGCCTAGCACTTGCCAGTCAGCGACCAGTACACCTTGCCCTACCGTTAGCCAGAGGACTAACCCGTGTCCTACGGAATCACCCTGGACCCACCCTTAGCCACACCCGAATCCAGCCTTACACCTGTTTCAAGTCCTAGGACTAAACGGAGCCCTACCTTGACACCTACCCCTAACCCTCGCCCAACCCCTACCACTACCACTAATCCTAGGCCTAACATGAACCCTAACCCTAACACTGCCCGTGTGCCTCTGCCAACCACTAGCCCTTCACCTAACCCTACCCCGAGCACTCCCCCTCGCCCTAGGCCTACGCCTAGCACTACCTCTAGTCCTACACCTACCCCTGGCCCTACAGCTACACCTAACCATAGGCCCACCCCCATCCCTACCCCTAGCCACAGCTCCAACTCCTGGCCCTAGGCCTACTCCTAGGTTTACCCCGAAACCCACCTCTTGCCCTATGCCTACTACAGCGCTATGCCTACCGCTCCCTCTAGCCCTAGCTCGGGCCCTAGACCAACGCACAGTGCTCACTCTAGTCCGAGGCCTAGCACTTGCCCGTTGCCGACCAGTACACCTTGCCTTACCGTTAGCCAGAGCAGTAACCCGTGTCCTACGGAATCACCCTGGACCCACCCTTAGCCACACACGAATCCAGCCCAACACCTGTTCGGAGTCCTAGGACTAAACGGAGCCCTCCCGTGACACCTACCCCTAGCCCTCAGCCAACCCCTACCACTACCACTAATCCTAGGCCTAACATGAGCCCTAACACTAACACTGCCCGTGGGCCTCTGCCAACCACTAGCCATTCACCTAATCCTTCCCCGATCACTACCCATCACCCTAGGCCTACGCCTAGCACTATCTCTAGTCCTACCCATACCCTTGGCCCTACTGCTACCCCTACCTATAGGCCCAACCCCATCCCTACCCCTAGCCACAGCTCCAACTCCTGGCCGTAGGCCTACTCCTAGGTTTACCCCGACACCCACCACTTGCCCTATGCCTACCCCAGCGCTACGCCTACCGCTCCCACTAGCCCTAGCTCGGGCCCTAGACCAACGCCCAGTGCTCACTCTAGTCCGTGGCCTAGCACTTGCTCGTTGCCGACCAGTACACCTTGCCCTACCGTTAGCCAGAACACTAACCTGAGTCCCACGAAATCAACCGGTACCCACCCTTAGCCACACCCGAATCCAGCCCACACCTGTTCCGAGTCCTAGGACTTAACGGAGCCCTCCCTTGACACCTACACCTAGCCCTCGGCCAACCCCTACCACTACCACTAATCCTAGGCCTAACATGAGCCCTAACAATAACACTGCCCGTGGGCCTCTGCCAACCACTAGCCATTCACCTAACCCTACCCCGAGCACTCCCCCTCGCCTAGGCTTGCGCCTAGCACTACCTCTAGTCCTACCCCTACCCCGGGGCCTACAGCTACCCCTAACCATAGGCCCACCCCAATCCCTACCCCTAGCCACAGCTCCAACTCCTGGCCCTAGGCCTACTCCTAAGTTTACCCCGACACCCACCTCTTGCCCTATGCCTACCCCAGCGCTACGCCTACCGCTCCCACTAGCCCTAGCTCGGGACCTAGACCAACTCCCAGTGCTCACTCTAGTCCGAAGCCTAGCATTTGCCCATCTCCGACTAGTACACCTTGCCCTACCGTTAGCCAGAGCACTAACCCGTGTCCTACGGAATCACCCTGGACCCACCCTTAGTCACACCCGAATAACGCCCTACACCTGTTCTGAGTCCTAGAACTAAACGGAGCCCTCCCGTGACACCTACACCTAGCCCATGGCCAACCCCTACCATTATTACTAATCCTAGGCCTAACTTGAGCCCTAACAATAACAGTGCCCGTGACCTCTGCCAACCACTAGCCCTTCACCTAACCCTACCCCGAGCACTCCCCCTCGCCCTAGGCCTACGCCTAGCACTACCTCTAGTCCTACCCCTACCCCTGGCCCTACAGCTACCCATACCCATAGGCCCACCCCCATCCCTACCCCTAGCCACAGCTCCAACTCCTGGCCCTAGGCCTACTCCTAGGTTTACCCCGAAACCCACCTCTTGCCCTATTCCTACCACAGCGCTACGCCTACCGCTCCCACTAGCCCTAGCTCGGGCCCTAGAACAACACCCAGTGTTCACTCTAGTCCGAGGCCTAGCACTTGACCGTCGCCGACCAGTACACTTTGCCCTACCGTTAGCCATAGCACTAACCCGTGTCCCACGGAATCACCCTGGACCCACACTTAGCCACACCCGAATCCAGCCCTACACCTTTTCCGAGTCCTAGGACTAAACGGAGCCCTCCCGTGACACCTACCCCTAGCCCTCGGCCAACCCCTACCACTACCACTAATCCTAGGCCTAACATGAGCCCTAACACTAACACTGCCCATGGGCCTCTGCCAACCACTAGCCCTTCAAGTCACCATACCCCGAGCACTCCCCCTCGCCCTAGGCCTACACCTAGCACTACCTCTAGTCCTACCCCTACCCCTGGCCCTACAGCTACCCATACCCATATGCACACCCCCATCCCTACCCCTAGCCACAGCTCCAACTCCTGGCCCTAGGCCTACTCCTAGGTTTACCCCGACACCCACCTCTTGCCCTATGCCTACCCAAGCGCTACGCCTACTGATCCCAGTAGCACTAGCTCGGGCCCTAGACCAACGCCCAGTGCTCACTCTATTCCGAGGCCTAGCACTTGCCCGTTGCCGACCAGTACATCTTGCCCTACCGTTAGCCAGAGAACTAACCCGTGTCCTACGGAATCACCCTGGACCCACCCTTAGCCACACCCGAATCCAGCCCTACATCTGTTCCGAGTCCTAGGACTAAACGGAGCCCTACCTTGACACATACCCCTAGCCCTCGGCCAACCCCTACCACTACCACTAATCCTAGGCCTAACATGAGCCCTAACACTAACACTGCCCGTGGGCCTCTGCCAACCACTAGCCCTTCACCTAACCCTACCCAGAGCACTCCCCCTCGCCCTAGGCTTACGCCTAGCACTACCTCTAGTCCTACCCCTACCCCTGGCCCTAAAGCTACCCCTACCCATAGCCCCACCCCCATCCCTACCCCTAGCCACAGCTCCAACTCCTGGCCCTATGCCTACTCCTAGGTTTACCCCGACACCCACCTCTTGCCCTATGCCTACCCCAGCGCTACGCCTACAGCTCCCACTAGCCCTAGCTTGGGCCTTAGACCAACGCCCAGTGCTCATTCTAGTCCGAGGCCTAGCACTTGCCCATCGCTGACCAGTACACCTTGCCGTACCGTTAGCCAGAACATTAACCTGTGTCTCACGAAATCACCCTGGACCCACCCTTAGCCACACCCGAATCCAGCTCTACAACTGTTCCGAGTCCTAGGACTAACCGGAGTTTTCCCGTGACACCTACCCTTAGCCCTCGGCAAACCCCTACCACTACAACTAATGCTAGGCCTAATATGAGCCCTAACACTAACACTGCCCTTGGGCCTCTGCCAACCACTAGCACTTCACCTAACCCTACCTTGAGCACTCCCCCTCGCCCTAGGCCTACGCCTAGCACTACCTCTAGTCCTACCCCTACCCCTGGCCTTACAGCTACCCCTAACCATAGGCCCACCACCATCCCTACCCCTAGCCACAGCTCCAAATCCTGGCCCTAGGCCTACTCCTAGGTTTACCCCGACAACCACCTCTTGCCCTATGCCTACCCCAGCGCTACGCCTACTGCTCCCAGTAGCCCTAGCTCGGGCCCTAGACCCACGCCCAGTGCTCACTCTAGTTTGAGGCCTAGCACTTGCCCGTCTCCGACCAGTACACCTTGCCCTACCATTAGCCAGAGCACTAACCCGTGTCCTACGGAATCACCCTGGACCCACCCTTAGCCACACCCGAATCCAGCCCTACACCTTTTCGGAGTCCTAGGACTAAACGAAGCCCTCTGTGACACCTACCCCTAGCCCTCGGCCAACCACTACCACTACCACTAATCCTAGGCCTAACATGAGCCCTAACACTAACACTGCCCGTGGGCCTCTGCCAACCACTAGCACTTCACCTAACCCTACACCGAGCACTCCCCCTCGCCCTAGGCCTACGCCTAGCACTACCTCTAGTCCAACCCCTACACCTGGCCCTACAGCTACACCTAACCATAGGCCCACCCCCATCACGACCCCTAGCCACAGCTCCAACTCCTGGCCATAGGACTACTCCTAGGTTTACCCCGACACCCACCTCTTGCCCTATGCCTACCCCAGCGCTACACCTACCGCTCCCACTAGCCCTAGCTCGGGCCCTAGTCCAAAGCCAGGTGCTCACTCTAGTCCGAGGCCTAGCACTTGCCCGTCACCGACCAGTACACCTTGCCCTACCGTTAGCCAGAGGACTAACCCGTGACCTACAGAATCACCCTGGACCCACCCTTAGCCACACCCGAATCCAGCCGTACACCTGTTTTGAGTCCTAGGACTAAACGGAGCCCTCCCGTGACACCTACACCTAGCCCTTGGCCAACCCCTACCATTATTACAAATCCTAGGACTAACTTGAGCCCTAACACTAACACTGCCCGTGGGCCTCTGCCAACCACTAACCCTTCAACTAACCCTACCCCGAGCACTCCCCCTCGCGCTAGGCTTACGCCTAGCACTGTCTATATTCCTACCCCTACACCGGGCCCTACAGCTACCCCTAACCATAGGCCCACCCCAATCCCTACCACTAGCCACAGCTCCAACTCCTGGCCCTAGGCCTACTCCTAAGTTTACCCGACACCCACCTCTTGCCCTATGCCTACCCCAGCGCTACGCCTACCGCTCCCACTAGCCCTAGCTCAGACCCTAGACCAACGCCCAGTGCTCATTCTAGTCCGAGGCCTAGCACTTGCCCGTCGCCTACCAGTACACCTTACCCTACCATTAGTCAGAACACTAACCTGTGTCCACCGAATTCACCCTGGACCCACCCTTAGCCACACCCGAATCCAGCCCTACACCTGTTCCGAGTCCTAGGACTAACCGGAGTTTTCCCGTGACACCTACCTTTAGCCCTCGGCCAACCCCTACCACTACCACTAATTATAGGCCTAACATGAGCCCTAACACTAACACTGCCCGTGGGCCTCTGCCAACCACTAGCACTTCACCTAACCCTACCCCGAGCACTCCCCCTCGCCCTAGGCCTACGCCTAGCACTACTTCTAGTCCTACTCCTACCCCTGGCCCCAAAGCTACCCCTAACCATAGGCCCACCCTTATCCCTACTCCTAGCCACAGCTCCAACTCCTGGCCCTAGGCCTACTCCTAGGTTTAACCCGCACCCACTTCTTGCCCTATGCCTACCCCAGCGCTTCGCCTACCGCTGCCACTAGCCCTAGCTCGGCCCTAGACCAACGCCCAGTGCTCACTCTAGTCGGAAGCCTAGCATTTGCCCGTCCCCGACCAGTACATCTTGCCATACCGTTAGCCAGAGCACTAACCCGTGTCCTACGGAATCACCCTGGACCCACCCTTAGCCACACCCGAATCCAGCCCTACACCTGTTCGAAGTCCTAGGACTAAACGAAGCCCTACCTTGATACATACCCCTAGCCCTCGGCCAACCCGTACCACTACCACTAATCCTAGGCCTAACATGAGCCCTAACACAAACACTGCCCGTGGGCCTCTGCCAACCACTAGCACTTCACCTAACCCTACCCCGAGCACTCCCCCTCGCCCTAGGCCTACGCCTAGCACTACCTCTAGTCCTACCTTTACACCTGGCCCTACAGCTACACCTAACCATAGGCCCACCCCCATCACGACCCCTAGCCACAGCTCCAACTCCTGGCCTTAGGACTACTCCTAGGTTTACCCCGACACCCACCTCTTGCCCTATGCCTACCCCAGCGCTACACCTACCGCTCCTACTAGCCCTAGCTCGGGCCCTAGACCAAAGCCAGGTGCTCACTCTAGTCCGAGGCCTAGCACTTGCCCGTCACCGACCAGTACACCTTGCCCCACCGTTAGCCAGAGGACTAACCCGTGACCTACAGAATCACCCTGGACCCACCCTTAGCCACACCCGAATCCAGCTGTACACCTGTTTTGAGTCCTAGGACTAAACGGAGCACTCCCGTGACACCTACACCTAGCCCTTGGCCAACCCCTACCATTATTACTAATCCTAGGCCTAACTTGAGCCCTAACACTAACACTGCCCGTGGGCCTCTGCCAACCACTAACCCTTCAACTAACCCTACCCCGAGCACTCCCCCTCGCCGTAGGCCTACGCCTAGCACTACCTCTAGTCTTACCCCTACCCCTGGCCCTACAGCTACACCTAACCATAGGCCCAACCCCATCCCTACCCCTAGCCACAGCTCCAACTCCTGGCCCTAGGCCTACTCCTAGGTTTACCCCGACACCCACCTCTTGCCCTATGCCTACCCCAGCGCTACGCCTACTGCTCTCAGTAGCCCTAGCTCGGGCCCTAGACCAACGCCCAGTGCTCACTCTAGTCCGAGGCCTACCACTTGCCCGTCTCCGACCAGTACACCTTGCCCTATCGTTAGCCAGAGAACTGACCCGTGTCCTACGGAATCACCCTGGACCCACCCTTAGCCACACCCGAATCCAGCCCTACATCTGTTTCAAGTCCTAAGACTAAACGGAGCCCTCCCGTGACACCTACACCTAGCCCTCGGCCAACCCCTAACACTACCACTAATCCTTGGCCTAACATGAGCCCTAACAATAAAACCGCCTGTGGGCCTCTGCCAACCACTAGCCCTTCATCTAACCCTACCCCGAGCACTCCCCCTCGCGCTAGGCTTACGCCTAGCACTGTCTATAGTCCTACCACTACACCGTGCCCTACAGCTACCCCTAACCATAGGCCCACCCCAATCCCTACCCGTAGACACAGCTCCAACTCCTGGCCCTAGGTCTACTCCTAGGTTTACCCCGACACCCACCTCCTGCCCTATGCCTACCCCAGCGCTACGCCTACCGCTCCCACTAGCCCTAGCTCGGGACCTAGACCAACTCCCAGTGCTCACTCTAGTCCGAAGCCTAGCATTTGCCCATCTCCGACCAGTACACCTTGCCCTACCGTTAGCCAGAGCACTAACCCGTGTCCTACGGAATCACCCTGGACCCACCCTTAGTCACACCCGAATAACGCCCTACACCTGTTCTGAGTCCTAGAACTAAACGGAGCCCTCCCGTGACACCTACACCTAGCCCATGGCCAACCCCTACCATTATTACTAATCCTAGGCCTAACTTGAGCCCTAACAATAACAGTGCCCGTGACCTCTGCCAACCACTAGCCCTTCACCTAATCCTACCCCGAGCACTACCCATCGCCCTAGGCCTACGCCTAGCACTACCTCTAGTCCTAACCATACACCTGGCCCTACAGCTACCCCTACCCATAGGCCCAACCCCATCCCTACCCGTAGCCACAGCTCCAACTCCTGGCCCTAGGCCTACTCCTAGGTTTACCCCGACACCCACCTCTTGCCCCAGGCCTACCCCAGCGCTACGCCTACCGCTCCCACTAGCCCTACCTCGGGACTTAGACCAACGCCCAGTGCTCATTCTAGTTCGAGCCCTAGCACTTGCCCGTCGCTGACCAGTACACCTTGCCCTACCGTTAGCCAGAGGACTAACCCGTGTCCTACGGAATCACCCTGGAACCACACTTAGCCACACCCGACTCCAGCCCTACACCTGTTTCAAGTCCTAGGACTAACCGGAGCCCTCCCGTGACACCTGCCCCTAGCCCTCGGCCAACCCCTACCACTACCACTAATCCTAGGCCTAACATGAGCCCTAACACTAACACTGCCCGTGGGCCTCTGCCAACCACTAGCCCTTCACCTAACCCTACCCCGAGCAGTCCCCCTCCCCCTAGGCCTAAGCCTAGCACTACCTCTAGTCCTACCCCTACACCTGGCCCTACAGCTACCCTACCCACAGGCCCACCCCCATCCCTACCCCTAGCCACAGCTCCAACTCCTGGCCCTAGGCCTACTCCTAGGTTTACCCCGACACCCAACTCTTGCCCTAGGCCTACCCCAGCGCTACGCCTACCGCTCCCACTAGCCCTAGTTCGGGCCCTCGACCAACGCCAGGTGCTCACTCCAGTCCGAGGCCTAGCACTTGCCCGTCACCGAACAGTACACCTTGCCCTACCGTTAGCCAGAGGACTAACCCGTGTCCTACGGAATCACCCTGGACCCACACTTAGCCACACACGAATCCAGCCCTACACCTGTTTCAAGTCCTAGGACTAACCGGAGCCCTCCCGTGACACCTGCCTTTAGCCCTCGGCCAACCCCTACCACTATAACTAATGCTAGGCCTAACATGAGCCCTAACACTAACACTGCCCGTAGGCCTCTGTTAACCACTAGCCCTTCACCTAAACCTACCCCGAGCACTGCCCCTCGCCCTAGGCCTACGCCTAGCACTACCTCTAGTCCTACCCCTACCCCTGGCCCTACAGCTACCCCTACCCATAGGCACACCCCATCCCTACTCCTAGCCACAGCTCCAACTCCTGGCCCTAGGCCTACTCCTAGGTTTACCCCGACACCCACCTCTTGCCCTATGCCTACCACAGCGCTACGCCTACCGCTCCCACTAGCCCTAGCTCGGGCCCTAGACCACGCCCAGTGCTCACTCTAGTCCGAGGCGTAGCACTTGCCCGTCGCCGACCTGTACACCTTGCCCTACCGTTAGCCAGAACACTAACCTGTGTCCCACGAAATCACCCTGTACCCACCCTTAGCCACACCCGAATCCAGCCCTACACATGTTCCGAGTCCTAGGACTAAACGGAGCCCTCCCTTGAAACCTACCCCTAGCCCTCGGCCAACCCCTACCACGACCACTAATCCTAGGCCTAACATGAGCCCTAACACTAACACTGCCCGTGGGCCTCTGCAAACAACTAGCCCTTCACCTAACCCTACCCCGAGCACTCCCCCTCGCCCTAGGCCTACGCCTAGCACTACCTCTAGTCCTACCCCTACCCCTGGCCCTACAGCTACCCATACCCATAGGCCCACCCCCATCCCTACCCCTAGCCACAGCTCCAACTCCTGGCCCTAGGCCTACTCCTAGGTTTACCCCGACACCCACCTCTTGCCCTATGCCTACCCCAGCGCTACGCCTACCGCTCCCACTAGCCCTAGCTCTGGACCAAAACCAACCCCCAGTGCTCACTCTAGTCCGAGGCCTAGCACTTGCCAGTCAGCGACCAGTACACCTTGCCCTACCGTTAGCCAGAGGACTAACCCGTGTCCTACGGAATCACCCTGGACCCACCCTTAGCCACACCCGAATCCAGCCTTACACCTGTTTCAAGTCCTAGGACTAACCGGAGCCCTCCCGTGACACCTACCCCTAACCCTTGGCCAATCCCTACCACTACCACTAATTTTAGGCCTAACATGAGCCCTAACACTAACACTGCCCGTAGGCCTCTGCCAACCACTAGCCCTTCACCTAACCCTACCCCGAGCACTCCCCCTCGCCCTAGGCCTAAGCCTAGCACTACCTCTAGTCCTACCACTACACCTGGCCCTACAGCTACCCTACCCACAGGCCCACCCCCATCCCTACCCCTAGCCACAGCTCCAACTCCTGGCCCTAGGCCTACTCCTAGGTTTACCCCGAAACCCACCTCTTGCCCTATGCCTACTACAGCGCTATACCTACCGCTCCCTCTAGCCCTAGCTCGGGCCCTAGACCAACGCACAGTGCTCACTCTAGTCCGAGGCCTAGCACTTTCCCGTTGCCGACCAGTACACCTTGCCCTACCGTTAGCCAGAGCACTAACCCGTGTCCTACGGAATCACCCTGGACCCACCCTTAGTCACACCCGAATAACGCCCTACACCTGTTCTGAGTCCTAGAACTAAACGGAGCCCTCCCGTGACACCTACACCTAGCCCATGGCCAACCCCTACCATTATTACTAATCCTAGGCCTAACTTGAGCCCTAACAATAACAGTGCCCGTGACCTCTGCCAACCACTAGCCCTTCACCTAATCCTACCCCGAGCACTACCCATCGCCCTAGGCCTACGCCTAGCACTACCTCTAGTCCTAACCATACACCTGGCCCTACAGCTACCCCTACCCATAGGCCCAACCCCATCCCTACCCGTAGCCACAGCTCCAACTCCTGGCCCTAGGCCTACTCCTAGGTTTACCCCGACACCCATCTCTTGCCCTATGCCTACCCCAGCGCTTCGCCTACCGCTGCCACTAGCCCTAGCACGGCCCTAGACCAACGACCAGTGCTCACTCTAGTCCGAGGCCTAGCATTTGCCCGTCCCCGACCAGTACACCTTGCCATACCGTTAGCCAGAGCACTAACCCGTGTCGTACGGAATCACCCTGGACCCACCCTTAGCCACACCCGAATCCAGCCGTACACCTGTTTTGAGTCCTAGGACTAAACGGAGCCCTCCCGTGACACCTACACCTAGCCCTCGGCCAACCCCTACCACTATTACTAATCCTAGGCCAAACTTGAGCCCTAACACTAACACTGCCCGTGGGCCTCTGCCAACCACTAGCCCTTCACCTAACCCTACCCCGAGCACTCCCCCTCGCCCTAGGCCTACGCCTAGCACTACCTCTAGTCCTACCCCTACCCCTGGCCCTACAGCTACCCATACCCATAGGCCCACCCCCATCCCTACCCCTAGCCACAGCTCCAACTCCTGGCCCTAGGCCTACTCCTAGGTTTACCCCGAAACCCACCTCTTGCCCTATTCCTACCACAGCGCTACGCCTACCGCTCCCACTAGCCCTAGCTTGGGCCCTAGAACAACACCCAGTGCTCACTCTAGTCCGAGGCCTAGCACTTGACCGTCGCCGACCAGTACACTTTGCCCTACCGTTAGCCATAGCACTAACCCGTGTCCCACGGAATCACCCTGGACCCACACTTAGCCACACCCGAATCCAGCCCTACACCTTTTCCGAGTCCTAGGACTAAACGGAGCCCTCCCGTGACACCTACCCCTAGCCCTCGGCCAACCCCTACCACTACCACTAATCCTAGGCCAAACTTGAGCCCTAACACTAACACTGCCCGTGGGCCTCTGCCAACCACTAGCCCTTCACCTAACCCTACCCCGATCACTCCCCCTCGCCCTGGGCCTACCCCTAGCACTACCTCTAGTCCTACCCCTACCCCTGGCCCTACAGCTACCCCCAACCACAGGCCCATCCCCATCCCTACTCCTAGCCACAGCTCCAACTCCTGGCCCTAGGCCTACTCCTAGGTTTACCCCGACACCCACCTCTTGCCCTATGCCTACCCCAGCGCTACGCCTACCGCTCCCACTAGCCCTAGCTCAGACCCTAGTCCAACGCCCAGTGCTCATTCTAGTCCGAGGCCTAGCACTTGCCCGTCGCCTACCAGTACACCTTGCCCTACCATTAGTCAGAACACTAACCTGTGTCCACCGAATTCACCCTGGACCCACCCTTAGCCACACCCGAATCCAGCCCTACACCTGTTCCGAGTCCTAGGACTAACCGGAGTTTTCCCGTGACACCTACCTTTAGCCCTCGGCCAACCCCTACCACTACCACTAATTATAGGCCTAACATGAGCCCTAACACTAACACTGCCCGTGGGCCTCTGCCAACCACTAGCACTTCACCTAACCCTACCCCGAGCACTCCCCCTCGCCCTAGGCCTACGCCTAGCACTACTTCTAGTCCTACCCCTACCCCTGGCCCCAAAGCTACCCCTAACCATAGGCCCACCCTTATCCCTACTCCTAGCCACAGCTCCAACTCCTGGCCCTAGGCCTACTCCTAGGTTTAACCCGCACCCACTTCTTGCCCTATGCCTACCCCAGCGCTTCGCCTACCGCTGCCACTAGCCCTAGCTCGGCCCTAGACCAACGCCCAGTGCTCACTCTAGTCGGAAGCCTAGCATTTGCCCGTCCCCGACCAGTACATCTTGCCATACCGTTAGCCAGAGCACTAACCCGTGTCCTACGGAATCACCCTGGACCCACCCTTAGCCACACCGAATCCAGCCCTCCAACTGTTCCGAGTCCTAGGACTATCCGGAGTTTTCCCGTGACACCTACCCTTAGCCCTCGGCAAACCCCTACCACTACAACTAATGCTAGGCCTAATATGAGCCCTAACACTAACACTGCCCTTGGGTCTCTGCCAAACACTAGCACTTCACCTAACCCTACACCGAGCACTCCCCCTCGCCCTAGGCCTACGCCTAGCACTACCTCTAGTCCTACCCCTACCCCTGGCCCTACAGCTACCCCTAACCATAGGCCCACCCCTATCCCTACCCCTAGCTACAGCTCCAAATCCTGGACCTAGGCCTACTCCTAGGTTTACCCCGAAACCCACCTCTTGCCCTATGCCTACCACAGCGCTACGCCTACTGGTCCCAGTAGCCCTAGCTTGGGCCCTAGACCAACGCCCAGTGCTCACTCTAGTCCGAGGCCTAGCACTTGCCCGTCGCCGACCAGTACACCTTGCCCTACGTTTAGCCAGAGCACTAACCCGTGTACTATGGAATCACCCTGGACCCACCCTTAGTCACACCCGAATAACGCCCTACACCTGTTCTGAGTCCTAGAACTAAACGGAGCCCTCCCGTGACACCTACACCTAGCCCATGGCCAACCCCTACCATTATTACTAATCCTAGGCCTAACTTGAGCCCTAACAATAACAGTGCCCGTGACCTCTGCCAACCACTAGCCCTTCACCTAATCCTACCCCGAGCACTACCCATCGCCCTAGGCCTACGCCTAGCACTACCTCTAGTCCTAACCATACACCTGGCCCTACAGCTACCCCTACCCATAGGCCCAACCCCATCCCTACCCGTAGCCACAGCTCCAACTCCTGGCCCTAGGCCTACTCCTAGGTTTACCCCGACACCCACCTCTTGCCATAGGCCTACCCCAGCGCTACGCCTACCGCTCCCACTAGCCCTAGCTCGGGTCTTAGACCAACGCCCAGTGCTCATTCTAGTTCGAGGCCTAGCACTTGCCCGTCGCTGACCAGTACACCTTGCCCTACCGTTAGCCAGAGGACTAACCCGTGTCCTACGGAATCACCCTGGACCCACACTTAGCCACACCCGAATCCAGCCCTACACCTGTTTCAAGTCCTAGGACTAACCGGAGCCCTCCCGTGACACCTGCTTCTAGCCCTCGGCCAACCCCTACCACTACCACTAATCCTAGGCCTAACATGAGCCCTAACACTAACACTGCCCGTGGGCCTCTGCCAACCACTAGCCCTTCACCTAACCCTACCCCGAGCAGTCCCCCTCCCCCTAGGCCTAAGCCTAGCACTACCTCTAGTCCTACCCCTACACCTGGCCCTACAGCTACCCTACCCACAGGCCCACCCCCATCCCTACCCCTAGCCACAGCTCCAACTCCTGGCCCTAGGCCTACTCCGAGGTTTACCCCGACACCCAACTCTTGCCCTAGGCCTACCCCAGCGCTACGCCTACCGCTCCCACTAGCCCTAGCTCGGGCCCTCGACCAACGCCAGGTGCTCACTCCAGTCCGAGGCCTAGCACTTGCCCGTCACCGAACAGTACACCTTGCCCTACCGTTAGCCAGAGGACTAACCCGTGTCCTACGGAATCACCCTGGACCCACACTTAGCCACACACGAATCCAGCCCTACACCTGTTTCAAGTCCTAGGACTAACCGGAGCCCTCCCGTGACACCTGCCTTTAGCCCTCGGCCAACCCCTACCACTATAACTAATGCTAGGCCTAACATGAGCCCTAACACTAACACTGCCCGTAGGCCTCTGTTAACCACTAGCCCTTCACCTAAACCTACCCCGAGCACTGCCCCTCGCCCTAGGCCTACGCCTAGCACTACCTCTAGTCCTACCCCTACCCCTGGCCCTACAGCTACCCCTACCCATAGGCACACCCCATCCCTACTCCTAGCCACAGCTCCAACTCCTGGCCCTAGGCCTACTCCTAGGTTTACCCCGACACCCACCTCTTGCCCTATGCCTACCACAGCGCTACGCCTACCGCTCCCACTAGCCCTAGCTCGGGCCCTAGACCACGCCCAGTGCTCACTCTAGTCCGAGGCGTAGCACTTGCCCGTCGCCGACCTGTACACCTTGCCCTACCGTTAGCCAGAACACTAACCTGTGTCCCACGAAATCACCCTGTACCCACCCTTAGCCACACCCGAATCCAGCCCTACACATGTTCCGAGTCCTAGGACTAAACGGAGCCCTCCCTTGAAACCTACCCCTAGCCCTCGGCCAACCCCTACCACGACCACTAATCCTAGGCCTAACATGAGCCCTAACACTAACACTGCCCGTGGGCCTCTGCAAACAACTAGCCCTTCACCTAACCCTACCCCGAGCACTCCCCCTCGCCCTAGGCCTACGCCTAGCACTACCTCTAGTCCTACCCCTACCCCTGGCCCTACAGCTACCCATACCCATAGGCCCACCCCCATCCCTACCCCTAGCCACAGCTCCAACTCCTGGCCCTAGGCCTACTCCTAGGTTTACCCCGACAACCACCTCTTGCCCTATGCCTACCCCAGCGCTACGCCTACTGCTCCCAGTAGCCCTAGCTCGGGCCCTAGACCCACGCCCAGTGCTCACTCTAGTTTGAGGCCTAGCACTTGCCCGTCGCCGACCAGTACACCTTGCCCTACCATTAGCCAGAGCACTAACCCGTGTCCTACGGAATCACCCTGGACCCACCCTTAGCCACACCAGAATCCAGCCCTACACCTTTTCGGAGTCCTAGGACTAAACGAAGCTTTCTGTGACACCTACCCCTAGCCCTCGGCCAACCACTACCACTACCACTAATCCTAGGCCTAACATGAGCCCTAACACTAACACTGCCCGTGGGCCTCTGCCAACCACTAACCCTTCACCTAACCCTACCCCGAGCACTCCCCCTCGCCTAGGCTTGCGCCTAGCACTACCTCTAGTCCTACCCCTACCCCGGGGCCTACAGCTACCCCTAACCATAGGCCCACCCCAATCCCTACCCCTAGCCACAGCTCCAACTCCTGGCCCTAGGCCTACTCCTAAGTTTACCCCGACACCCACCTCTTGCCCTATGCCTACCCCAGCGCTACGCCTACCGCTCCCTCTAGCCCTATCTCGGGCCCTAGACCAACGCACAGTGCTCACTCTAGTCCGAGGCCTAGCACTTGCCCGTTGCCGACCAGTACACCTTGCCCTACCGTTAGCCAGAGCAGTAACCCGTGTCCTACGGAATCACCCTGGACCCACCCTTAGCCACACCCGAATCCAGCCGTACACCTGTTTTGAGTCCTAGGACTAAACGGAGCCCTCCCGTGACACCTACACCTAGCCCTCGGCCAACCCCTACCATTATTACTAATCCTAGGCCTAACTGGAGCACTAACAATAACAGTGCACGTGACCTCTGCCAACCACTAGCCCTTCACCTAATCCTACCCCGAGCACTACCCATCGCCCTAGGCCTACGCCTAGCACTACCTCTAGTCCTACCCATACACCTGGCCGTACAGCTACCCCTACCCATAGGCCCAACCCCATCCCTACCCCTAGCCACAGCTCCAACTCCTGGCCCTAGGCCTACTCCTAGGTTTACCCCGACACCCACCTCTTGCCCTATGCCTACCCCAGCGCTACGCCTACCGCTCCCACTAGCCCTAGCTCGGGTCTTAGACCAACGCCCAGTGCTCATTCTAGTTCGAGGCCTAGCACTTGCCCGTCGCTGACCAGTACACCTTGCCCTACAATTGCCAGAGGACTAACCCGTGTCCTACGGAATCACCCTGGACCCACACTTAGCCACACCCGAATCCAGCCCTACACCTGTTTCAAGTCCTAGGACTAACCGGAGCCCTCCCGTGACACCTGCCCCTAGCCCTCGGCCAACCCCACCACTACAACTAATTCTAGGCCTAACATGAGCCCTAACACTAACACTGCCCGTAGGCCTCTGCCAACCACCAGCCCTTCACCTAACGCTACCCCGAGCACTTTCCCTCGCCCTAGGCCTACGCCTAGCACTACCTCTAGTCCTACCCCTACCCCTGGCCCTACAGCTACCCATACCCATATGCACACCGCCATCCCTACCCCTAGCCACAGCTCCAACTCCTGGCCCTAGGCCTACTCCTAGGTTTACCCCGACACCCACCTCTTGCCCTATGCCTACCCAAGCGCTACGCCTACTGATCCCAGTAGCACTAGCTCGGGCCCTAGACCAACGCCCATTGCTCACTCTATTCTGAGGCCTAGCACTTGCCCGTTGCCGACCAGTACATCTTGCCCTACCGTTAGCCAGAGGACTAACCCGTGTCCTACGGAATCACCCTGGACCCACCCTTAGCCACACCCGAATCCAGCCTTACACCTGTTTCAAGTCCTAGGACTAAACGGAGCCCTACCTTGACACCTACCCCTAACCCTCGCCCAACCCCTACCACTACCACTAATCCTAGGCCTAACATGAACCCGAACCCTAACACTGCCCATGTGCCTCTGCCAACCACTAGCCCTTCACCTAACCCTACCCGGAGCACTCCCCCTCGCCCTAGGCCTACGCCTAGCACTACCTCTAGTCCTACACCTACCCCTGGCCCTACAGCTACACCTAACCATAGGCCCACCCCCATCCCTACCCCTAGCCACAGCTCCAACTCCTGGCCCTAGGCCTACTCCTAGGTTTACCCCGAAACCCACCTCTTGCCCTATGCCTACTACAGCGCTATGCCTACCGCTCCCTCTAGCCCTAGCTCGGGCCCTAGACCAACGCACAGTGCTCACTCTAGTCCGAGGCCTAGCACTTGCCCGTTGCCGACCAGTACACCTTGCCTTACCGTTAGCCAGAGCAGTAACCCGTGTCCTACGGAATCACCCTGGACCCACCCTTAGCCACACACGAATCCAGCCCAACACCTGTTCGGAGTCCTAGGACTAAACGGAGCCCTCCCGTGACACCTACCCCTAGCCCTCAGCCAACCCCTACCACTACCACTAATCCTAGGCCTAACATGAGCCCTAACACTAACACTGCCCGTGGGCCTCTGCCAACCACTAGCCATTCACCTAATCCTTCCCCGATCACTACCCATCACCCTAGGCCTACGTCTAGCACTATCTCTAGTCCTACCCATACCCTTGGCCCTACTGCTACCCCTACCTATAGGCCCAACCCCATCCCTACCCCTAGCCACAGCTCCAACTCCTGGACGTAGGCCTACTCCTAGGTTTACCCCGACACCCACCACTTGCCCTATGCCTACCCCAGCGCTACGCCTACCGCTCCCACTAGCCCTAGCTCGGGCCCTAGACCAACGCCCAGTGCTCACTCTAGTCCGTGGCCTAGCACTTGCCCGTTGCCGACCAGTACACCTTGCCCTACCGTTAGCCAGAACACTAACCTGAGTCCCACGAAATCAAGCGGTACCCACCCTTAGCCACACCCGAATCCAGCCCACACCTGTTCCGAGTCCTAGGACTTAACGGAGCCCTCCCTTGACACCTACACCTAGCCCTCGGCCAACCCCTACCACTACCACTAATCCTAGGCCTAACATGAGCCCTAAAAATAACACTGCCCGTGGGCCTCTGCCAACCACTAGCCCTTCACCTAACCCTACCCCGAGCACTCCCCCTCGCCTAGGCTTGCGCCTAGCACTACCTCTAGTCCTACCCCTACCCCGGGGCCTACAGCTACCCCTAACCATAGGCCCACCCCAATCCTTACCCCTAGCCACAGCTCCAACTCCTGGCCCTAGGCCTACTCCTAAGTTTACCCCGACACCCACCTCTTGCCCTATGCCTACCCCAGCGCTACGCCTACCGCTCCCACTAGCCCTAGCTCGGGACCTAGACCAACTCCCAGTGCTCACTCTAGTCCGAAGCCTAGCATTTGCCCATCTCCGACTAGTACACCTTGCCCTACCGTTAGCCAGAGCACTAACCCGTGTCCTACGGAATCACCCTGGACCCACCCTTAGTCACACCGGAATAACGCCCTACACCTGTTCTGAGTCCTAGAACTAAACGGAGCCCTCCCGTGACACCTACACCTAGCCCATGGCCAACCCCTACCATTATTACTAATCCTAGGCCTAACATGAGCCCTAACAATAACAGTGCCCGTGACCTCTGCCAACCACTAGCCCTTCACCTAATCCTACCCCGAGCACTACCCATCGCCCTAGGCCTACGCCTAGCACTACCTCTAGTCCTAACCATACACCTGGCCCTACAGCTACCCCTACCCATAGGCCCAACCCCATCCCTACCCGTAGCCACAGCTCCAACTCCTGGCCCTAGGCCTACTCCTAGGATTACCCCGACACCCATCTCTTGCCCTATGCCTACCCCAGCGCTTCGCCTACCGCTGCCACTAGCCCTAGCACGGCCCTAGACCAACGACCAGTGCTCACTCTAGTCCGAGGCCTAGCATTTGCCCGTCCCCGACCAGTACACCTTGCCATACCGTTAGCCAGAGCACTAACCCGTGTCCTACGGAATCACCCTGGACCCACCCTTAGCCACACCCGAATCCAGCAGTACACCTGTTTTGAGTCCTAGGACTAACCGGAGCCCTCCCGTGACACCTACACCTAGCCCTCGGCCAACCCCTACCACTATTACTAATCCTAGGCCAAACTTGAGCCCTAACACTAACACTGCCCGTGGGCCTCTGCCAACCACTAGCCCTTCACCTAACCCTACCCCGAGCACTCCCCCTCGCCCTAGGCCTACGCCTAGCACTACCTCTAGTCCTACCCCTACCCCTGGCCCTACAGCTACCCATACCCATAGGCCCACCCCCATCCCTACCCCTAGCCACAGCTCCAACTCCTGGCCCTAGGCCTACTCCTAGGTTTACCCCGAAACCCACCTCTTGCCCTATTCCTACCACAGCGCTACGCCTACCGCTCCCACTAGCCCTAGCTCGGGCCCTAGAACAACACCCAGTGCTCACTCTAGTCCGAGGCCTAGCACTTGACCGTCGCCGACCAGTACACTTTGCCCTACCGTTAGCCATAGCACTAACCCGTGTCCCACGGAATCACCCTGGACCCACACTTAGCCACACCCGAATCCAGCCCTACACCTTTTCCGAGTCCTAGGACTAAACGGAGCCCTCCCGTGACACCTACCCCTAGCCCTCGGCCAACCCCTACCACTACCACTAATCCTAGGCCTAACATGAGCCCTAACACTAACACTGCCCGTGGGCCTCTGCCAACCACTAGCCCTTCAAGTCACCATACCCCGAGCACTCCCCCTCGCCCTAGGCCTACACCTAGCACTACCTCTAGTCCTACCCCTACCCCTGGCCCTACAGATACCCATACCCATATGCACACCCCCATCCCTACCCCTAGCCACAGCTCCAACTCCTGGCCCTAGGCCTACTCCTAGGTTTACCCCGACACCCACCTCTTGCCCTATGCCTACCCAAGCGCTACGCCTACTGATCCCAGTAGCACTAGCTAGGGCCCTAGACCAACGCCCAGTGCTCACTCTATTCCGAGGCCTAGCACTTGCCCGTTGCCGACCAGTACATCTTGCCCTACCGTTAGCCAGAGAACTAACCCGTGTCCTACGGAATCACCCTGGACCCACCCTTAGCCACACCCGAATCCAGCCCTACATCTGTTCCGAGTCCTAGGACTAAACGGAGCCCTACCTTGATACATACCCCTAGTCCTCGGCCAACCCCTACCACTACCACTAATCCTAGGCCTAACATGGGCCCTAACACTAACACTGCCCGTGGGCCTCTGCCAACCACTAGCCCTTCACCTAACCCTACCCAGAGCACTCCCCCTCGCCCTAGGCTTACGCCTAGCACTACCTCTAGTCCTACCCCTACCCCTGGCCCTAAAGCTACCCCTACCCATAGCCCCACCCCCATCCCTACCCCTAGCCACAGCTCCAACTCCTGGCCCTATGCCTACTCCTAGGTTTACCCCGACACCCACCTCTTGCCCTATGCCTACCCCAGCGCTACGCCTACCGCTCCCACTAGCCCTAGCTTGGGCCTTAGACCAACGCCCAGTGCTCATTCTAGTCCGAGGCCTAGCACTTGCCCATCGCTGACCAGTACACCTTGCCCTACCGTTAGCCAGAACATTAACCTGTGTCTCACGAAATCACCCTGGACCCACCCTTAGCCACACCCGAATCCAGCTCTACAACTGTTCCGAGTCCTAGGACTAACCGGAGTTTTCCAGTGACACCTACCCTTAGCCCTCGGCAAACCCCTACCACTGCAACTAATGGTAGGCCTAATATGAGCCCTAACACTAACACTGCCCTTGGGCCTCTGCCAACCACTAGCACTTCACCTAACCCTTCCTTGAGCACTCCCCCTCGCCCTAGGCCTACGCCTAGCACTACCTCTAGTCCTACCCCTACCCCTGGCCTTACAGCTACCCCTAACCATAGGCCCACCACCATCCCTACCCCTAGCCACAGCTCCAAATCCTGGCCCTAGGCCTACTCCTAGGTTTACCCCGACAACCACCTCTTGCCCTATGCCTACCCCAGCGCTACGCCTACTGCTCCCAGTAGCCCTAGCTCGGGCCCTAGACCCACGCCCAGTGCTCACTCTAGTTTGAGGCCTAGCACTTGCCCGTCGCCGACCAGTACACCTTGCCCTACCATTAGCCAGAGCACTAACCCGTGTCCTACGGAATCACCCTGGACCCACCCTTAGCCACACCCGAATCCAGCCCTACACCTTTTCGGAGTCCTAGGACTAAACGAAGCCCTCTGTGACACCTACCCCTAGCCCTCGGCCAACCACTACCACTACCACTAATCCTAGGCCTAACATGAGCCCTAACACTAACACTGCCCGTGGGCCTCTGCCAACCACTAGCACTTCACCTAACCCTACCCCGAGCACTCCCCCTCGCCCTAGGCCTACGCCTAGCACTACCTCTAGTCCAACCCCTACACCTGGCCCTACAGCTACACCTAACTATAGGCCCACCCCCATCACGACCCCTAGCCACAGCTCCAACTCCTGGCCATAGGACTACTCCTAGGTTTACCCCGACACCCACCTCTTGCCCTATGCCTACCCCAGCGCTACGCCTACCGCTCCCTCTAGCCCTATCTCGGGCCCTAGACCAACGCACAGTGCTCACTCTAGTCCGAGGCCTAGCACTTGCCCTGGACCCACCCTTAGCCACACCCGAATCCAGCCGTACACCTGTTTTGAGTCATAGGACTAAACGGAGCCCTCCCGTGACACCTACACCTAGCCCTTGGCCAACCCCTACCATTATTACTAATCCTAGGCCTAACTTGAGCCCTAACACTAACACTGCCCGTGGGCCTCTGCCAACCACTAACCCTTCATCTAACCCTACCCCGAGCACTCCCCCTCGCGCTAGGCTTACGCCTAGCACTGTCTATAGTCCTACCACTACACCGTGCCCTACAGCTACCCCTAACCATAGGCCCACCCCAATCCCTACCCGTAGACACAGCTCCAACTCCTGGCCCTAGGCCTACTCCTAGGTTTACCCCGACACCCACCTCTTGCCCTATGCCTACCCCAGCGCTACGCCTACCGCTCCCACTAGCCCTAGCTCGGGACCTAGACCAACTCCCAGTGCTCACTCTAGTCCGAAGCCTAGCATTTGCCCATCTCCGACCAGTACACCTTGCCCTACCGTTAGCCAGAGCACTAACCCGTGTCCTACGGAATCACCCTGGACCCACCCTTAGTCACACCCGAATAACGCCCTACACCTGTTCTGAGTCCTAGAACTAAACGGAGCCCTCCCGTGACACCTACACCTAGCCCATGGCCAACCCCTACCATTATTACTAATCCTAGGCCTAACTTGAGCCCTAACAATAACAGTGCCCGTGACCTCTGCCAACCACTAGCCCTTCACCTAATCCTACCCCGAGCACTACCCATCGCCCTAGGCCTACGCCTAGCACTACCTCTAGTCCTAACCATACACCTGGCCCTACAGCTACCCCTACCCATAGGCCCAACCCCATCCCTACCCGTAGCCACAGCTCCAACTCCTGGCCCTAGGCCTACTCCTAGGTTTACCCCGACACCCACCTCTTGCCCTAGGCCTACCCCAGCGCTACGCCTACCGCTCCCACTAGCCCTAGCTCGGGTCTTAGACCAACGCCCAGTGCTCATTCTAGTTCGAGGCCTAGCACTTGCCCGTCGCTGACCAGTACACCTTGCCCTACCGTTAGCCAGAGGACTAACCCGTGTCCTACGGAATCACCCTGGAACCACACTTAGCCACACCCGAATCCAGCCCTACACCTGTTTCAAGTCCTAGGACTAACCGGAGCCCTCCCGTGACACCTGCTTCTAGCCCTCGGCCAACCCCTACCACTACCACTAATCCTAGGCCTAACATGAGCCCTAACACTAACACTGCCCGTGGGCCTCTGCCAACCACTAGCCCTTCACCTAACCCTACCCCGAGCAGTCCCCCTCCCCCTAGGCCTAAGCCTAGCACTACCTCTAGTCCTACCCCTACACCTGGCCCTACAGCTACCCTACCCACAGGCCCACCCCCATCCCTACCCCTAGCCACAGCTCCAACTCCTGGCCCTAGGCCTACTCCTAGGTTTACCCCGACACCCAACTCTTGCCCTATGCCTACCCCAGCGCTACGCCTACCGCTCCCACTAGCCCTAGCTCGGGCCCTCGACCAACGCCAGATGCTCACTCCAGTCCGAGGCCTAGCAATTGCCCGTCACCGAACAGTACACCTTGCCCTACCGTTAGCCAGAACACTAACCCGTGTCCTACGGAATCACCCTGGACCCACACTTAGCCACACACGAATCCAGCCCTACACCTGTTTCAAGTCCTAGGACTAACCGGAGCCCTCCCGTGACACCTGCCTTTAGCCCTCGGCCAACCCTTACCACTATAACTAATTCTAGGCCTAACATGAGCCCTAACACTAACACTGCCCGTAGGCCTCTGTTAACCACTAGCCCTTCACCTAAACCTACCCCGAGCACTGCCCCTCGCCCTAGGCCTACGCCTAGCACTACCTCTAGTCCTACCCCTACCCCTGGCCCTACAGCTACCCCTACCCATAGGCACACCCCATCCCTACTCCTAGCGACAGCTCCAACTCCTGGCCCTAGGCCTACTCCTAGGTTTACCCCGACACCCACCTCTTGCCCTATGCCTACCACAGCGCTACGCCTACCGCTCCCACTAGCCCTAGCTCGGGCCCTAGACCACGCCCAGTGCTCACTCTAGTCCGAGGCGTAGCACTTGCCCGTCGCCGACCTGTACACCTTGCCCTACCGTTAGCCAGAACACTAACCTGTGTCCCACGAAATCACCCTGTACCCACCCTTAGCCACACCCGAATCCAGCCCTACACATGTTCCGAGTCCTAGGACTAAACGGAGCCCTCCCTTGAAACCTACCCCTAGCCCTCGGCCAACCCCTACCACGACCACTAATCCTAGGCCTAACATGAGCCCTAACACTAACACTGCCCGTGGGCCTCTGCAAACAACTAGCCCTTCACCTAACCCTACCCCGAGCACTCCCCCTCGCCCTAGGCCTACGCCTAGCACTACCTCTAGTCCTACCCCTACCCCTGGCCCTACAGCTACCCATACCCATAGGCCCACCCCCATCCTACCCCTAGCCACAGCTCCAACTCCTGGCCCTAGGCCTACTCCTAGGTTTACCCCGACAACCACCTCTTGCCCTATGCCTACCCCAGCGCTACGCCTACTGCTCCCAGTAGCCCTAGCTCGGGCCCTAGACCCACGCCCAGTGCTCACTCTAGTTTGAGGCCTAGCACTTGCCCGTCGCCGACCAGTACACCTTGCCCTACCATTAGCCAGAGCACTAACCCGTGTCCTACGGAATCACCCTGGACCCACCCTTAGCCACACCCGAATCCAGCCCTACACCTGTTCCGAGTCCTAGGACTTAACGGAGCCCTCCCTTGACACCTACACCTAGCCCTCGGCCAACCCATACCACTACCACTAATCCTAGGCCTAACATGAGCCCTAACAATAACACTGCCCGTGGGCCTCTGCCAACCACTAGCCCTTCACCTAACCCTACCCCGAGCACTCCCCCTCGCCTAGGCTTGCGCCTAGCACTACCTCTAGTCCTACCCCTACCCCGGGGCCTACAGCTACCCCTAACCATAGGCCCACCCCAATCCCTACCCCTAGCCACAGCTCCAACTCCTGGCCCTAGGCCTACTCCTAAGTTTACCCCGACACCCACCTCTTGCCCTATGCCTACCCCAGCGCTACGCCTACCGCTCCCACTAGCCCTAACTCGGGACCTAGACCAACTCCCAGTGCTCACTCTAGTCCGAAGCCTAGCATTTGCCCATCTCCGACTAGTACACCTTGCCCTACCGTTAGCCAGAGCACTAACCCGTGTCCTACGGAATCACCCTGGACCCACCCTTAGTCACACCCGAATAACGCCCTACACCTGTTCTGAGTCCTAGAACTAAACGGAGCCCTCCCGTGACACCTACACCTAGCCCATGGCCAACCCCTACCATTATTACTAATCCTAGGCCTAACTTGAGCCCTAACAATAACAGTGCCCGTGACCTCTGCCAACCACTAGCCCTTCACCTAATCCTACCCCGAGCACTACCCATCGCCCTAGGCCTACGCCTAGCACTACCTCTAGTCCTAACCATACACCTGGCCCTACAGCTACCCCTACCCATAGGCCCAACCCCATCCCTACCCGTAGCCACAGCTCCAACTCCTGGCCCTAGGCCTACTCCTAGGTTTACCCCGACACCCATCTCTTGCCCTATGCCTACCCAAGCGCTACGCCTACTGATCCCAGTAGCACTAGCTCGGGCCCTAGACCAACGCCCAGTGCTCACTCTATTCCGAGGCCTAGCACTTGCCCGTTGCCGACCAGTACATCTTGCCCTACCGTTAGCCAGAGAACTAACCCGTGTCCTACGGAATCACCCTGGACCCACCCTTAGCCACACCCGAATCCAGCCCTACATCTGTTCCGAGTCCTAGGACTAAACGGAGCCCTACCTTGACACATACACCTAGCCCTCGGCCAACCCCTACCACTACCACTAATCCTAGGCCTAACATGAGCCCTAACACTAACACTGCCCGTGGGCCTCTGCCAACCACTAGCCCTTCACCTAACCCTACCCAGAGCACTCCCCCTCGCCCTAGGCTTACGCCTAGCACTACCTCTAGTCCTACCCCTACCCCTGGCCCTAAAGCTACCCCTACCCATAGCCCCACCCCCATCCCTACCCCTAGCCACAGCTCCAACTCCTGGCCCTATGCCTACTCCTAGGTTTACCCCGACACCCACCTCTTGCCCTATGCCTACCCCAGCGCTACGCCTACCGCTCCCACTAGCCCTAGCTTGGGCCTTAGACCAACGCCCAGTGCTCATTCTAGTCCGAGGCCTAGCACTTGCCCATCCCTGACCAGTACACCTTGCCGTACCGTTAGCCAGAACATTAACCTGTGTCTCACGAAATCACCCTGGACCCACCCTTAGCCACACCCGAATCCAGCTCTACAACTGTTCCGAGTCCTAGGACTAACCGGAGTTTTCCCGTGACACCTACCCTTAGCCCTCGGCAAACCCCTACCACTACAACTAATGCTAGGCCTAATATGAGCCCTAACACTAACACTGCCCTTGGGCCTCTGCCAACCACTAGCACTTCACCTAACCCTACCTTGAGCACTCCCCCTCGCCCTAGGCCTACGCCTAGCACTACCTCTAGTCCTACCCCTACCCCTGGCCTTACAGCTACCCCTAACCATAGGCCCACCACCATCCCTACCCCTAGCCACAGCTCCAAATCCTGGCCCTAGGCCTACTCCTAGGTTTACCCCGACAACCACCTCTTGCCCTATGCCTACCCCAGCGCTACGCCTACTGCTCCCAGTAGCCCTAGCTCGGGCCCTAGACCCACGCCCAGTGCTCACTCTAGTTTGAGGCCTAGCACTTGCCCGTCGCCGACCAGTACACCTTGCCCTACCATTAGCCAGAGCACTAACCCGTGTCCTACGGAATCACCCTGGACCCACCCTTAGCCACACCCGAATCCAGCCCTACACCTTTTCGGAGTCCTAGGACTAAACGAAGCCCTCTGTGACACCTACCCCTAGCCCTCGGCCAACCACTACCACTACCACTAATCCTAGGCCTAACATGAGCCCTAACACTAACACTGCCCGTGGGCCTCTGCCAACCACTAGCACTTCACCTAACCCTACCCCGAGCACTCCCCCTCGCCCTAGGCCTACGCCTAGCACTACCTCTAGTCCAACCCCTACACCTGGCCCTACAGCTACACCTAACCATAGGCCCACCCCCATCACGACCCCTAGCCACAGCTCCAACTCCTGGCCATAGGACTACTCCTAGGTTTACCCCGACACCCACCTCTTGCCCTATGCCTACCCCAGCGCTACACCTACCGCTCCCACTAGCCCTAGCTCGGGCCCTAGTCCAAAGCCAGGTGCTCACTCTAGTCCGAGGCCTAGCACTTGCCCGTCACCGACCAGTACACCTTGCCCTACCGTTAGCCAGAGGACTAACCCGTGACCTACAGAATCACCCTGGACCCACCCTTAGCCACACCCGAATCCAGCCGTACACCTGTTTTGAGTCCTAGGACTAAACGGAGCCCTCCCGTGACACCTACACCTAGCCCTTGGCCAACCCCTACCATTATTACAAATCCTAGGACTAACTTGAGCCCTAACACTAACACTGCCCGTGGGCCTCTGCCAACCACTAACCCTTCAACTAACCCTACCCCGAGCACTCCCCCTCGCGCTAGGCTTACGCCTAGCACTGTCTATATTCCTACCCCTACACCGGGCCCTACAGCTACCCCTAACCATAGGCCCACCCCAATCCCTACCCCTAGCCACAGCTCCAACTCCTGGCCCTAGGCCTACTCCTAAGTTTACCCGACACCCACCTCTTGCCCTATGCCTACCCCATCGCTACGCCTACCGCTCCCACTAGCCCTAGCTCGGGCCCTAGACCAACGCCCAGTGCTCACTCTAGTCCGATGCCTAGCATTTGCCCATCTCAGACCAGTACACCTTGCCCTACCGTTAGCCAGAGCACTAACCCATGTCCTACGGAATCTCACTGGACCCACCCTTAGCCACACCCGAATCCAGCCCTACACCTGTTTCAAGTCCTAGGACTAAACGGAGACATCCCGTGACCCCTACCCCTAGCCCTCGGCCAACCACTACCACTACCACTAATCCTAGGCCTAACATGAGCCCTAACACTAACACTGCCCGTGGGCCTCTGCCAACCACTAGCACTTCACCTAACCCTACCCCGATCACTCCCTCTCGCCCTGGGCCTACGCCTAGCACTACCTCTAGTCCTACCCCTACCCCTGGCCCTACAGCTACCCCTAACCACAGGCCCATCCCCATCCCTACTCCTAGCCACAGCTCCAACTCCTGGCCCTAGGCCTACTCCTAGGTTTACCCCGACACCCACCTCTTGCCCTATGCCTACCCCAGCGCTACGCCTACCGCTCCCACTAGCCCTAGCTCAGACCCTAGACCAACGCCCAGTGCTCATTCTAGTCCGAGGCCTAGCACTTGCCCGTCGCCTACCAGTACACCTTACCCTACCATTAGTCAGAACACTAACCTGTGTCCACCGAATTCACCCTGGACCCACCCTTAGCCACACCCGAATCCAGCCCTACAACTGTTCCGAGTCCTAGGACTATCCGGAGTTTTCCCGTGACACCTACCCTTAGCCCTCGGCAAACCCCTACCACTACCACTAATGCTAGGCCTAATATGAGCCCTAACACTAACACTGACCTTGGGTCTCTGCCAAACACTAGCACTTCACCTAACCCTACACCGAGCACTCCCCCTCGCCCTAGGCCTACGCCTAGCACTACCTCTAGTCCTACCCCTACCCCTGGCCCTACAGCTACCCCTAACCTTAGGCCCACCCCTATCCCTACCCCTAGCTACAGCTCCAAATCCTGGACCTAGGCCTACTCCTAGGTTTACCCCGACACCCACCTCTTGCCCTATGCCTACCCCAGCGCTACGCCTACTGGTCCCAGTAGCCCTAGCTTGGGCCCTAGACCAACGGCCAGTGCTCACTCTAGTCCGAGGCCTAGCACTTGCCCGTCGCCGACCAGTACACCTTGCCCTACCTTTAGCCAGAGCACTAACCCGTGTACTATGGAATCACCCTGGACCCACCCTTAGCCACACCCGAATCCAGCCCTACACCTGTTCGGAGTCCTAGGACTAAACGGAGCCCTCTGTGAAACCTACCCCTAGCCCTCGGCCAACCACTACCACTACCACTAATCCTAGGCCTAACATGAGCCCTAACCGTAACACTGCCCGTGTGCCTCTGCCAACCACTAGCCCTTCACCTAATCCTACCCCGAGCACTACACCTCGCCCTAGGCCTACGCCTAGCACTACCTCTAGTCCTACCCTTAGCCCTGGCCCTACAGCTACCCCTACCCATAGGCCCACCACCATCCCTACCCCTAGACAGAGCTGCAACTCCTGGCCCTAGGCCTACTCCTAAGTTTACCCCGACATCCACCTCTTGCCCTATGCCTACCCCAGCGCTACGCCTACTGCTCCCAGTAGCCCTAGCTCGGGCCCTAGACCAACGCCCAGTGCTCACTTTAGTCCGAGGCCTAGCACTTGCCCGTCGCCGACCAGTACACCTTGCCCTACCGTTAGCCAGAGCACTAACCCGTGTCCTACGGAATCACCCTGGACCCACCCTTAGCCACACCCGAATCCAGCCCTACACCTGTTCGAAGTCCTAGGACTAAACGAAGCCCTCTGTGACACCTACCCCTAGCCCTCAGCCAACAACTACCACTACCACTAATCCTAGGCCTAACATGAGCCCTAACACAAACACTGCCCGTGGGCCTCTGCCAACCACTAGCACTTCACCTAACCCTACCCCGAGCACTCCCCCTCGCCCTAGGCCTACGCCTAGCACTACCTCTAGTCCTACCTTTACACCTGGCCCTACAGCTACACCTAACCATAGGCCCACCCCCATCACGACCCCTAGCCACAGCTCCAACTCCTGGCCTTAGGACTACTCCTAGGTTTACCCCGACACCCACCTCTTGCCCTATGCCTACCCCAGCGCTACACCTACCGCTCCTACTAGCCCTAGCTCGGGCCCTAGACCAAAGCCAGGTGCTCACTCTAGTCCGAGGCCTAGCACTTGCCCGTCACCGACCAGTACACCTTGCCCCACCGTTAGCCAGAGGACTAACCCGTGACCTACAGAATCACCCTGGACACACCCTTAGCCACACCCGATTCCAGCTGTACACCTGTTTTGAGTCCTAGGACTAAACGGAGCACTCCCGTGACACCTACACTTAGCCCTTGGCCAACCCCTCCCATTATTACTAATCCTAGGCCTAACTTGAGCCCTAACACTAACACTGCCCGTGGGCCTCTGCCAACCACTAACCCTTCAACTAACCCTACCCCGAGCACTCCCCCTCGCCGTAGGCCTACGCCTAGCACTACCTCTAGTCTTACCCCTACCCCTGGACCTACAGCTACACCTAACCATAGGCCCAACCCCATCCCTACCCCTAGCCACAGCTCCAACTCCTGGCCCTAGGCCTACTCCTAGGTTTACCCCGACACCCACCTCTTGCCCTATGCCTACCCCAGCGCTACGCCTACTGCTCCCAGTAGCCCTAGCTCGGGCCCTAGACCAACGCCCAGTGCTCACTCTAGTCCGAGGCCTACCACTTGCCCGTCACCGACCAGTACACCTTGCCCTACCGTTAGCCAGAGAACTGACCCGTGTCCTACGGAATCACCCTGGACCCACCCTTAGCCACACCCGAATCCAGCCCTAAATCTGTTTCAAGTCCTAAGACTAAACGGAGCCCTCCCGTGACACCTACACCTAGCCCTCGGCCAACCCCTAACACTACCACTAATCCTTGGCCTAACATGAGCCCTAACAATAAAACCGCCTGTGGGCCTCTGCCAACCACTAGCCCTTCATCTAACCCTACCCCGAGCACTCCCCCTCGCGCTAGGCTTACGCCTAGCACTGTCTATAGTCCTACCACTACACCGTGCCCTACAGCTACCCCTACCCATAGGCCCAACCCCATCCCTACCCGTAGCCACAGCTCCAACTCCTGGCCCTAGGCCTACTCCTAGGTTTACCCCGACACCCATCTCTTGCCCTATGCCTACCCAAGCGCTACGCCTACTGATCCCAGTAGCACTAGCTCGGGCCCTAGACCAACGCCCAGTGCTCACTCTATTCCGAGGCCTAGCACTTGCCCGTTGCCGACCAGTACATCTTGCCCTACCGTTAGCCAGAGAACTAACCCGTGTCCTACGGAATCACCCTGGACCCACCCTTAGCCACACCCGAATCCAGCCCTACACCTTTTCCGAGTCCTAGGACTAAACGGAGCCCTCCCGTGACACCTACCCCTAGCCCTCGGCCAACCCCTACCACTACAACTAATGCTAGGCCTAATATGAGCCCTAACACTAACACTGCCCTTGGGCCTCTGCCAACCACTAGCACTTCACCTAACCCTACCTTGAGCACTCCCCCTCGCCCTAGGCCTACGCCTAGCACTACCTCTAGTCCTACCCCTACCCCTGGCCTTACAGCTACCCCTAACCATAGGCCCACCACCATCCCTACCCCTAGCCACAGCTCCAAATCCTGGCCCTAGGCCTACTCCTAGGTTTACCCCGACAACCACCTCTTGCCTTATGCCTACCCCAGCGCTACGCCTACTGCTCCCAGTAGCCCTAGCTCGGGCCCTAGACCCACGCCCAGTGCTCACTCTAGTTTGAGACCTAGCACTTGCCCGTCGCCGACCAGTACACCTTGCCCTACCATTAGCCAGAGCACTAACCCGTGTCCTACGGAATCACCCTGGACCCACCCTTAGCCACACCCGAATCCAGCCCTACACCTTTTCGGAGTCCTAGGACTAAACGAAGCCCTCTGTGACACCTACCCCTAGCCCTCGGCCAACCACTACCACTACCACTAATCCTAGGCCTAACATGAGCCCTAACACTAACACTGCCCGTGGGCCTCTGCCAACCACTAGCCCTTCACCTAACCCTACCCCGAGCACTCCCCCTCGCCTAGGCTTGCGCCTAGCACTACCTCTAGTCCTAGCCCTACCCCGGGGCCTACAGCTACCCCTAACCATAGGCCCACCCCAATCCCTACCCCTAGCCACAGCTCCAACTCCTGGCCCTAGGCCTACTCCTAAGTTTACCCCGACACCCACCTCTTGCCCTATGCCTACCCCAGCGCTACGCCTACCGCTCCCTCTAGCCCTATCTCGGGCCCTAGACCAACGCACAGTGCTCACTCTAGTCCGAGGCCTAGCACTTGCCCGTTGCCGACCAGTACACCTTGCCCTACCGTTAGCCAGAGCAGTAATCCGTGTCCTACGGAATCACCCTGGACCCACCCTTAGCCACACCCGAATCCAGCCGTACACCTGTTTTGAGTCCTAGGACTAAACGGAGCCCTCCCGTGACACCTACACCTAGCCCTCGGCCAACCCCTACCATTATTACTAATCCTAGGCCTAACTGGAGCACTAACAATAACAGTGCCCGTGACCTCTGCCAACTACTAGCCCTTCACCTAATCCTACCCCGAGCACTACCCATCGCCCTAGGCCTACGCCTAGCACTACCTCTAGTCCTACCCATACACCTGGCCGTACAGCTACCCCTACCCATAGGCCCAACCCCATCCCTACCCCTAGCCACAGCTCCAACTCCTGGCCCTAGGCCTACTCCTAGGTTTACCCCGACACCCACCTCTTGCCCTATGCCTACCCCAGCGCTACGCCTACCGCTCCCACTAGCCCTAGCTCGGGTCTTAGACCAACGCCCAGTGCTCATTCTAGTTCGAGGCCTAGCACTTGCCCGTCGCTGTCCAGTACACCTTGCCCTACCGTTAGCCAGAGGACTAACCCGTGTCCTACGGAATCACCCTGGACCCACACTTAGCCACACCCGAATCCAGCCCTACACCTGTTTCAAGTCCTAGGACTAACCGGAGCCCTCCCGTGACACCTGCCCCTAGCCCTCGGCCAACCCCACCACTACAACTAATTCTAGGCCTAACATGAGCCCTAACACTAACACTGCCCGTAGGCCTCTGCCAACCACTAGCCCTTCACCTAACCCTACCCCGAGCACTTTCCCTCGCCCTAGGCCTACGCCTAGCACTACCTCTAGTCCTACCCCTACCCCTGGCCCTACAGCTACCCATACCCATATGCACACCGCCATCCCTACCCCTAGCCACAGCTCCAACTCCTGGCCCTAGGCCTACTCCTAGGTTTACCCCGACACCCACCTCTTGCCCTATGCCTACCCAAGCGCTACGCCTACTGATCCCAGTAGCACTAGCTCGGGCCCTAGACCAACGCCCATTGCTCACTCTATTCTGAGGCCTAGCACTTGCCCGTTGCCGACCAGTACATCTTGCCCTACCGTTAGCCAGAGGACTAACCCGTGTCCTACGGAATCACCCTGGACCCACCCTTAGCCACACCCGAATCCAGCCTTACACCTGTTTCAAGTCCTAGGACTAAACGGAGCCCTACCTTGACACCTACCCCTAACCCTCGCCCAACCCCTACCACTACCACTAATCCTAGGCCTAACATGAACCCGAACCCTAACACTGCCCGTGGGCCTCTGCCAACCACTAGCCATTCACCTAATCCTTCCCCGATCACTACCCATCACCCTAGGCCTACGTCTAGCACTATCTCTAGTCCTACCCATACCCTTGGCCCTACTGCTACCCCTACCTATAGGCCCAACCCCATCCCTACCCCTAGCCACAGCTCCAACTCCTGGCCGTAGGCCTACTCCTAGGTTTACCCCGACACCCACCACTTGCCCTATGCCTACCCCAGCGCTACGCCTACCGCTCCCACTAGCCCTAGCTCGGGCCCTAGACCAACGCCCAGTGCTCACTCTAGTCCGTGGCCTAGCACTTGCCCGTTGCCGACCAGTACACCTTGCCCTACCGTTAGCCAGAACACTAACCTGAGTCCCACGAAATCAACCGGTACCCACCCTTAGCCACACCCGAATCCAGCCCACACCTGTTCCGAGTCCTAGGACTTAACGGAGCCCTCCCTTGACACCTACACCTAGCCCTCGGCCAACCCCTACCACTACCACTAATCCTAGGCCTAACATGAGCCCTAACAATAACACTGCCCGTGGGCCTCTGCCAACCACTAGCCCTTCACCTAACCCTACCCCGAGCACTCCCCCTCGCCTAGGCTTGCGCCTAGCACTACCTCTAGTCCTACCCCTACCCCGAGGCCTACAGCTACCCCTAACCATAGGCCCACCCCAATCCCTACCCCTAGCCACAGCTCCAACTCCTGGCCCTAGGCCTACTCCTAAGTTTACCCCGACACCCACCTCTTGCCCTATGCCTACCCCAGCGCTACGCCTACCGCTCCCACTAGCCGTAGCTCGGGACCTAGACCAACTCCCAGTGCTCACTCTAGTCCGAAGCCTAGCATTTGCCCATCTCCGACTAGTACACCTTGCCCTACCGTTAGCCAGAGCACTAACCCGTGTCCTACGGAATCACCCTGGACCCACCCTTAGTCACACCCGAATAACGCCCTACACCTGTTCTGAGTCCTAGAACTAAACGGAGCCCTCCCGTGACACCTACACCTAGCCCATGGCCAACCCCTACCATTATTACTAATCCTAGGCCTAACTTGAGCCCTAACAATAACAGTGCCCGTGACCTCTGCCAACCACTAGCCCTTCACCTAATCCTACCCCGAGCACTACCCATCGCCCTAGGCATACGCCTAGCACTACCTCTAGTCCTAACCATACACCTGGCCCTACAGCTACCCCTACCCATAGGCCCAACCCCATCCCTACCCGTAGCCACAGCTCCAACTCCTGGCCCTAGGCCTACTCCTAGGTTTACCCCGACACCCATCTCTTGCCCTATGCCTACCCCAGCGCTTCGCCTACCGCTGCCACTAGCCCTAGCACGGCCCTAGACCAACGACCAGTGCTCACTATAGTCCGAGGCTTAGCATTTGCCCGTCCCCGACCAGTACACCTTGCCATACCGTTAGCCAGAGCACTAACCCGTGTCCTACGGAATCACCCTGGAACCACACTTAGCCACACCCGAATCCAGCCGTACACCTGTTTTGAGTCCTAGGACTAACCGGAGCCCTCCCGTGACACCTACACCTAGCCCTCGGCCAACCCCTACCACTATTACTAATCCTAGGCCAAACTTGAGCCCTAACACTAACACTGCCCGTGGGCCTCTGCCAACCACTAGCCCTTCACCTAACCCTACCCCGAGCACTCCCCCTCGCCCTAGGCCTACGCCTAGCACTACCTCTAGTCCTACCCCTACCACTGGCCCTACAGCTACCCATACCCATAGGCCCACCCCCATCCCTACCCCTAGCCACAGCTCCAACTCCTGGCCCTAAACCTACTCCTAGGTTTACCCCGAAACCCACCTCTTGCCCTATTCCTACCACAGCGCTACGCCTACCGCTCCCACTAGCCCTAGCTCGGGCCCTAGAACAACACCCAGTGCTCACTCTATTCCGAGGCCTAGCACTTGACCGTCGCCGACCAGTACACTTTGCCCTACCGTTAGCCATAGCACTAACCCGTGTCCCACGGAATCACCCTGGACCCACACTTAGCCACACCCGAATCCAGCCCTACACCTTTTCCGAGTCCTAGGACTAAACGGAGCCCTCCCGTGACACCTACCCCTAGCCCTCGGCCAACCCCTACCACTACCACTAATCCTAGGCCTAACATGGGCCCTAACACTAACACTGCCCGTGGGCCTCTGCCAACCACTAGCCCTTCACCTAACCCTACCCAGAGCACTCCCCCTCGCCCTAGGCTTACGCCTAGCACTACCTCTTGTCCTACCCCTACCCCTGGCCTTACAGCTACCCCTAACCATAGGCCCACCACCATCCCTACCCCTAGCCACAGCTCCAAATCCTGGCCCTAGGCCTACTCCTAGGTTTACCCCGACAACCACCTCTTGCCCTATGCCTACCCCAGCGCTACGCCTACTGCTCCCAGTAGCCCTAGCTCGGGCCCTAGACCCACGCCCAGTGCTCACTCTAGTTTGATGCCTAGCACTTGCCCGTCGCCGACCAGTACACCTTGCCCTACCATTAGCCAGAGCACTAACCCGTGTCCTACGGAATCACCCTGGACCCACCCTTAGCCACACCCGAATCCAGCCCTACACCTTTTCGGAGTCCTAGGACTAAACGAAGCCCTCTGTGACACCTACCCCTAGCCCTCGGCCAACCACTACCACTACCACTAATCCTAGGCCTAACATGAGCCCTAACACTAACACTGCCCGTGGGCCTCTGCCAACCACTAGCCCTTCACCTAACCCTACCCCGAGCACTCCCCCTCGTCTAGGCTTGCGCCTAGCACTACCTCTAGTCCTACCCCTACCCCGGGGCCTACAGCTACCCCTAACCATAGGCCCACCCCAATCCCTACCCCTAGCCACAGCTCCAACTCCTGGCCCTAGGCCTACTCCTAAGTTTACCCCGACACCCACCTCTTGCCCTATGCCTACCCCAGCGCTACGCCTACCGCTCCCTCTAGCCCTATCTCGGGCCCTAGACCAACGCACAGTGCTCACTCTAGTCCGAGGCCTAGCACTTGCCCGTTGCCGACCAGTACACCTTGCCCTACCGTTAGCCAGAGCAGTAATCCGTGTCCTACGGAATCACCCTGGACCCACCCTTAGCCACACCCGAATCCAGCCGTACACCTGTTTTGAGTCCTAGGACTAAACGGAGCCCTCCCGTGACACCTACACCTAGCCCTCGGCCAACCCCTACCATTATTACTAATCCTAGGCCTAACTGGAGCACTAACAATAACAGTGCCCGTGACCTCTGCCAACCACTAGCCCTTCACCTAATCCTACCCCGAGCACTACCCATCGCCCTAGGCCTACGCCTAGCACTACCTCTAGTCCTACCCATACACCTGGCCGTACAGCTACCCCTACCCATAGGCCCAACCCCATCCCTACCCCTAGCCACAGCTCCAACTCCTGGCCCTAGGCCTACTCCTAGGTTTACCCCGACACCCACCTCTTGCCCTATGCCTACCCCAGCGCTACGCCTACCGCTCCCACTAGCCCTAGCTCGGGTCTTAGACCAACGCCCAGTGCTCATTCTAGTTCGAGGCCTAGCACTTGCCCGTCGCTGTCCAGTACACCTTGCCCTACCGTTAGCCAGAGGACTAACCCGTGTCCTACGGAATCACCCTGGACCCACACTTAGCCACACCCGAATCCAGCCCTACACCTGTTTCAAGTCCTAGGACTAACCGGAGCCCTCCCGTGACACCTGCCCCTAGCCCTCGGCCAACCCCACCACTACAACTAATTCTAGGCCTAACATGAGCCCTAACACTAACACTGCCCGTAGGCCTCTGCCAACCACTAGCCCTTCACCTAACCCTACCCCGAGCACTTTCCCTCGCCCTAGGCCTACGCCTAGCACTACCTCTAGTCCTACCCCTACCCCTGGCCCTACAGCTACCCATACCCATATGCACACCGCCATCCCTACCCCTAGCCACAGCTCAAACTCCTGGCCCTAGGCCTACTCCTAGGTTTACCCCGACACCCACCTCTTGCCCTATGCCTACCCAAGCGCTACGCCTACTGATCCCAGTAGCACTAGCTCGGGCCCTAGACCAACGCCCATTGCTCACTCTATTCTGAGGCCTAGCACTTGCCCGTTGCCGACCAGTACATCTTGCCCTACCGTTAGCCAGAGGACTAACCCGTGTCCTACGGAATCACCCTGGACCCACCCTTAGCCACACCCGAATCCAGCCTTACACCTGTTTCAAGTCCTAGGACTAAACGGAGCCCTACCTTGACACCTACCCCTAACCCTCGCCCAACCCCTACCACTACCACTAATCCTAGGCCTAACATGAACCCGAACCCTAACACTGCCCGTGTGCCTCTGCCAACCACTAGCCCTTCACCTAACCCTACCCGGAGCACTCCCCCTCGCCCTAGGCCTACGCCTAGCACTACCTCTAGTCCTACACCTACCCCTGGCCCTACAGCTACACCTAACCATAGGCCCACCCCCATCCCTACCCCTAGCCACAGCTCCAACTCCTGGCCCTAGGCCTACTCCTAGGTTTACCCCGAAACCCACCTCTTGCCCTATGCCTACTACAGCGCTATGCCTACCGCTCCCTCTAGCCCTAGCTCGGGCCCTAGACCAACGCACAGTGCTCACTCTAGTCCGAGGCCTAGCACTTGCCCGTTGCCGACCAGTACACCTTGCCTTACCGTTAGCCAGAGCAGTAACCCGTGTCGTACGGAATCACCCTGGACCCACCCTTAGCCACACACGAATCCAGCCCAACACCTGTTCGGAGTCCTAGGACTAAACGGAGCCCTCCCGTGACACCTACCCCTAGCCCTCAGCCAACCCCTACCACTACCACTAATCCTAGGCCTAACATGAGCCCTAACACTAACACTGCCCGTGGGCCTCTGCCAACCACTAGCCATTCACCTAATCCTTCCCCGATCACTACCCATCACCCTAGGCCTACGTCTAGCACTATCTCTAGTCCTACCCATACCCTTGGCCCTACTGCTACCCCTACCTATAGGCCCAACCCCATCCCTACCCCTAGCCACAGCTCCAACTCCTGGCCGTAGGCCTACTCCTAGGTTTACCCCGACACCCACCACTTGCCCTATGCCTACCCCAGCGCTACGCCTACCGCTCCCACTAGCCCTAGCTCGGGCCCTAGACCTACGCCCAGTGCTCACTCTAGTCCGTGGCCTAGCACTTGCCCGTTGCCGACCAGTACACCTTGCCCTACCGTTAGCCAGAACACTAACCTGAGTCCCACGAAATCAACCGGTACCCACCCTTAGCCACACCCGAATCCAGCCCACACCTGTTCCGAGTCCTAGGACTTAACGGAGCCCTCCCTTGACACCTACACCTAGCCCTCGGCCAACCCCTACCACTACCACTAATCCTAGGCCTAACATGAGCCCTAACAATAACACTGCCCGTGGGCCTCTGCCAACCACTAGCCCTTCACCTAACCCTACCCCGAGCACTCCCCCTCGCCTAGGCTTGCGCCTAGCACTACCTCTAGTCCTACCCCTACCCCGGGGCCTACAGCTACCCCTAACCATAGGCCCACCCCAATCCCTACCCCTAGCCACAGCTCCAACTCCTGGCCCTAGGCCTACTCCTAAGTTTACCCCGACACCCACCTCTTGCCCTATGCCTACCCCAGCGCTACGCCTACCGCTCCCACTAGCCCTAGCTCGGGACCTAGACCAACTCCCAGTGCTCACTCTAGTCCGAAGCCTAGCATTTGCCCATCTCCGACTAGTACACCTTGCCCTACCGTTAGCCAGAGCACTAACCCGTGTCCTACGGAATCACCCTGGACCCACCCTTAGTCACACCCGAATAACGCCCTACACCTGTTCTGAGTCCTAGAACTAAACGGAGCCCTCCCGTGACACCTACACCTAGCCCATGGCCAACCCCTACCATTATTACTAATCCTAGGCCTAACTTGAGCCCTAACAATAACAGTGCCCGTGACCTCTGCCAACCACTAGCCCTTCACCTAATCCTACCCCGAGCACTACCCATCGCCCTAGGCCTACGCCTAGCACTACCTCTAGTCCTAACCATACACCTGGCCCTACAGCTACCCCTACCCATAGGCCCAACCCCATCCCTACCCGTAGCCACAGCTCCAACTCCTGGCCCTAGGCCTACTCCTAGGTTTACCCCGACACCCATCTCTTGCCCTATGCCTACCCCAGCGCTTCGCCTACCGCTGCCACTAGCCCTAGCACGGCCCTAGACCAACGACCAGTGCTCACTATAGTCCGAGGCTTAGCATTTGCCCGTCCCCGACCAGTACACCTTGCCATACCGTTAGCCAGAGCACTAACCCGTGTCCTACGGAATCACCCTGGACCCACCCTTAGCCACACCCGAATCCAGCCGTACACCTGTTTTGAGTCCTAGGACTAACCGGAGCCCTCCCGTGACACCTACACCTAGCCCTCGGCCAACCCCTACCACTATTACTAATCCTAGGCCAAACTTGAGCCCTAACACTAACACTGCCCGTGGGCCTCTGCCAACCACTAGCCCTTCAAGTCACCATACCCCGAGCACTCCCCCTCGCCCTAGGCCTACACCTAGCACTACCTCTAGTCCTACCCCTACCCCTGGCCCTACAGCTACCCATACCCATATGCACACCCCCATCCCTACCCCTAGCCACAGCTCCAACTCCTGGCCCTAGGCCTACTCCTAGGTTTACCCCGACACCCACCTCTTGCCCTATGCCTACCCAAGCGCTACGCCTACTGATCCCAGTAGCACTAGCTCGGGCCCTAGACCAACGCCCAGTGCTCACTCTATTCCGAGGCCTAGCACTTGCCCGTTGCCGACCAGTACATCTTGCCCTACCGTTAGCCAGAGAACTAACCCGTGTCCTACGGAATCACCCTGGACCCACCCTTAGCCACACCCGAATCCAGCCCTACATCTGTTCCGAGTCCTAGGACTAAACGGAGCCCTACCTTGATACATACCCCTAGCCCTCGGCCAACCCCTACCACTACCACTAATCCTAGGCCTAACATGGGCCCTAACACTAACACTGCCCGTGGGCCTCTGCCAACCACTAGCCCTTCACCTAACCCTACCCAGAGCACTCCCCCTCGCCCTAGGCTTACGCCTAGCACTACCTCTTGTCCTACCCCTACCCCTGGCCTTACAGCTACCCCTAACCATAGGCCCACCACCATCCCTACCCCTAGCCACAGCTCCAAATCCTGGCCCTAGGCCTACTCCTAGGTTTACCCCGACAACCACCTCTTGCCCTATGCCTACCCCAGCGCTACGCCTACTGCTCCCAGTAGCCCTAGCTCGGGCCCTAGACCCACGCCCAGTGCTCACTCTAGTTTGAGGCCTAGCACTTGCCCGTCGCCGACCAGTACACCTTGCCCTACCATTAGCCAGAGCACTAACCCGTGTCCTACGGAATCACCCTGGACCCACCCTTAGCCACACCCGAATCCAGCCCTACACCTTTTCGGAGTCCTAGGACTAAACGAAGCCCTCTGTGACACCTACCCCTAGCCCTCGGCCAACCACTACCACTACCACTAATCCTAGGCCTAACATGAGCCCTAACACTAACACTGCCCGTGGGCCTCTGCCAACCACTAGCACTTCACCTAACCCTACACCGAGCACTCCCCCTTGCCCTAGGCCTACGCCTAGCACTACTTCTAGTCCAACCCCTACACCTGGCCCTACAGCTACACCTAACCATAGGCCCACCCCCATCACGACCCCTAGCCACAGCTCCAACTCCTGGCCATAGGACTACTCCTAGGTTTACCCCGACACCCACCTCTTGCCCTATGCCTACCCCAGCGCTACACCTACCGCTCCCACTAGCCCTAGCTCGGGCCCTAGTGCAAAGCCAGGTGCTCACTCTAGTCCGAGGCCTAGCATTTGCCCATCTCAGACCAGTACACCTTGCCCTACCGTTAGCCAGAGCACTAACCCATGTCCTACAGAATCACCCTGGACCCACCCTTAGCCACACCCGAATCCAGCCGTACACCTGTTTTGAGTCCTAGGACTAAACGGAGCCCTCCCGTGACACCTACACCTAGCCCTTGGCCAACCCCTACCATTATTACTAATCCTAGGCCTAACTTGAGCCCTAACACTAACACTGCCCGTGGGCCTCTGCCAACCACTAGCACTTCACCTAACCCTACCCCGATCACTCCCCCTCGCCCTGGGCCTACGCCTAGCACTACCTCTAGTCCTACCCCTACCCCTGGCCCTACAGCTACCCCTAACCACAGGCCCATCCCCATCCCTACTCCTAGCCACAGCTCCAACTCCTGGCCCTAGGCCTACTCCTAGGTTTACCCCGACACCCACCTCTTGCCCTATGCCTACCCCAGCACTACGCCTACCGCTCCCACTAGCCCTAGCTCAGACCCTAGACCAACGCCCAGTGCTCATTCTAGTCCGAGGCCTAGCACTTGCCCGTCGCCTACCAGTACACCTTACCCTACCATTAGTCAGAACACTAACCTGTGTCCACCGAATTCACCCTGGACCCACCCTTAGCCACACCCGAATCCAGCCCTACACCTGTTCCGAGTCCTAGGACTAACCGGAGTTTTCCCGTGACACCTACCTTTAGCCCTCGGCCAACCCCTACCACTACCACTAATTATAGGCCTAACATGAGCCCTAACACTAACACTGCCCGTGGGCCTCTGCCAACCACTAGCACTTCACCTAACCCTACCCCGAGCACTCCCCCTCGCCCTAGGCCTACGCCTAGCACTACTTCTAGTCCTACCCCTACCCCTGGCCCCAAAGCTACCCCTAACCATAGGCCCACCCTTATCCCTACTCCTAGCCACAGCTCCAACTCCTGGCCCTAGGCCTACTCCTAGGTTTAACCCGCACCCACTTCTTGCCCTATGCCTACCCCAGCGCTTCGCCTACCGCTGCCACTAGCCCTAGCTCGGCCCTAGACCAACGCCCAGTGCTCACTCTAGTCGGAAGCCTAGCATTTGCCCGTCCCCGACCAGTACATCTTGCCATACCGTTAGCCAGAGCACTAACCCGTGTCCTACGGAATCACCCTGGACCCACCCTTAGCCACACCCGAATCCAGCCCTACAACTGTTCCGAGTCCTAGGACTATCCGGAGTTTTCCCGTGACACCTACCCTTAGCCCTCGGCAAACCCCTACCACTACCACTAATGCTAGGCCTAATATGAGCCCTAACACTAACACTGCCCTTGGGTCTCTGCCAAACACTAGCACTTCACCTAACCCTACACCGAGCACTCCCCCTCGCCCTAGGCCTACGCCTAGCACTACCTCTAGTCCTACCCCTACCCCTGGCCTTACAGCTACCCCTAACCATAGGCCCACCACCATCCCTACCCCTAGCCACAGCTCCAAATCCTGGCCCTAGGCCTACTCCTAGGTTTACCCCGACAACCACCTCTTGCCCTATGCCTACCCCAGCGCTACGCCTACTGCTCGCAGTAGCCCTAGCTCGGGCCCTAGACCCACGCCCAGTGCTCACTCTAGTTTGAGGCCTAGCACTTGCCCGTCGCCGACCAGTACACCTTGCCCTACCATTAGCCAGAGCACTAACCCGTGTCCTACGGAATCACCCTGGACCCACCCTTAGCCACACCCGAATCCAGCCCTACACCTTCTCGGAGTCCTAGGACTAAACGAAGCCCTCTGTGACACCTACCCCTAGCCCTCGGCCAACCACTACCACTACCACTAATCCTAGGCCTAACATGAGCCCTAACACTAACACTGCCCGTGGGCCTCTGCCAACCACTAGCCCTTCACCTAACCCTACCCCGAGCACTCCCCCTCGCCTAGGCTTGCGCCTAGCACTACCTCTAGTCCTACCCCTACCCCGGGGCCTACAGCTACCCCTAACCATAGGCCCACCCCAATCCCTACCCCTAGCCACAGCTCCAACTCCTGGCCCTAGGCCTACTCCTAAGTTTACCCCGACACCCACCTCTTGCCCTATGCCTACCCCAGCGCTACGCCTACCGCTCCCTCTAGCCCTATCTCGGGCCCTAGACCAACGCACAGTGCTCACTCTAGTCCGAGGCCTAGCACTTGCCCGTTGCCGACCAGTACACCTTGCCCTACCGTTAGCCAGAGCAGTAACCCGTGTCCTACGGAATCACCCTGGACCCACCCTTAGCCACACCCGAATCCAGCCGTACACCTGTTTTGAGTCCTAGGACTAAACGGAGCCCTCCCGTGACACCTACACCTAGCCCTCGGCCAACCCCTACCATTATTACTAATCCTAGGCCTAACTGGAGCACTAACAATAACAGTGCCCGTGACCTCTGCCAACCACTAGCCCTTCACCTAATCCTACCCCGAGCACTACCCATCGCCCTAGGCCTACGCCTAGCACTACCTCTAGTCCTACCCATACACCTGGCCGTACAGCTACCCCTACCCATAGGCCCAACCCCATCCCTACCCCTAGCCACAGCTCCAACTCCTGGCCCTAGGCCTACTCCTAGGTTTACCCCGACACCCACCTCTTGCCCTATGCCTACCCCAGCGCTAAGCCTACCGCTCCCACTAGCCCTAGCTCGGGTCTTAGACCAACGCCCAGTGCTCATTGTAGTTCGAGGCCTAGCACTTGCCCGTCGCTGACCAGTACACCTTGCCCTACCGTTAGCCAGAGGACTAACCCGTGTCCTACGGAATCACCCTGGACCCACACTTAGCCACACCCGAATCCAGCCCTACACCTGTTTCAAGTCCGAGGACTAACCGGAGCCCTCCCGTGACACCTGCCCCTAGCCCTCGGCCAACCCCACCACTACAACTAATTCTAGGCCTAACAAGAGCCCTAACACTAACACTGCCCGTAGGCCTCTGCCAACCACTAGCCCTTCACCTAACCCTACCCCGAGCACTTTCCCTCGCCCTAGGCCTACGCCTAGCACTACCTCTAGTCCTACCCCTATCCCTGGCCCTACAGCTACCCATACCCATATGCACACCCCCATCCCTACCCCTAGCCACAGCTCCAACTCCTGGCCCTAGGCCTACTCCTAGGTTTACCCCGACACCCACCTCTTGCCCTATGCCTACCCAAGCGCTACGCCTACTGATCCCCGTAGCACTAGCTCGGGCCCTAGACCAACGCCCATTGCTCACTCTATTCTGAGGCCTAGCACTTGCCCGTTGCCGACCAGTACATCTTGCCCTACCGTTAGCCAGAGAACTAACCCGTGTCCTACGGAATCACCCTGGACCCACCCTTAGCCACACCCGAATCCAGCCCTACATCTGTTCCGAGTTCTAGGACTAAACGTAGCCCTACCTTGACACCTACCCCTAGCCCTCGGCCAACCCCTACCACTACCACTAATCCTAGGCCTAACATGAGCCCTAACACTAACACTGCCCGTGGGCGTCTGCCAACAACTAGCCCTTCACCTAACCCTACCCCGAGCAGTCCCCCTCCCCCTAGGCCTACGCCTAGCACTACCTCTAGTCCTACCCCTACCCCTGGCCCTACAGGTACCCCTACCCATAGGCCCACCCCCATCCTTACCCCTAGCCACAGCTCCAACTCCTGGCCCTAGGCCTACTCCTAAGTTTACCCCGACACCCACCTCTTGCCCTATGCCTACCCCAGCGCTACGCCTACCGCTCCCACTAGCCCTAGCTCGGGACCTAGACCAAAGCCCAGTGCTCACTCTAGTCCGAGGCCTAGCACTTGCCAGTCAGCGACCAGTACACCTTGCCCTACCGTTAGCCAGAGGACTAACCCGTGTCCTACGGAATCACCCTGGACCCACCCTTAGCCACACCCGAATCCAGCCTTACACCTGTTTCAAGTCCTAGGACTAAACGGAGCCCTACCTTGACACCTACCCCTAACCCTCGCCCAACCCCTACCACTACCACTAATCCTAGGCCTAACATGAACCCTAACCCTAACACTGCCCGTGTGCCTCTGCCAACCACTAGCCCTTCACCTAACCCTACCCCGAGCACTCCCCCTCGCCCTAGGCCTACGCCTAGCACTACCTCTAGTCCTACACCTACCCCTGGCCCTACAGCTACACCTAACCATAGGCCCACCCCCATCCCTACCCCTAGCCACAGCTCCAACTCCTGGCCCTAGGCCTACTCCTAGGTTTACCCCGAAACCCACCTCTTGCCCTATGCCTACTACAGCGCTATGCCTACCGCTCCCTCTAGCCCTAGCTCGGGCCCTAGACCAACGCACAGTGCTCACTCTAGTCCGAGGCCTAGCACTTGCCCGTTGCCGACCAGTACACCTTGCCTTACCGTTAGCCAGAGCAGTAACCCGTGTCCTACGGAATCACCCTGGACCCACCCTTAGCCACACACGAATCCAGCCCAACACCTGTTCGGAGTCCTAGGACTAAACGGAGCCCTCCCGTGACACCTACCCCTAGCCCTCAGCCAACCCCTACCACTACCACTAATCCTAGGCCTAACATGAGCCCTAACACTAACACTGCCCGTGGGCCTCTGCCAACCACTAGCCATTCACCTAATCCTTCCCCGATCACTACCCATCACCCTAGGCCTACGCCTAGCACTATCTCTAGTCCTACCCATACCCTTGGCCCTACTGCTACCCCTACCTATAGGCCCAACCCCATCCCTACCCCTAGCCACAGCTCCAACTCCTGGCCGTAGGCCTACTCCTAGGTTTACCCCGACACCCACCACTTGCCCTATGCCTACCCCAGCGCTACGCCTACCGCTCCCACTAGCCCTAGCTCGGGCCCTAGACCAACGCCCAGTGCTCACTCTAGTCCGTGGCCTAGCACTTGCTCGTTGCCGACCAGTACACCTTGCCCTACCGTTAGCCAGAACACTAACCTGAGTCCCACGAAATCAACCGGTACCCACCCTTAGCCACACCCGAATCCAGCCCACACCTGTTCCGAGTCCTAGGACTTAACGGAGCCCTCCCTTGACACCTACACCTAGCCCTCGGCCAACCCCTACCACTACCACTAATCCTAGGCCTAACATGAGCCCTAACAATAACACTGCCCGTGGGCCTCTGCCAACCACTAGCCCTTCACCTAACCCTACCCCGAGCACTCCCCCTCGCCTAGGCTTGCGCCTAGCACTACCTCTAGTCCTACCCCTACCCCGGGGCCTACAGCTACCCCTAACCATAGGCCCACCCCAATCCCTACCCCTAGCCACAGCTCCAACTCCTGGCCCTAGGCCTACTCCTAAGTTTACCCCGACACCCACCTCTTGCCCTATGCCTACCCCAGCGCTACGCCTACCGCTCCCACTAGCCCTAGCTCGGGACCTAGACCAACTCCCAGTGCTCACTCTAGTCCGAAGCCTAGCATTTGCCCATCTCCGACTAGTACACCTTGCCCTACCGTTAGCCAGAGCACTAACCCGTGTCCTACGGAATCACCCTGGACCCACCCTTAGTCACACCCGAATAACGCCCTACACCTGTTCTGAGTCCTAGAACTAAACGGAGCCCTCCCGTGACACCTACACCTAGCCCATGGCCAACCCCTACCATTATTACTAATCCTAGGCCTAACTTGAGCCCTAACAATAACAGTGCCCGTGACCTCTGCCAACCACTAGCCCTTCACCTAATCCTACCCCAAGCACTACCCATCGCCCTAGGCCTACGCCTAGCACTACCTCTAGTCCTAACCATACACCTGGCCCTACAGCTACCCCTACCCATAGGCCCAACCCCATCCCTACCCGTAGCCACAGCTCCAACTCCTGGCCCTAGGCCTACTCCTAGGTTTACCCCGACACCCATCTCTTGCCCTATGCCTACCCCAGCGCTTCGCCTACCGCTGCCACTAGCCCTAGCACGGCCCTAGACCAACGACCAGTGCTCACTCTAGTCCGAGGCCTAGCATTTGCCCGTCGCCGACCAGTACACCTTGCCATACCGTTAGCCAGAGCACTAACCCGTGTCCTACGGAATCACCCTGGACCCACCCTTAGCCACACCCGAATCCAGCCGTACACCTGTTTTGAGTCCTAGGACTAAACGGAGCCCTCCCGTGACACCTACACCTAGCCCTCGGCCAACCCCTACCACTATTACTAATCCTAGGCCAAACTTGAGCCCTAACACTAACACTGCCCGTGGGCCTCTGCCAACCACTAGCCCTTCACCTAACCCTACCCCGAGCACTCCCCCTCGCCCTAGGCCTACGCCTAGCACTACCTCTAGTCCTACCCCTACCCCTGGCCCTACAGCTACCCATACCCATAGGCCCACCCCCATCCCTACCCCTAGCCACAGCTCCAACTCCTGGCCCTAGGCCTACTCCTAGGTTTACCCCGAAACCCACCTCTTGCCCTATTCCTACCACAGCGCTACGCCTACCGCTCCCACTAGCCCTAGCTCGGGCCCTAGAACAACACCCAGTGTTCACTCTAGTCCGAGGCCTAGCACTTGACCGTCGCCGACCAGTACACTTTGCCCTACCGTTAGCCATAGCACTAACCCGTGTCCCACGGAATCACCCTGGACCCACACTTAGCCACACCCGAATCCAGCCCTACACCTTTTCCGAGTCCTAGGACTAAACGGAGCCCTCCCGTGACACCTACCCCTAGCCCTCGGCCAACCCCTACCACTACCACTAATCCTAGGCCTAACATGAGCCCTAACACTAACACTGCCCATGGGCCTCTGCCAACCACTAGCCCTTCAAGTCACCATACCCCGAGCACTCCCCCTCGCCCTAGGCCTACACCTAGCACTACCTCTAGTCCTACCCCTACCCCTGGCCCTACAGCTACCCATACCCATATGCACACCCCCATCCCTACCCCTAGCCACAGCTCCAACTCCTGGCCCTAGGCCTACTCCTAGGTTTACCCCGACACCCACCTCTTGCCCTATGCCTACCCAAGCGCTACGCCTACTGATCCCAGTAGCACTAGCTCGGGCCCTAGACCAACGCCCAGTGCTCACTCTATTCCGAGGCCTAGCACTTGCCCGTTGCCGACCAGTACATCTTGCCCTACCGTTAGCCAGAGAACTAACCCGTGTCCTACGGAATCACCCTGGACCCACCCTTAGCCACACCCGAATCCAGCCCTACATCTGTTCCGAGTCCTAGGACTAAACGGAGCCCTACCTTGACACATACCCCTAGCCCTCGGCCAACCCCTACCACTACCACTAATCCTAGGCCTAACATGAGCCCTAACACTAACACTGCCCGTGGGCCTCTGCCAACCACTAGCCCTTCACCTAACCCTACCCAGAGCACTCCCCCTCGCCCTAGGCTTACGCCTAGCACTACCTCTAGTCCTACCCCTACCCCTGGCCCTAAAGCTACCCCTACCCATAGCCCCACCCCCATCCCTACCCCTAGCCACAGCTCCAACTCCTGGCCCTATGCCTACTCCTAGGTTTACCCCGACACCCACCTCTTGCCCTATGCCTACCCCAGCGCTACGCCTACCGCTCCCACTAGCCCTAGCTTGGGCCTTAGACCAACGCCCAGTGCTCATTCTAGTCCGAGGCCTAGCACTTGCCCATCGCTGACCAGTACACCTTGCCGTACCGTTAGCCAGAACATTAACCTGTGTCTCACGAAATCACCCTGGACCCACCCTTAGCCACACCCGAATCCAGCTCTACAACTGTTCCGAGTCCTAGGACTAACCGGAGTTTTCCCGTGACACCTACCCTTAGCCCTCGGCAAACCCCTACCACTACAACTAATGCTAGGCCTAATATGAGCCCTAACACTAACACTGCCCTTGGGCCTCTGCCAACCACTAGCACTTCACCTAACCCTACCTTGAGCACTCCCCCTCGCCCTAGGCCTACGCCTAGCACTACCTCTAGTCCTACCCCTACCCCTGGCCTTACAGCTACCCCTAACCATAGGCCCACCACCATCCCTACCCCTAGCCACAGCTCCAAATCCTGGCCCTAGGCCTACTCCTAGGTTTACCCCGACAACCACCTCTTGCCCTATGCCTACCCCAGCGCTACGCCTACTGCTCCCAGTAGCCCTAGCTCGGGCCCTAGACCCACGCCCAGTGCTCACTCTAGTTTGAGGCCTAGCACTTGCCCGTCTCCGACCAGTACACCTTGCCCTACCATTAGCCAGAGCACTAACCCGTGTCCTACGGAATCACCCTGGACCCACCCTTAGCCACACCCGAATCCAGCCCTACACCTTTTCGGAGTCCTAGGACTAAACGAAGCCCTCTGTGACACCTACCCCTAGCCCTCGGCCAACCACTACCACTACCACTAATCCTAGGCCTAACATGAGCCCTAACACTAACACTGCCCGTGGGCCTCTGCCAACCACTAGCACTTCACCTAACCCTACACCGAGCACTCCCCCTCGCCCTAGGCCTACGCCTAGCACTACCTCTAGTCCAACCCCTACACCTGGCCCTACAGCTACACCTAACCATAGGCCCACCCCCATCACGACCCCTAGCCACAGCTCCAACTCCTGGCCATAGGACTACTCCTAGGTTTACCCCGACACCCACCTCTTGCCCTATGCCTACCCCAGCGCTACACCTACCGCTCCCACTAGCCCTAGCTCGGGCCCTAGTCCAAAGCCAGGTGCTCACTCTAGTCCGAGGCCTAGCACTTGCCCGTCACCGACCAGTACACCTTGCCCTACCGTTAGCCAGAGGACTAACCCGTGACCTACAGAATCACCCTGGACCCACCCTTAGCCACACCCGAATCCAGCCGTACACCTGTTTTGAGTCCTAGGACTAAACGGAGCCCTCCCGTGACACCTACACCTAGCCCTTGGCCAACCCCTACCATTATTACAAATCCTAGGACTAACTTGAGCCCTAACACTAACACTGCCCGTGGGCCTCTGCCAACCACTAACCCTTCAACTAACCCTACCCCGAGCACTCCCCCTCGCGCTAGGCTTACGCCTAGCACTGTCTATATTCCTACCCCTACACCGGGCCCTACAGCTACCCCTAACCATAGGCCCACCCCAATCCCTACCCCTAGCCACAGCTCCAACTCCTGGCCCTAGGCCTACTCCTAAGTTTACCCGACACCCACCTCTTGCCCTATGCCTACCCCATCGCTACGCCTACCGCTCCCACTAGCCCTAGCTCGGGCCCTAGACCAACGCCCAGTGCTCACTCTAGTCCGATGCCTAGCATTTGCCCATCTCAGACCAGTACACCTTGCCCTACCGTTAGCCAGAGCACTAACCCATGTCCTACGGAATCTCACTGGACCCACCCTTAGCCACACCCGAATCCAGCCCTACACCTGTTTCAAGTCCTAGGACTAAACGGAGACATCCCGTGACCCCTACCCCTAGCCCTCGGCCAACCACTACCACTACCACTAATCCTAGGCCTAACATGAGCCCTAACACTAACACTGCCCGTGGGCCTCTGCCAACCACTAGCACTTCACCTAACCCTACCCCGATCACTCCCCCTCGCCCTGGGCCTACGCCTAGCACTACCTCTAGTCCTACCCCTACCCCTGGCCCTACAGCTACCCCTAACCACAGGCCCATCCCCATCCCTACTCCTAGCCACAGCTCCAACTCCTGGCCCTAGGCCTACTCCTAGGTTTACCCCGACACCCACCTCTTGCCCTATGCCTACCCCAGCGCTACGCCTACCGCTCCCACTAGCCCTAGCTCAGACCCTAGACCAACGCCCAGTGCTCATTCTAGTCCGAGGCCTAGCACTTGCCCGTCGCCTACCAGTACACCTTACCCTACCATTAGTCAGAACACTAACCTGTGTCCACCGAATTCACCCTGGACCCACCCTTAGCCACACCCGAATCCAGCCCTACACCTGTTCCGAGTCCTAGGACTAACCGGAGTTTTCCCGTGACACCTACCTTTAGCCCTCGGCCAACCCCTACCACTACCACTAATTATAGGCCTAACATGAGCCCTAACACTAACACTGCCCGTGGGCCTCTGCCAACCACTAGCACTTCACCTAACCCTACCCCGAGCACTCCCCCTCGCCCTAGGCCTACGCCTAGCACTACTTCTAGTCCTACTCCTACCCCTGGCCCCAAAGCTACCCCTAACCATAGGCCCACCCTTATCCCTACTCCTAGCCACAGCTCCAACTCCTGGCCCTAGGCCTACTCCTAGGTTTAACCCGCACCCACTTCTTGCCCTATGCCTACCCCAGCGCTTCGCCTACCGCTGCCACTAGCCCTAGCTCGGCCCTAGACCAACGCCCAGTGCTCACTCTAGTCGGAAGCCTAGCATTTGCCCGTCCCCGACCAGTACATCTTGCCATACCGTTAGCCAGAGCACTAACCCGTGTCCTACGGAATCACCCTGGACCCACCCTTAGCCACACCCGAATCCAGCCCTACACCTGTTCGAAGTCCTAGGACTAAACGAAGCCCTACCTTGATACATACCCCTAGCCCTCGGCCAACCCGTACCACTACCACTAATCCTAGGCCTAACATGAGCCCTAACACAAACACTGCCCGTGGGCCTCTGCCAACCACTAGCACTTCACCTAACCCTACCCCGAGCACTCCCCCTCGCCCTAGGCCTACGCCTAGCACTACCTCTAGTCCTACCTTTACACCTGGCCCTACAGCTACACCTAACCATAGGCCCACCCCCATCACGACCCCTAGCCACAGCTCCAACTCCTGGCCTTAGGACTACTCCTAGGTTTACCCCGACACCCACCTCTTGCCCTATGCCTACCCCAGCGCTACACCTACCGCTCCTACTAGCCCTAGCTCGGGCCCTAGACCAAAGCCAGGTGCTCACTCTAGTCCGAGGCCTAGCACTTGCCCGTCACCGACCAGTACACCTTGCCCCACCGTTAGCCAGAGGACTAACCCGTGACCTACAGAATCACCCTGGACCCACCCTTAGCCACACCCGAATCCAGCTGTACACCTGTTTTGAGTCCTAGGACTAAACGGAGCACTCCCGTGACACCTACACCTAGCCCTTGGCCAACCCCTACCATTATTACTAATCCTAGGCCTAACTTGAGCCCTAACACTAACACTGCCCGTGGGCCTCTGCCAACCACTAACCCTTCAACTAACCCTACCCCGAGCACTCCCCCTCGCCGTAGGCCTACGCCTAGCACTACCTCTAGTCTTACCCCTACCCCTGGCCCTACAGCTACACCTAACCATAGGCCCAACCCCATCCCTACCCCTAGCCACAGCTCCAACTCCTGGCCCTAGGCCTACTCCTAGGTTTACCCCGACACCCACCTCTTGCCCTATGCCTACCCCAGCGCTACGCCTACTGCTCTCAGTAGCCCTAGCTCGGGCCCTAGACCAACGCCCAGTGCTCACTCTAGTCCGAGGCCTACCACTTGCCCGTCTCCGACCAGTACACCTTGCCCTATCGTTAGCCAGAGAACTGACCCGTGTCCTACGGAATCACCCTGGACCCACCCTTAGCCACACCCGAATCCAGCCCTACATCTGTTTCAAGTCCTAAGACTAAACGGAGCCCTCCCGTGACACCTACACCTAGCCCTCGGCCAACCCCTAACACTACCACTAATCCTTGGCCTAACATGAGCCCTAACAATAAAACCGCCTGTGGGCCTCTGCCAACCACTAGCCCTTCATCTAACCCTACCCCGAGCACTCCCCCTCGCGCTAGGCTTACGCCTAGCACTGTCTATAGTCCTACCACTACACCGTGCCCTACAGCTACCCCTAACCATAGGCCCACCCCAATCCCTACCCGTAGACACAGCTCCAACTCCTGGCCCTAGGTCTACTCCTAGGTTTACCCCGACACCCACCTCTTGCCCTATGCCTACCCCAGCGCTACGCCTACCGCTCCCACTAGCCCTAGCTCGGGACCTAGACCAACTCCCAGTGCTCACTCTAGTCCGAAGCCTAGCATTTGCCCATCTCCGACCAGTACACCTTGCCCTACCGTTAGCCAGAGCACTAACCCGTGTCCTACGGAATCACCCTGGACCCACCCTTAGTCACACCCGAATAACGCCCTACACCTGTTCTGAGTCCTAGAACTAAACGGAGCCCTCCCGTGACACCTACACCTAGCCCATGGCCAACCCCTACCATTATTACTAATCCTAGGCCTAACTTGAGCCCTAACAATAACAGTGCCCGTGACCTCTGCCAACCACTAGCCCTTCACCTAATCCTACCCCGAGCACTACCCATCGCCCTAGGCCTACGCCTAGCACTACCTCTAGTCCTAACCATACACCTGGCCCTACAGCTACCCCTACCCATAGGCCCAACCCCATCCCTACCCGTAGCCACAGCTCCAACTCCTGGCCCTAGGCCTACTCCTAGGTTTACCCCGACACCCACCTCTTGCCCCAGGCCTACCCCAGCGCTACGCCTACCGCTCCCACTAGCCCTACCTCGGGACTTAGACCAACGCCCAGTGCTCATTCTAGTTCGAGCCCTAGCACTTGCCCGTCGCTGACCAGTACACCTTGCCCTACCGTTAGCCAGAGGACTAACCCGTGTCCTACGGAATCACCCTGGAACCACACTTAGCCACACCCGACTCCAGCCCTACACCTGTTTCAAGTCCTAGGACTAACCGGAGCCCTCCCGTGACACCTGCCCCTAGCCCTCGGCCAACCCCTACCACTACCACTAATCCTAGGCCTAACATGAGCCCTAACACTAACACTGCCCGTGGGCCTCTGCCAACCACTAGCCCTTCACCTAACCCTACCCCGAGCAGTCCCCCTCCCCCTAGGCCTATGCCTAGCACTACCTCTAGTCCTACCCCTACCCCTGGCCCTACAGGTACCACTACCCATAGGCCCACCCCCATCCTTACCCCTAGCCACAGCTCCAACTCCTGGCCCTAGGCCTACTCCTAAGTTTACCCCGACACCCACCTCTTGCCCTATGCCTACCCCAGCGCTACGCCTACCGCTCCCACTAGCCCTAGCTCTGGACCAAAACCAACCCCCAGTGCTCACTCTAGTCCGAGGCCTAGCACTTGCCAGTCAGCGACCAGTACACCTTGCCCTACCGTTAGCCAGAGGACTAACCCGTGTCCTACGGAATCACCCTGGACCCACCCTTAGCCACACCCGAATCCAGCCTTACACCTGTTTCAAGTTCTAGGACTAACCGGAGCCCTCCCGTGACACCTACCCCTAACCCTTGGCCAATCCCTACCACTACCACTAATTTTAGGCCTAACATGAGCCCTAACACTAACACTGCCCGTAGGCCTCTGCCAACCACTAGCCCTTCACCTAACCCTACCCCGAGCACTCCCCCTCGCCCTAGGCCTAAGCCTAGCACTACCTCTAGTCCTACCACTACACCTGGCCCTACAGCTACCCTACCCACAGGCCCACCCCCATCCCTACCCCTAGCCACAGCTCCAACTCCTGGCCCTAGGCCTACTCCTAGGTTTACCCCGACACCCAACTCTTGCCCTATGCCTACCCCAGCGCTACGCCTACCGCTCCCACTAGCCCTAGCTCGGGCCCTCGACCAACGCCAGGTGCTCACTCCAGTCCGAGGCCTAGCACTTGCCCGTCACCGAACAGTACACCTTGCCCTACCGTTAGCCAGAGGACTAACCCGTGTCCTACGGAATCACCCTGGACCCACACTTAGCCACACACGAATCCAGCCCTACACCTGTTTCAAGTCCTAGGACTAACCGGAGCCCTCCCGTGACACCTGCCTTTAGCCCTCGGCCAACCCCTACCACTATAACTAATTCTAGGCCTAACATGAGCCCTAACACTAACACTGCCCGTAGGCCTCTGTTAACCACTAGCCCTTCACCTAAACCTACCCCGAGCACTGCCCCTCGCCCTAAGCCTACGCCTAGCACTACCTCTAGTCCTACCCCTACCCCTGGCCCTACAGCTACCCCTACCCATAGGCACACCCCATCCCTACTCCTAGCCACAGCTCCAACTCCTGGCCCAAGGCCTACTCCTAGGTTTACCCCGACACCCACCTCTTGCCCTATGCCTACCACAGCGCTACGCCTACCGCTCCCACTAGCCCTAGCTCGGGCCCTAGACCACGCCCAGTGCTCACTCTAGTCCGAGGCGTAGCACTTGCCCGTCGCCGACCTGTACACCTTGCCCTACCGTTAGCCAGAACACTAACCTGTGTCCCACGAAATCACCCTGTACCCACCCTTAGCCACACCCGAATCCAGCCCTACACATGTTCCGAGTCCTAGGACTAAACGGAGCCCTCCCTAGAAACCTACCCCTAGCCCTCGGCCAACCCCTACCACGACCACTAATCCTAGGCCTAACATGAGCCCTAACACTAACACTGCCCGTGGGCCTCTGCAAACAACTAGCCCTTCACCTAACCCTACCCCGAGCACTCCCCCTCGCCCTAGGCCTACGCCAAGCACTACCTCTAGTCCTACCCCTACCCCTGGCCCTACAGCTACCCATACCCATAGGCCCACCCCCATCCCTACCCCTAGCCACAGCTCCAACTCCTGGCCCTAGGCCTACTCCTAGGTTTACCCCGAAACCCACCTCTTGCCCTATTCCTACCACAGCGCTACACCTACCGCTCCCACTAGCCCTAGCTCGGGCCCTAGAACAACACCCAGTGCTCACTCTAGTCCGAGGCCTAGCACTTGACCGTCGCCGACCAGTACACTTTGCCCTACCGTTAGCCATAGCACTAACCCGTGTCCCACGGAATCACCCTGGACCCACACTTAGCCACACCCGAATCCAGCCCTACACCTTTTCCGAGTCCTAGGACTAAACGGAGCCCTCCCGTGACACCTACCCCTAGCCCTCGGCCAACCCCTACCACTACCACTAATCCTAGGCCTAACATGAGCCCTAACACTAACACTGCCCGTGGGCCTCTGCCAACCACTAGCCCTTCAAGTCACCATACCCCGAGCACTCCCCCTCGCCCTAGGCCTACACCTAGCACTACCTCTAGTCCTACCCCTACCCCTGGCCCTACAGCTACCCATACCCATATGCACACCCCCATCCCTACCCCTAGCCACAGCTCCAACTCCTGGCCCTAGGCCTACTCCTAGGTTTACCCCGACACCCACCTCTTGCCCTATGCCTACCCAAGCGCTACGCCTACTGATCCCAGTAGCACTAGCTCGGGCCCTAGACCAACGCCCAGTGCTCACTCTATTCCGAGGCCTAGCACTTGCCCGTTGCCGACCAGTACATCTTGCCCTACCGTTAGCCAGAGAACTAACCCGTGTCCTACGGAATCACCCTGGACCCACCCTTAGCCACACCCGAATCCAGCCCTACATCTGTTCCGAGTCCTAGGACTAAACGGAGCCCAGCCTTGACACATACCCCTAGCCCTCGGCCAACCCCTACCACTACCACTAATCCTAGGCCTAACATGAGCCCTAACACTAACACTGCCCGTGGGCCTCTGCCAACCACTAGCCATTCACCTAATCCTTCCCCGATCACTACCCATCACCCTAGGCCTACGCCTAGCACTATCTCTAGTCCTACCCATACCCCTGGCTCTACTGCTACCCCTACCCATAGGCCCAACCCCATCCCTACCCCTAGCCACAGCTCCAACTCCTGGCCCTAGGCCTACTCCTAGGTTTACCCCGACACCCATCTCTTGCCCTATGCCTACCCCAGCGCTTCGCCTACCGCTGCCACTAGCCCTAGCACGGCCCTAGACCAACGCCCAGTGCTCATTCTAGTCCGAGGCCTAGCACTTGCCCATCGCTGTCCAGTACACCTTGCCCTACCGTTAGCCAGAACATTAACCTGTGTCCCACATAATCACCCTGGACCCACCCTTAGCCACACCCGAATCCAGCTCTACACCTGTTCCGAGTCCTAGGACTAACCGGAGTTTTCCCGTGACACCTACCATTAGCCCTCGGCAAACCCCTACCACTACCACTAATGCTAGGCCTAATATGAGCCCTAACGCTAACACTGCCCTTGGGCCTCTGCCAACCACTAGCACTTCACCTAACCCTACCCCGAGCACTCCCCCTCGCCCTAGGCCTACGCCTAGCACTACCTCTAGTCCTACCCCTACCCCTGGCCCTACAGCTACCCCTACCCAGAGGCCCACCCCCATCCCTACCCCTAGCCACAGCTCCAACTCCTGGCCCTAGGCCTACTCCTAGGTTTACCCCGACACCCACCTCTTGCCCTATGCCTACCCCAGCGCTACGCCTACCGCTCCCACTAGCCCTAGCTCGGGCCCTAGACCAACGCCCAGTGCTCACTCTAGTCCGAGGCCTAGCACTTGCCCGTCGCCGACCAGTACACCTTGCCCTACCGTTAGCCAGAACACTAACCTGTGTCCCACGAAATCACCCTGGACCCACCCTTAGCCACACCCGAATCCAGCCCTACACCTGTTCCGAGTCCTAGGACTTAACGGAGCCCTCCCTTGACACCTACACCTAGCCCTCGGCCAACCCCTACCACTACCACTAATCCTAGGCCTAACATTAGCCCTAACAATAACACTGCCCGTAGGCCTCTGCCAACCACTAGCCCTTCACCTAACCCTACCCCGAGCACTCCCCCTCGAGCTAGGCTTACGCCTAGCACTACCTCTAGTCCTACCCCTACCCCGGGCCCTACAGCTACCCCTAACCATAGGCCCACCCCAATCCCTACCCCGAGCCACATCTCCAACTCCTGGCCCTAGGCCCTCTCCTAAGTTTATCCCGACATCCACCTCTTGCCCTATGCCTACCCCAGCGCTACGCCTACCGCTCCCACTAGCCCTAGCTCGGGCCCTAGACCAACGCCCAGTGCTCACTCTAGTCCGAGGCCTAGCATTTGCCAGTCCCCGACCTGTAGACCTTGCCATACCGTTAGCCAGAGCACTAACCCGTGTCCTACGGAATCACCCTGGACCCACCCTTAGCCACACCCGAATCAGCCGTACACCAGTTTTGAGTCTAGGACTAAATGGAGCCCTCTAGTGACACCTACACTTAGCCCTCGGCCAACCCCTACCACTATTACTAATCCTAGGACTAACTTGAGCCCTAACACTAACACTGCTCGTGGGCCTCTGCCAACCACTAGCCCTTCACCTAACCCTACCCAGAGCACTCCCCCTCGCCCTAGGCCTACGCCTAGCACTACCTCTAGTCCTACCCCTACCCCTGGCCCTACAGCTACCCCTACCCATAGGCCCACCCCCATCCCTACCCTTAGCCACAGCTCCAACTCCTGGCCCTAGGCCTACTCCTAGGTTTACCCCGACACCCACCTCTTGCCCTATGCCTACCCCAGCGCTATGCCTACCGCTCCAACTAGCCCTAGCTCAGACCCTAGACCAACGCCCAGTGCTCATTCTAGTCCGAGGCCTAGCACTTGCCCGTCGCCGACCAGTACACCTTGCCCTACCGTTAGCCAGAACACTAACCTGTGTCCCACGAAATCACCCTGGACCCACCCTTAGCCACACCCGAATCCAGCCCTACACCTGTTTCAAGTCCTAGGACTAAACGGAGCCCTCCCGTGACACCTACCCCTAGCCCTCGGCCAACCCCTACCACTACCACTAATTTTAGGCCTAACATGAGCCCTAACACTAACACTGCCCGTAGGCCTCTGCCAACCACTAGCCCTTCACCTAACCCTACCCCGAGCACTCCCCCTCGCCCTAGGCCTACGCCTAGCACTACCTCTAGTCCTACCCCTACCCCTGAACCTACAGCTACCCTACCCACAGGCCCACCCCCATCCCTACCCCTAGCCACAGCTCCAACTCCTGGCCCGAGGCCTCCTCCTAGGTTTACGCCGACACCCACCTCTTGCACTATGCCGACCACAGCGCTACGCCTACCGCTCCCACTAGCCCTAGCTCGGGCCCTAGACCAACGCCCAGTGCTCACTCTAGTCCGAAGCCTAGCATTTGCCCATCTCCGACCAGTACACCTTGCCCTACCGTTAGCCAGAGCACTAACCCGTGTCCTACGGAATCACCCTGGACCCACCCTTAGTCACACCCGAATAACGCCCTACACCTGTTCTGAGTCCTAGAACTAAACGGAGCCCTCCCGTGACACCTACACCTAGCCCATGGCCAACCCCTACCATTATTACTAATCCTAGGCCTAACTTGAGCCCTAACAATAACAGTGCCCGTGACCTCTGCCAACCACTAGCCCTTCACCTAATCCTACCCCGAGCACTACCCATCGCCCTAGGCCTACGCCTAGCACTACCTCTAGTCCTAACCATACACCTGGCCCTACAGCTACCCCTACCCATAGGCCCAACCCCATCCCTACCCGTAGCCACAGCTCCAACTCCTGGCCCTAGGCCTACTCCTAGGTTTACCCCGACACCCACCTCTTGCCCCAGGCCTACCCCAGCGCTACGCCTACCGCTCCCACTAGCCCTACCTCGGTTCTTAGACCAACGCCCAGTGCTCATTCTAGTTCGAGCCCTAGCACTTGCCCGTCGCTGACCAGTACACCTTGCCCTACCGTTAGCCAGAGGACTAACCCGTGTCCTACGGAATCACCCTGGAACCACACTTAGCCACACCCGACTCCAGCCCTACACCTGTTTCAAGTCCTAGGACTAACCGGAGCCCTCCCGTGACACCTGCCCCTAGCCCTCGGCCAACCCCTACCACTACCACTAATCCTAGGCCTAACATGAGCCCTAACACTAACACTGCCCGTGGGCCTCTGCCAACCACTAGCCCTTCACCTAACCCTACCCCGAGCAGTCCCCCTCCCCCTAGGCCTATGCCTAGCACTACCTCTAGTCCTACCCCTACCCCTGGCCCTACAGGTACCACTACCCATAGGCCCACCCCCATCCTTACCCCTAGCCACAGCTCCAACTCCTGGCCCTAGGCCTACTCCTAAGTTTACCCCGACACCCACCTCTTGCCCTATGCCTACCCCAGCGCTACGCCTACCGCTCCCACTAGCCCTAGCTCTGGACCTAGACCAACCCCCAGTGCTCACTCTAGTCCGAGGCCTAGCACTTGCCAGTCAGCGACCAGTACACCTTGCCCTACCGTTAGCCAGAGGACTAACCCGTGTCCTACGGAATCACCCTGGACCCACCCTTAGCCACACCCGAATCCAGCCTTACACCTGTTTCAAGTCCTAGGACTAACCGGAGCCCTCCCGTGACACCTACCCCTAACCCTTGGCCAATCCCTACCACTACCACTAATTTTAGGCCTAACATGAGCCCTAACACTAACACTGCCCGTAGGCCTCTGCCAACCACTAGCCCTTCACCTAACCCTACCCCGAGCACTCCCCCTCGCCCTAGGCCTAAGCCTAGCACTACCTCTAGTCCTACCACTACACCTGGCCCTACAGCTACCCTACCCACAGGCCCACCCCCATCCCTACCCCTAGCCACAGCTCCAACTCCTGGCCCTAGGCCTACTCCTAGGTTTACCCCGACACCCAACTCTTGCCCTATGCCTACCCCAGCGCTACGCCTACCGCTCCCACTAGCCCTAGCTCGGGCCCTCGACCAACGCCAGGTGCTCACTCCAGTCCGAGGCCTAGCACTTGCCCGTCACCGAACAGTACACCTTGCCCTACCGTTAGCCAGAGGACTAACCCGTGTCCTACGGAATCACCCTGGACCCACACTTAGCCACACACGAATCCAGCCCTACACCTGTTTCAAGTCCTAGGACTAACCGGAGCCCTCCCGTGACACCTGCCTTTAGCCCTCGGCCAACCCCTACCACTATAACTAATTCTAGGCCTAACATGAGCCCTAACACTAACACTGCCCGTAGGCCTCTGTTAACCACTAGCCCTTCACCTAAACCTACCCCGAGCACTGCCCCTCGCCCTAAGCCTACGCCTAGCACTACCTCTAGTCCTACCCCTACCCCTGGCCCTACAGCTACCCCTACCCATAGGCACACCCCATCCCTACTCCTAGCCACAGCTCCAACTCCTGGCCCAAGGCCTACTCCTAGGTTTACCCCGACACCCACCTCTTGCCCTATGCCTACCACAGCGCTACGCCTACCGCTCCCACTAGCCCTAGCTCGGGCCCTAGACCACGCCCAGTGCTCACTCTAGTCCGAGGCGTAGCACTTGCCCGTCGCCGACCTGTACACCTTGCCCTACCGTTAGCCAGAACACTAACCTGTGTCCCACGAAATCACCCTGTACCCACCCTTAGCCACACCCGAATCCAGCCCTACACATGTTCCGAGTCCTAGGACTAAACGGAGCCCTCCCTAGAAACCTACCCCTAGCCCTCGGCCAACCCCTACCACGACCACTAATCCTAGGCCTAACATGAGCCCTAACACTAACACTGCCCGTGGGCCTCTGCAAACAACTAGCCCTTCACCTAACCCTACCCCGAGCACTCCCCCTCGCCCTAGGCCTACGCCAAGCACTACCTCTAGTCCTACCCCTACCCCTGGCCCTACAGCTACCCATACCCATAGGCCCACCCCCATCCCTACCCCTAGCCACAGCTCCAACTCCTGGCCCTAGGCCTACTCCTAGGTTTACCCCGAAACCCACCTCTTGCCCTATTCCTACCACAGCGCTACACCTACCGCTCCCACTAGCCCTAGCTCGGGCCCTAGAACAACACCCAGTGCTCACTCTAGTCCGAGGCCTAGCACTTGACCGTCGCCGACCAGTACACTTTGCCCTACCGTTAGCCATAGCACTAACCCGTGTCCCACGGAATCACCCTGGACCCACACTTAGCCACACCCGAATCCAGCCCTACACCTTTTCCGAGTCCTAGGACTAAACGGAGCCCTCCCGTGACACCTACCCCTAGCCCTCGGCCAACCCCTACCACTACCACTAATCCTAGGCCTAACATGAGCCCTAACACTAACACTGCCCGTGGGCCTCTGCCAACCACTAGCCCTTCAAGTCACCATACCCCGAGCACTCCCCCTCGCCCTAGGCCTACACCTAGCACTACCTCTAGTCCTACCCCTACCCCTGGCCCTACAGCTACCCATACCCATATGCACACCCCAATCCCTACCCCTAGCCACAGCTCCAACTCCTGGCCCTAGGCCTACTCCTAGGTTTACCCCGACACCCACCTCTTGCCCTATGCCTACCCAAGCGCTACGCCTACTGATCCCAGTAGCACTAGCTCGGGCCCTAGACCAACGCCCAGTGCTCACTCTATTCCGAGGCCTAGCACTTGCCCGTTGCCGACCAGTACATCTTGCCCTACCGTTAGCCAGAGAACTAACCCGTGTCCTACGGAATCACCCTGGACCCACCCTTAGCCACACCCGAATCCAGCCCTACATCTGTTCCGAGTCCTAGGACTAAACGGAGCCCAGCCTTGACACATACCCCTAGCCCTCGGCCAACCCCTACCACTACCACTAATCCTAGGCCTAACATGAGCCCTAACACTAACACTGCCCGTGGGCCTCTGCCAACCACTAGCCATTCACCTAATCCTTCCCCGATCACTACCCATCACCCTAAGCCTACGCCTAGCACTATCTCTAGTCCTACCCATACCCCTGGCTCTACTGCTACCCCTACCCATAGGCCCAACCCCATCCCTACCCCTAGCCACAGCTCCAACTCCTGGCCCTAGGCCTACTCCTAGGTTTACCCCGACACCCATCTCTTGCCCTATGCCTACCCCAGCGCTTCGCCTACCGCTGCCACTAGCCCTAGCACGGCCCTAGACCAACGCCCAGTGCTCATTCTAGTCCGAGGCCTAGCACTTGCCCATCGCTGTCCAGTACACCTTGCCCTACCATTAGCCAGAACATTAACCTGTGTCCCACATAATCACCCTGGACCCACCCTTAGCCACACCCGAATCCAGCTCTACACCTGTTCCGAGTCCTAGGACTAACCGGAGTTTTCCCGTGACACCTACCATTAGCCCTCGGCAAACCCCTACCACTACCACTAATGCTAGGCCTAATATGAGCCCTAACGCTAACACTGCCCTTGGGCCTCTGCAAACCACTAGCACTTCACCTAACCCTACCCCGAGCACTCCCCCTCGCCCTAGGCCTACGCCTAGCACTACCTCTAGTCCTACCCCTACCCCTGGCCCTACAGCTACCCCTACCCAGAGGCCCACCCCCATCCCTACCCCTAGCCACAGCTCCAACTCCTGGCCCTAGGCCTACTCCTAGGTTTACCCCGACACCCACCTCTTGCCCTATGCCTACCCCAGCGCTACGCCTACCGCTCCCACTAGCCCTAGCTCGGGCCCTAGACCAACGCCCAGTGCTCACTCTAGTCCGAGGCCTAGCACTTGCCCGTCGCCGACCAGTACACCTTGCCCTACCGTTAGCCAGAACACTAACCTGTGTCCCACGAAATCACCCTGGACCCACCCTTAGCCACACCCGAATCCAGCCCTACACCTGTTCCGAGTCCTAGGACTTAACGGAGCCCTCCCTTGACACCTACACCTAGCCCTCGGCCAACCCCTACCACTACCACTAATCCTAGGCCTAACATTAGCCCTAACAATAACACTGCCCGTAGGCCTCTGCCAACCACTAGCCCTTCACCTAACCCTACCCCGAGCACTCCCCCTCGAGCTAGGCTTACGCCTAGCACTACCTCTAGTCCTACCCCTACCCCGGGCCCTACAGCTACCCCTAACCATAGGCCCACCCCAATCCCTACCCCGAGCCACATCTCCAACTCCTGGCCCTAGGCCTCCTCCTAAGTTTATCCCGACATCCACCTCTTGCCCTATGCCTACCCCAGCGCTACGCCTACCGCTCCCACTAGCCCTAGCTCGGGCCCTAGACCAACGCCCAGTGCTCACTCTAGTCCGAGGCCTAGCATTTGCCAGTCCCCGACCTGTAGACCTTGCCATACCGTTAGCCAGAGCACTAACCCGTGTCCTACGGAATCACCCTGGACCCACCCTTAGCCACACCCGAATCAGCCGTACACCAGTTTTGAGTCTAGGACTAAATGGAGCCCTCTAGTGACACCTACACTTAGCCCTCGGCCAACCCCTACCACTATTACTAATCCTAGGACTAACTTGAGCCCTAACACTAACACTGCTCGTGGGCCTCTGCCAACCACTAGCCCTTCACCTAACCCTACCCAGAGCACTCCCCCTCGCCCTAGGCCTACGCCTAGCACTACCTCTAGTCCTACCCCTACCCCTGGCCCTACAGCTACCCCTACCCATAGGCCCACCCCCATCCCTACCCTTAGCCACAGCTCCAACTCCTGGCCCTAGGCCTACTCCTAGGTTTACCCCGACACCCACCTCTTGCCCTATGCCTACCCCAGCGCTATGCCTACCGCTCCAACTAGCCCTAGCTCAGACCCTAGACCAACGCCCAGTGCTCATTCTAGTCCGAGGCCTAGCACTTGCCCGTCGCCGACCAGTACACCTTGCCCTACCGTTAGCCAGAACACTAACCTGTGTCCCACGAAATCACCCTGGACCCACCCTTAGCCACACCCGAATCCAGCCCTACACCTGTTTCAAGTCCTAGGACTAAACGGAGCCCTCCCGTGACACCTACCCCTAGCCCTCGGCCAACCCCTACCACTACCACTAATTTTAGGCCTAACATGAGCCCTAACACTAACACTGCCCGTAGGCCTCTGCCAACCACTAGCCCTTCACCTAACCCTACCCCGAGCACTCCCCCTCGCCCTAGGCCTACGCCTAGCACTACCTCTAGTCCTACCCCTACCCCTGAACCTACAGCTACCCTACCCACAGGCCCACCCCCATCCCTACCCCTAGCCACAGCTCCAACTCCTGGCCCGAGGCCTCCTCCTAGGTTTACGCCGACACCCACCTCTTGCACTATGCCGACCACAGCGCTACGCCTACCGCTCCCACTAGCCCTAGCTCGGGCCCTAGACCAACGCCCAGTGCTCCCTCTAGTCCGAGGCCTAGCACTTGCCCGTCGCCGACCAGTACACCTTGCCCTACCGTTAGCCCGAACACTAACCTGTGTCCCACGAAATCAACCTGGACCCACCCTTAGCCACAACCGAATCCAGCCCTACAACTGTTCCGAGTCCTAGGACTTAACGGAGCCCTCCCTTGACACCTACACCTAGCTCTCGGCCAACCCCTACCACTACCACTAATCCTAGGCCTAACATGAGCCCTAACAATAACACTGCCCGTGGGCCTCTGCCAACCACTAGCCCTTCACCTAACCCTACCCCGAGCACTCCCCCTCGCGCTAGGCTTTCGCCTAGCACTACCTCTAGTCCTACCCCTACACTGGGCCCTACAGCTACCCCTAAGCATAGGCCCACCCCAATCCCTACCCCTAGCCACAGCTCCAACTCCTGGCCCTAGGCCTACTCCTAAGTTTACCCCGACACCCACCTCTTGCCCTATGCCTACCCCAGCGCTACGCCTACCGCTCCCACTAGCCCTAGCTCGGGCCCTAGACCAACGCCCAGTGCTCACTCTAGTCCGAAGCCTAGCATTTGCCCATCTCAGACCAGTACACCTTGCCCTACCGTTACCCAGAGCACTAACCCGTGTCCTACGGAATCTCACTGGACCCACCCTTAGCCACACCCGAATCCAGCCCTACAACTGTTTCAAGTCCTAGGACTAAACGGAGACATCCCGTGACCCCTACCCCTAGCCCTCGGCCAACCCCTACCACTACCACTAATCCTAGGCCTAACATGAACCCTAACACTAACACTGCCCGTAGGCCTCTGCCAACCACTAGCCCTTCACCTAACCCTACCCAGAGCACTCCCCCTCGCCCTAGGCCTATGCCTAGCACTACCTCTCGTCCTACCCCTACCCCTGGCCCTACAGCTACCCCTACCCATAGGCCCACCCCCATCCCTACCCCTAGCCACAGCTCCAACTCCTGGCCCTAGGCCTACTCCTAGGTTTACCCCGACACCCACCTCTTGCCCTATGCCTACCCCAGCGCTACGCCTACCGCTCCCACTAGCCCTAGCTCAGACCCTAGACCAACGCCCAGTGCTCATTCTAGTCCGAGGCCTAGCACTTGCCCGTCGCCGAACAGTACACCTTGCCCTACCGTTAGCCAGAACACTAACCTGTGTCCCACGAAATTACCCTGGACCCACCCTTAGCCACACCCGAATCCAGCCCTACACCTGTTCCGAGTCCTAGGACTAACCGGAGTTTTCCCGTGACACCTACCTTTACCCCTCGGCAAACCCCTACCACTACCACTAATCCTAGGCCTTTCATGAGCCCTAACTCTAACACTGCCCGTGGGCCTCTGCCAACCACTAGCACTTCACCTAACCCTACCCAGAGCACTCCCCCTCGCCCTAGGCCTACGCCTAGCACTACCTCTAGTCCTAACCCTACCCCTGGCCCTAAAGCTACCCCTACCCATAGGCCCACCCCCATCCCTACCCCTAGCCACAGCTCCAACTCCTGGCCCTAGGCCTACTTCTAGGTTAACCCCGACACCCACCTCTTGCCCTATGCCTACCCCAGCGCTACGCCTACCGCTCCCACTAGCCCTAGCTCGGGCCCTAGACCAACGCCCAGTGCTCACTCTAGTCCGAAGCGTAGCATTTGCCCGTCCCCGACCAGTACACCTTGCCCTACCGTTAGCCAGAACACTAACCTGTATCCCACGAAATCACCCTGGACCCACCCTTAACCACACCCGAATCCAGCCCTACACCTGTTCCGAATCCTAGGACTAACCGGAGTTTTCCCGTGACACCTACCTTTAGCCCTCGGCAAACCCCTACCACTACCACTAATCCTAGGCCTAACATGAGCCCTAACACTAACACTGCCCGTGGGCCTCTGCCAACCACTAGCACTTCACCTAACCCTACCCCGAGCACTCACCCTCGCACTAGCCTACGCCTAGCACTACCTCTAGTCCTACCCCTACCCCTGGCCCTACAGCTACCCCTACCCATAGGCCCACCCCCATCCCTACCCCTAGCCACAGCTCCAACTCCTCGTCCTAGGCCTACTCCTAGGTTTACCCCGACACCCACCTCTTACCATATGCCTACCCCAGCGCTACACCTACCACTCCCAGTAGCCCTAGCTCGGGCCCTAGACCAACGCCCAGTGCTCACTCAAGTCCGAGGCCTAGCACTTGCCCGTCGCCGACCAGTACACTTTCCCTAACGTTAGCCACAGCACTAACCCGTGTCCCACGAAATCACCCTGGACCCACCCTTAGCCACACCCGAATCCAGCCCTACACCTGTTTCAAGTCCTAGGACTAAACGGAGCCCTCCCGTGACACCTACCCCTAGCCCTCGGCCAACCCCTACCACTACCACTAATTTTAGGCCTAACATGAGCCCTAACACTAACACTGCCCGTAGGCCTCTGCCAACCACTAGCCCTTCACCTAACCCTACCCCGAGCACTCCCCCTCGCCCTAGGCCTACGCCTAGCACTACCTCTAGTCCTACCCCTACCCCTGAACCTACAGCTACCCTACCCACAGGCCCACCCCCATCCCTACCCCTAGCCACAGCTCCAACTCCTGGCCCGAGGCCTCCTCCTAGGTTTACGCCGACACCCACCTCTTGCACTATGCCGACCACAGCGCTACGCCTACCGCTCCCACTAGCCCTAGTTCGGGCCCTAGACCAACGCCCAGTGCTCACTCTAGTCCGAGGCCTAGCACTACCCGTCGCCGACCAGTACACCTTGCCCTACCGTTAGCCCGAACACTAACCTGTGTCCCACGAAATCAACCTGGACCCACCCTTAGCCACAACCGAATCCAGCCCTACAACTGTTCCGAGTCCTAGGACTTAACGGAGCCCTCCCTTGACACCTACACCTAGCTCTCGGCCAACCCCTACCACTACCACTAATCCTAGGCCTAACATGAGCCCTAACAATAACACTGCCCGTGGGCCTCTGCCAACCACTAGCCCTTCACCTAACCCTACCCCGAGCACTCCCCCTCGCGCTAGGCTTTCGCCTACCACTACCTCTAGTCCTACCCCTACACTGGGCCCTACAGCTACCCCTAAGCATAGGCCCACCCCAATCCCTACCCCTAGCCACAGCTCCAACTCCTGGCCCTAGGCCTACTCCTAAGTTTACCCCGACACCCACGTCTTGCCCTATGTTTACCCCAGCGCTACGCCTACCGCTCCCACTAGCCCTAGCTCGGGCCCTAGACCAACGCCCAGTGCTCACTCTAGTCCGAAGCCTAGCATTTGCCCATCTCAGACCAGTACACCTTGCCCTACCGTTACCCAGAGCACTAACCCGTGTCCTACGGAATCTCACTGGACCCACCCTTAGCCACACCCGAATCCAGCCCTACAACTGTTTCAAGTCCTAGGACTAAACGGAGACATCCCGTGACCCCTACCCCTAGCCCTCGGCCAACCCCTACCACTACCACTAATCCTAGGCCTAACATGAACCCTAACACTAACACTGCCCGTAGGCCTCTGCCAACCACTAGCCCTTCACCTAACCCTACCCAGAGCACTCCCCCTCGCCCTAGGCCTATGCCTAGCACTACCTCTCGTCCTACCCCTACCCCTGGCCCTACAGCTACCCCTACCCATAGGCCCACCCCCATCCCTACCCCTAGCCACAGCTCCAACTCCTGGCCCTAGGCCTACTCCTAGGTTTACCCCGACACCCACCTCTTGCCCTATGCCTACCCCAGCGCTACGCCTACCGCTCCCACTAGCCCTAGCTCAGACCCTAGACCAACGCCCAGTGCTCATTCTAGTCCGAGGCCTAGCACTTGCCCGTCGCCGAACAGTACACCTTGCCCTACCGTTAGCCAGAACACTAACCTGTGTCCCACGAAATTACCCTGGACCCACCCTTAGCCACACCCGAATCCAGCCCTACACCTGTTCCGAGTCCTAGGACTAACCGGAGTTTTCCCGTGACACCTACCTTTACCCCTCGGCAAACCCCTACCACTACCACTAATCCTAGGCCTTTCATGAGCCCTAACTCTAACACTGCCCGTGGGCCTCTGCCAACCACTAGCACTTCACCTAACCCTACCCAGAGCACTCCCCCTCGCCCTAGGCCTACGCCTAGCACTACCTCTAGTCCTAACCCTACCCCTGGCCCTAAAGCTACCCCTACCCATAGGCCCACCCCCATCCCTACCCCTAGCCACAGCTCCAACTCCTGGCCCTAGGCCTACTTCTAGGTTAACCCCGACACCCACCTCTTGCCTTTTGCCTACCCCAGCGCTACGCCTACCGCTCCCACTAGCCCTAGCTCGGGCCCTAGACCAACGCCCAGTGCTCACTCTAGTCCGAAGCGTAGCATTTGCCCGTCCCCGACCAGTACACCTTGCCCTACCGTTAGCCAGAACACTAACCTGTATCCCACGAAATCACCCTGGACCCACCCTTAACCACACCCGAATCCAGCCCTACACCTGTTCCGAATCCTAGGACTAACCGGAGTTTTCCCGTGACACCTACCTTTAGCCCTCGGCAAACCCCTACCACTACCACTAATCCTAGGCCTAACATGAGCCCTAACACTAACACTGCCCGTGGGCCTCTGCCAACCACTAGCACTTCACCTAACCCTACCCCGAGCACTCACCCTCGCACTAGCCTACGCCTAGCACTACCTCTAGTCCTACCCCTACCCCTGGCCCTACAGCTACCCCTACCCATAGGCCCACCCCCATCCCTACCCCTAGCCACAGCTCCAACTCCTCGTCCTAGGCCTACTCCTAGGTTTACCCCGACACCCACCTCTTACCATATGCCTACCCCAGCGCTACACCTACCACTCCCAGTAGCCCTAGCTCGGGCCCTAGACCAACGCCCAGTGCTCACTCAAGTCCGAGGCCTAGCACTTGCCCGTCGCCGACCAGTACACTTTCCCTAACGTTAGCCACAGCACTAACCCGTGTCCTACGGAATCACCCTGGACCCACACTTAGCCACACACGAATACAGCCCTACACCTGTTCCGAGTCCTAGGACTAAACGGAGCCATTTGTGACACCTACCCCTAGCCCTCGGCCAAACACTACCACTACCACTAATCCTAGGCCTAACATGAGCCCTAACCCTAACACTGCCCGTGTGCCTCTGCCAAACACTAGCCCTTCACCTAATCCTACCCCGAGCACTACACCTCGCCCTAGGCCTACGCCTAGCACTACCTCTAGTCCTACACTTACCCCTGGCCCTACAGCTACCCCTACCCATAGGCCCACCCCCATCCCTACCCTTAGACACAGCTGCAACTCCTGGCCCTAGGCCTACACCTAAGTTTACCTTGACATCCACCTCTTGCCCTATGCCTACCCCAGCTCTACGCCTACGGCTCCAACTAGCCCTAGCTCGGGCCCTAGACCAACGCCCAGTGCTCACTCTAGTCCGAAGCCTAGCATTTGCCCATCTCCGACCAGTACACCTTGCCCTACCGTTAGCCAGAACACTAACCCGTGTCCTACGGAATCTTCCTGGACCCACCATTAGCCACACCCTAATCCAGCCCTACACCAGTTTCAAGTCCTAGGACTAAACGGAGACATCCCGTGACTCCTACCCCTAGCCCTCGGCCAACCCCTACCACTACCACTAATCCTAGGCCTAACATGAGCCCTAACACTAACACTGCCCGTGGGCCTCTGCCAACCACTAGCACTTCACCTAACCCTACCCCGAGCACTCCCCCTCGCCCTAGGCCTACGCCTAGCACTACCTCTAGTCCAACCCGTACCCCTGGCCCTACAGCTACCCCTAACCATAGGCCCAACCCCATCCCTACTCCTAGCCACAGCTCCAACTCCTGGCCCTAGGCCTACTCCTAGGTTTACCCCGACACCCACTTCTTGCCCTATGCCTACCCCAGCGCCACGCCTACCGCTCCCACTAGCCCTAGCTCGGGCCCTAGACCAACGCCCAGTGCTCACTCTAGTCCGAGGCCTAGCATTTGCCCGTCCCCGACCAGTAGACCTTGCCATACCGTTAGCCAGAGCACTAACCCGTGTCCTACGGAATCACCCTGGACCCACCCTTAGCCACACCCGAATCCAGCCGTACACCTGTTTTGAGTCCTAGGACTAAACGGAGCCCTCCCGTGACACCTACACCTAGCCCTCGGCCAACCCCTACCACTATTACTAATCCTAGGCCTAACTTGAGCCCTAACACTAACACTGACCGTGGGCCTCTGCTAACCACTAGCCCTTAAACTAACCCTACCCCGAGCACTCCCACTCACCCTAGGCCTACGCCTAGCACTACCTCTAGTCTTACCCCTACCCCTGGCCCTACAGCTACACCTAACCATAGGCCCAACCCCATCTCTACCCCTAGCCACAGCTCCAACTCCTGGCCCTAGGCCTACTCCTAGGTTTACCCCGACACCTACCTCTTGACCTATGCCTACCCCAGCGCTACGCCTACCGCTCCCACTAGCCCTAGCTCGGGCCCTAGACCAACGCCAGGTGCTCATTCTAGTCCGAGGCCTTTCATTTGCCCGTCGCTGAACAGTACACCTTGCCCTACCGTTAGCCAGAACACTAACCTGTATCCCACGAAATCACCCTGGACCCACCCTTAGCCACACCCGAATCCAGCCCTACAACTGTTCCGAGTCCTAGGACTAACCGGAGTTTTCCCGTGACACCTACCTTTAGCCCTCGGCAAACCCCTACCACTACCACTAATCCTAGGCCTAACATGAGCCCTAACACTAACACTGCCTGTTGGCCTCTGCCAACCACTAGCACTTCACCTAACCCTACCCCGAGCACTTTCCCTCGCCCTAGGCCTACGCCTAGCACTACCTCTAGTCCTACCCCTACCCCTGGCCCTACAGCTACCACTACCCATAGGCCCACCCCCATCCCTACCCCTAGCCACAGCTCCAACTCCTCGTCCTAGGCCTACTCCTAGGTTTACCCCGACACCCACCTCTTGCCATATGCCTACCCCAGCGCTACACCTACCACTCCCAGTAGACCTAGCTCGGGCCCTAGACCAACGCCCAGTGCTCACTCTAGTCCGAGGCCTAGCACTTGCCCGTCGCCGACCAGTACAACTTGCCCTACTGTTAGACACAGCACTAACCCGTGTCCTACGGAATCACCCTGGACCCACACTTAGCCACACACGAATCCAGCCCTACACCTGTTCCGAGTCCCAGGACTAAACGGAGCCATCTGTGACACCTACCCCTAGCCCTCGGCCAACCACTACCACTACCACTAATCCTAGGCCTAACATGAGCCCTAACCCTAACACTGCCCGTGTGCCTCTGCCAACCACTAGCCCTTCACCTAATCCTACCCCGAGCACTACACCTCGCCCTAGGCCTACGCCTAGACTACCTCTAGTCCTACCCTTACCCCTGGCCCTACAGCTCCCCCTACCCATAGGCCCACCCCCATCCCTACCCTTAGACACAGCTGCAACTCCTGGCCCTAGGCCTACTCCTAAGTTTACCTTGACATCCACCTCTTGCCCTATGCCTACCCCAGCTCTACGCCTACCGCTCCCACTAGCCCTAGCTCTGGCCCTAGACCAACGCCCAGTGCTCACTCTAGTCCGAAGCCTAGCATTTGCCCATCTCCGACCAGTACACCTTGCCCTATCGTTAGCCAGAGGACTAACCCGTGTTACGGAATCACCCTGGACCCACCCTTAGCCACACCCGAATCCAGCCGTACACCTGTTTTGAGTCCTAGGACTAAACGGAGCCCTCCCGTGACACCTACACCTAGCCCTCGGCCAACTCCTACCACTATTACTAATCCTAGGCCTAATTTGAGCCCTAACACTAACACTGCCCGTGGGCCTCTGCCAACCACTAGCCCTTCAACTAATCCTACCCCGAGCACTTCCCAACGCCCTATGCCTACGCCTAGCACTACCTTTAGTCCTACCCATACCCCTGGCCCTAAAGCTACCCCTACTTATAGGCCCAACCCCATCCCTACCCCTAGCCACAGCTCGAAATCTTGGCTCTAGGCTTACTCCTAGGTTTACCCCGACACCCACCTCTTGCCCTATGCCTACCCCAGCGCTACGCCTACCGCTCCCACTAGCCCTAGCTGGAGCCTTAGACCAACGCCCAGTGCTCATTCTAGTCCGAGGCCTAGCACTTGCCCGTCGCCGACCAGTACACCTTGCCCTACCGTTAGCCCGAACACTAACCTGTGTCCTACGAAATCAACCTGGACCCACCCTTAGCCACAACCGAATCCAGCCCTACAACTGTTCCGAGTCCTAGGACTTAACGGAGCCCTCCCTTGACACCTACACCTAGCTCTCGGCCAACCCCTACCACTACCACTAATCCTAGGCCTAACATGAGCCCTAACAATAACACTGCCCGTGGGCCTCTGCCAACCACTAGCCCTTCACCTAACCCTACCCCGAGCACTCCCCCTCGCGCTAGGCTTTCGCCTAGCACTACCTCTAGTCCTACCCCTACACTGGGCCCTACAGCTACCCCTAAGCATAGGCCCACCCCAATCCCTACCCCTAGCCACAGCTCCAACTCCTGGCCCTAGGCCTACTCCTAAGTTTACCCCGACACCCACCTCTTGCCCTATGCCTACCCCAGCGCTACGCCTACCGCTCCCACTAGCCCTAGCTCGGGCCCTAGACCAACGCCCAGTGCTCACTCTAGTCCGAAGCCTAGCATTTGCCCATCTCAGACCAGTACACCTTGCCCTACCGTTACCCAGAGCACTAACCCGTGTCCTACGGAATCTCACTGGACCCACCCTTAGCCACACCCGAATCCAGCCCTACAACTGTTTCAAGTCCTAGGACTAAACGGAGACATCCCGTGACCCCTACCCCTAGCCCTCGGCCAACCCCTACCACTACCACTAATCCTAGGCCTAACATGAACCCTAACACTAACACTGCCCGTAGGCCTCTGCCAACCACTAGCCCTTCACCTAACCCTACCCAGAGCACTCCCCCTCGCCCTAGGCCTATGCCTAGCACTACCTCTCGTCCTACCCCTACCCCTGGCCCTACAGCTACCCCTACCCATAGGCCCACCCCCATCCCTACCCCTAGCCACAGCTCCAACTCCTGGCCCTAGGCCTACTCCTAGGTTTACCCCGACACCCACCTCTTGCCCTATGCCTACCCCAGCGCTACGCCTACCGCTCCCACTAGCCCTAGCTCAGACCCTAGACCAACGCCCAGTGCTCATTCTAGTCCGAGGCCTAGCACTTGCCCGTCGCCGAACAGTACACCTTGCCCTACCGTTAGCCAGAACACTAACCTGTGTCCCACGAAATTACCCTGGACCCACCCTTAGCCACACCCGAATCCAGCCCTACACCTGTTCCGAGTCCTAGGACTAACCGGAGTTTTCCCGTGACACCTACCTTTACCCCTCGGCAAACCCCTACCACTACCACTAATCCTAGGCCTTTCATGAGCCCTAACTCTAACACTGCCCGTGGGCCTCTGCCAACCACTAGCACTTCACCTAACCCTACCCAGAGCACTCCCCCTCGCCCTAGGCCTACGCCTAGCACTACCTCTAGTCCTAAACCTACCCCTGGCCCTAAAGCTACCCCTACCCATAGGCCCACCCCCATCCCTACCCCTAGCCACAGCTCCAACTCCTGGCCCTAGGCCTACTTCTAGGTTAACCCCGACACCCACCTCTTGCCCTATGCCTACCCCAGCTCTACGCCTACTGCTCCAACTAGCCCTAGCTCGGGCCCTAGACCAACGCCCAGTGCTCACTCTAGTCCGAAGCCTAGCATTTGCCCATCTCCGACCAGTACACCTTGCCCTACCGTTAGCCAGAACACTAACCCGTGTCCTACGGAATCTCCCTGGACCCACCATTAGCCACACGCTAATCCAGCCCTACACCAGTTTCAAGTCCTAGGACTAAACGGAGACATCCCGTGACTCCTACCCCTAGCCCTCGGCCAACCCCTACCACTACCACTAATCCTAGGCCTAACATGAGCCCTAACACTAACACTGCCCGTGGGCCTCTGCCAACCACTAGCACTTCACCTAACCCTACCCCGAGCACTCCCCCTCGCCCTAGGCCTACGCCTAGCACTACCTCTAGTCCAACCCGTACACCTGGCCCTACAGCTACCCCTAACCATAGGCCCAACCCCATCCCTACTCCTAGCCACAGCTCCAACTCCTGGCCCTAGGCCTACTCCTAGGTTTACCCCGACACCCACTTCTTGCCCTATGCCTACCCCAGCGCCACGCCTACCGCTCCCACTAGCCCTAGCTCGGGCCCTAGACCAACGCCCAGTGCTCACTCTAGTCCGAGGCCTAGCATTTGCCCGTCCCCGACCAGTAGACCTTGCCATACCGTTAGCCAGAGCACTAACCCGTGTCCTACGGAATCACCCTGGACCCACCCTTAGCCACACCCGAATCCAGCCGTACACCTGTTTTGAGTCCTAGGACTAAACGGAGCCCTCCCGTGACACCTACACCTAGCCCTCGGCCAACCCCTACCACTATTACTAATCCTAGGCCTAACTTGAGCCCTAACACTAACACTGACCGTGGGCCTCTGCTAACCACTAGCCCTTCAACTAACCCTACCCCGAGCACTCCCACTCACCCTAGGCCTACGCCTAGCACTACCTCTAGTCTTACCCCTACCCCTGGCCCTACAGCTACACCTAACCATAGGCCCAACCCCATCTCTACCCCTAGCCACAGCTCCAACTCCTGGCCCTAGGCCTACTCCTAGGTTTACCCCGACACCTACCTCTTGACCTATGCCTACCCCAGCGCTACGCCTACCGCTCCCACTAGCCCTAGCTCGGGCCCTAGACCAACGCCAGGTGCTCATTCTAGTCCGAGGCCTTTCATTTGCCCGTCCCCGACCAGTACACCTTGCCCTACCGTTAGCCAGAACACTAACCTGTATCCCACGAAATCACCCTGGACCCACCCTTAACCACACCCGAATCCAGCCCTACACCTGTTCCGAATCCTAGGACTAACCGGAGTTTTCCCGTGACACCTACCTTTAGCCCTCGGCAAACCCCTACCACTACCACTAATCCTAGGCCTAACATGAGCCCTAACACTAACACTGCCCGTGGGCCTCTGCCAACCACTAGCACTTCACCTAACCCTACCCCGAGCACTCACCCTCGCACTAGCCTACGCCTAGCACTACCTCTAGTCCTACCCCTACCCCTGGCCCTACAGCTACCCCTACCCATAGGCCCACCCCCATCCCTACCCCTAGCCACAGCTCCAACTCCTCGTCCTAGGCCTACTCCTAGGTTTACCCCGACACCCACCTCTTACCATATGCCTACCCCAGCGCTACACCTACCACACCCAGTAGCCCTAGCTCGGGCCCTAGACCAACGCCCAGTGCTCACTCAAGTCCGAGGCCTAGCACTTGCCCGTCGCCGACCAGTACACTTTCCCTAACGTTAGCCACAGCACTAACCCGTGTCCTACGGAATCACCCTGGACCCACACTTAGCCACACACGAATACAGCCCTACACCTGTTCCGAGTCCTAGGACTAAACGGAGCCATTTGTGACACCTACACCTAGCCCTCGGCCAAACACTACCACTACCACTAATCCTAGGCCTAACATGAGCCCTAACCCTAACACTGCCCGTGTGCCTCTGCCAAACACTAGCCCTTCACCTAATCCTACCCCGAGCACTACACCTCGCCCTAGGCCTACGCCTAGCACTACCTCTAGTCCTACACTTACCCCTGGCCCTACAGCTACCCCTACCCATAGGCCCACCCCCATCCCTACCCTTAGACACAGCTGCAACTCCTGGCCCTAGGCCTACACCTAAGTTTACCTTGACATCCACCTCTTGCCCTATGCCTACCCCAGCTCTACGCCTACGGCTCCAACTAGCCCTAGCTCGGGCCCTAGACCAACGCCCAGTGCTCACTCTAGTCCGAAGCCTAGCATTTGCCCATCTCCGACCAGTACACCTTGCCCTACCGTTAGCCAGAGCACTAACCCGTGTCCTACGGAATCACCCTGGACCCACCCTTAGCCACACCCGAATCCAGCCGTACACCTGTTTTGAGTCCTAGGACTAAACGGAGCCCTCCCGTGACACCTACACCTAGCCCTCGGCCAACCCCTACCACTATTACTAATCCTAGGCCTAACTTGAGCCCTAACACTAACACTGACCGTGGGCCTCTGCTAACCACTAGCCCTTCAACTAACCCTACCCCGAGCACTCCCACTCACCCTAGGCCTACGCCTAGCACTACCTCTAGTCTTACCCCTACCCCTGGCCCTACAGCTACACCTAACCATAGGCCCAACCCCATCTCTACCCCTAGCCACAGCTCCAACTCCTGGCCCTAGGCCTACTCCTAGGTTTACCCCGACACCTACCTCTTGACCTATGCCTACCCCAGCGCTACGCCTACCGCTCCCACTAGCCCTAGCTCGGGCCCTAGACCAACGCCAGGTGCTCATTCTAGTCCGAGGCCTTTCATTTGCCCATCGCTGAACAGTACACCTTGCCCTACCGTTAGCCAGAACACTAACCTGTATCCCACGAAATCACCCTGGACCCACCCTTAGCCACACCCGAATCCAGCCCTACAACTGTTCCGAGTCCTAGGACTAACCGGAGTTTTCCCGTGACACCTACCTTTAGCCCTCGGCAAACCCCTACCACTACCACTAATCCTAGGCCTAACATGAGCCCTAACACTAACACTGCCCGTGGGCCTCTGCCAACCACTAGCACTTCACCTAACCCTACCCCGAGCACTTTCCCTCGCCCTAGGCCTACGCCTAGCACTACCTCTAGTCCTACCCCTACCCCTGGCCCTACAGCTACCACTACCCATAGGCCCACCCCCATCCCTACCCCTAGCCACAGCTCCAACTCCTCGTCCTAGGCCTACTCCTAGGTTTACCCCGACACCCACCTCTTGCCATATGCCTACCCCAGCGCTACACCTACCACTCCCAGTAGACCTAGCTCGGGCCCTAGACCAACGCCCAGTGCTCACTCTAGTCCGAGGCCTAGCACTTGCCCGTCGCCGACCAGTACAACTTGCCCTACTGTTAGACACAGCATTAACCCGTGTCCTACGGAATCACCCTGGACCCACACTTAGCCACACACGAATCCAGCCCTACACCTGTTCCGAGTCCCAGGACTAAACGGAGCCATCTGTGACACCTACCCCTAGCCCTCGGCCAACCACTACCACTACCACTAATCCTAGTCCTAACATGAGCCCTAACCCTAACACTGCCCGTGTGCCTCTGCCAACCACTAGCCCTTCACCTAATCCTACCCCGAGCACTACACCTCGCCCTAGGCCTACGCCTAGACTACCTCTAGTCCTACCCTTACCCCTGGCCCTACAGCTCCCCCTACCCATAGGCCCACCCCCATCCCTACCCTTAGACACAGCTGCAACTCCTGGCCCTAGGCCTACTCCTAAGTTTACCTTGACATCCACCTCTTGCCCTATGCCTACCCCAGCTCTACGCCTACCGCTCCCACTAGCCCTAGCTCTGGCCCTAGACCAACGCCCAGTGCTCACTCTAGTCCGAAGCCTAGCATTTGCCCATCTCCGACCAGTACACCTTGCCCTATCGTTAGCCAGAGGACTAACCCGTGTTACGGAATCACCCTGGACCCACCCTTAGCCACACCCGAATCCAGCCGTACACCTGTTTTGAGTCCTAGGACTAAACGGAGCCCTCCCGTGACACCTACACCTAGCCCTCGGCCAACTCCTACCACTATTACTAATCCTAGGCCTAATTTGAGCCCTAACACTAACACTGCCCGTGGGCCTCTGCCAACCACTAGCCCTTCAACTAATCCTACCCCGAGCACTTCCCAACGCCCTATGCCTACGCCTAGCACTACCTTTAGTCCTACCCATACCCCTGGCCCTAAAGCTACCCCTACTTATAGGCCCAACCCCATCCCTACCCCTAGCCACAGCTCGAAATCTTGGCTCTAGGCTTACTCCTAGGTTTACCCCGACACCCACCTCTTGCCCTATGCCTACCCCAGCGCTACGCCTACCGCTCCCACTAGCCCTAGCTGGAGCCTTAGACCAACGCCCAGTGCTCATTCTAGTCCGAGGCCTAGCACTTGCCCGTCGCCGACCAGTACACCTTGCCCTACCGTTAGCCCGAACACTAACCTGTGTCCTACGAAATCAACCTGGACCCACCCTTAGCCACAACCGAATCCAGCCCTACAACTGTTCCGAGTCCTAGGACTTAACGGAGCCCTCCCTTGACACCTACACCTAGCTCTCGGCCAACCCCTACCACTACCACTAATCCTAGGCCTAACATGAGCCCTAACAATAACACTGCCCGTGGGCCTCTGCCAACCACTAGCCCTTCACCTAACCCTACCCCGAGCACTCCCCCTCGCGCTAGGCTTTCGCCTAGCACTACCTCTAGTCCTACCCCTACACTGGGCCCTACAGCTACCCCTAAGCATAGGCCCACCCCAATCCCTACCCCTAGCCACAGCTCCAACTCCTGGCCCTAGGCCTACTCCTAAGTTTACCCCGACACCCACGTCTTGCCCTATGCCTACCCCAGCGCTACGCCTACCGCTCCCACTAGCCCTAGCTCGGGCCCTAGACCAACGCCCAGTGCTCACTCTAGTCCGAAGCCTAGCATTTGCCCATCTCAGACCAGTACACCTTGCCCTACCGTTACCCAGAGCACTAACCCGTGTCCTACGGAATCTCACTGGACCCACCCTTAGCCACACCCGAATCCAGCCCTACAACTGTTTCAAGTCCTAGGACTAAACGGAGACATCCCGTGACCCCTACCCCTAGCCCTCGGCCAACCCCTACCACTACCACTAATCCTAGGCCTAACATGAACCCTAACACTAACACTGCCCGTAGGCCTCTGCCAACCACTAGCCCTTCACCTAACCCTACCCAGAGCACTCCCCCTCGCCCTAGGCCTATGCCTAGCACTACCTCTCGTCCTACCCCTACCCCTGGCCCTACAGCTACCCCTACCCATAGGCCCACCCCCATCCCTACCCCTAGCCACAGCTCCAACTCCTGGCCCTAGGCCTACTCCTAGGTTTACCCCGACACCCACCTCTTGCCCTATGCCTACCCCAGCGCTACGCCTACCGCTCCCACTAGCCCTAGCTCAGACCCTAGACCAACGCCCAGTGCTCATTCTAGTCCGAGGCCTAGCACTTGCCCGTCGCCGAACAGTACACCTTGCCCTACCGTTAGCCAGAACACTAACCTGTGTCCCACGAAATTACCCTGGACCCACCCTTAGCCACACCCGAATCCAGCCCTACACCTGTTCCGAGTCCTAGGACTAACCGGAGTTTTCCCGTGACACCTACCTTTACCCCTCGGCAAACCCCTACCACTACCACTAATCCTAGGCCTTTCATGAGCCCTAACTCTAACACTGCCCGTGGGCCTCTGCCAACCACTAGCACTTCACCTAACCCTACCCAGAGCACTCCCCCTCGCCCTAGGCCTACGCCTAGCACTACCTCTAGTCCTAACCCTACCCCTGGCCCTAAAGCTACCCCTACCCATAGGCCCACCCCCATCCCTACCCCTAGCCACAGCTCCAACTCCTGGCCCTAGGCCTACTTCTAGGTTAACCCCGACACCCACCTCTTGCCCTATGCCTACCCCAGCTCTACGCCTACTGCTCCAACTAGCCCTAGCTCGGGCCCTAGACCAACGCCCAGTGCTCACTCTAGTCCGAAGCCTAGCATTTGCCCATCTCCGACCAGTACACCTTGCCCTACCGTTAGCCAGAACACTAACCCGTGTCCTACGGAATCTCCCTGGACCCACCATTAGCCACACCCTAATCCAGCCCTACACCAGTTTCAAGTCCTAGGACTAAACGGAGACATCCCGTGACTCCTACCCCTAGCCCTCGGCCAACCCCTACCACTACCACTAATCCTAGGCCTAACATGAGCCCTAACACTAACACTGCCCGTGGGCCTCTGCCAACCACTAGCACTTCACCTAACCCTACCCCGAGCACTCCCCCTCGCCCTAGGCCTACGCCTAGCACTACCTCTAGTCCAACCCGTACCCCTGGCCCTACAGCTACCCCTAACCATAGGCCCAACCCCATCCCTACTCCTAGCCACAGCTCCAACTCCTGGCCCTAGGCCTACTCCTAGGTTTACCCCGACACCCACTTCTTGCCCTATGCCTACCCCAGCGCCACGCCTACCGCTCCCACTAGCCCTAGCTCGGGCCCTAGACCAACGCCCAGTGCTCACTCTAGTCCGAGGCCTAGCATTTGCCCGTCCCCGACCAGTAGACCTTGCCATACCGTTAGCCAGAGCACTAACCCGTGTCCTACGGAATCACCCTGGACCCACCCTTAGCCACACCCGAATCCAGCCGTACACCTGTTTTGAGTCCTAGGACTAAACGGAGCCCTCCCGTGACACCTACACCTAGCCCTCGGCCAACCCCTACCACTATTACTAATCCTAGGCCTAACTTGAGCCCTAACACTAACACTGACCGTGGGCCTCTGCTAACCACTAGCCCTTCAACTAACCCTACCCCGAGCACTCCCACTCACCCTAGGCCTACGCCTAGCACTACCTCTAGTCTTACCCCTACCCCTGGCCCTACAGCTACACCTAACCATAGGCCCAACCCCATCTCTACCCCTAGCCACAGCTCCAACTCCTGGCCCTAGGCCTACTCCTAGGTTTACCCCGACACCTACCTCTTGACCTATGCCTACCCCAGCGCTACGCCTACCGCTCCCACTAGCCCTAGCTCGGGCCCTAGACCAACGCCAGGTGCTCATTCTAGTCCGAGGCCTTTCATTTGCCCGTCGCTGAACAGTACACCTTGCCCTACCGTTAGCCAGAACACTAACCTGTATCCCACGAAATCACCCTGGACCCACCCTTAGCCACACCCGAATCCAGCCCTACAACTGTTCCGAGTCCTAGGACTAACCGGAGTTTTCCCGTGACACCTACCTTTAGCCCTCGGCAAACCCCTACCACTACCACGAATCCTAGGCCTAACATGAGCCCTAACACTAACACTGCCCGTGGGCCTCTGCCAACCACTAGCACTTCACCTAACCCTACCCCGAGCACTTTCCCTCGCCCTAGGCCTACGCCTAGCACTACCTCTAGTCCTACCCCTACCCCTGGCCCTACAGCTACCACTACCCATAGGCCCACCCCCATCCCTACCCCTAGCCACAGCTCCAACTCCTCGTCCTAGGCCTACTCCTAGGTTTACCCCGACACCCACCTCTTGCCATATGCCTACCCCAGCGCTACACCTACCACTCCCAGTAGACCTAGCTCGGGCCCTAGACCAACGCCCAGTGCTCACTCTAGTCCGAGGCCTAGCACTTGCCCGTCGCCGACCAGTACAACTTGCCCTACTGTTAGACACAGCACTAACCCGTGTCCTACGGAATCACCCTGGACCCACACTTAGCCACACACGAATCCAGCCCTACACCTGTTCCGAGTCCCAGGACTAAACGGAGCCATCTGTGACACCTACCCCTAGCCCTCGGCCAACCACTACCACTACCACTAATCCTAGGCCTAACATGAGCCCTAACCCTAACACTGCCCGTGTGCCTCTGCCAACCACTAGCCCTTCACCTAATCCTACCCCGAGCACTACACCTCGCCCTAGGCCTACGCCTAGACTACCTCTAGTCCTACCCTTACCCCTGGCCCTACAGCTCCCCCTACCCATAGGCCCACCCCCATCCCTACCCTTAGACACAGCTGCAACTCCTGGCCCTAGGCCTACTCCTAAGTTTACCTTGACATCCACCTCTTGCCCTATGCCTACCCCAGCTCTACGCCTACCGCTCCCACTAGCCCTAGCTCTGGCCCTAGACCAACGCCCAGTGCTCACTCTAGTCCGAAGCCTAGCATTTGCCCATCTCCGACCAGTACACCTTGCCCTATCGTTAGCCAGAGGACTAACCCGTGTTACGGAATCACCCTGGACCCACCCTTAGCCACACCCGAATCCAGCCGTACACCTGTTTTGAGTCCTAGGACTAAACGGAGCCCTCCCGTGACACCTACACCTAGCCCTCGGCCAACTCCTACCACTATTACTAATCCTAGGCCTAATTTGAGCCCTAACACTAACACTGCCCGTGGGCCTCTGCCAACCACTAGCCCTTCAACTAATCCTACCCGGAGCACTTCCCAACGCCCTATGCCTACGCCTAGCACTACCTTTAGTCCTACCCATACCCCTGGCCCTAAAGCTACCCCTACTTATAGGCCCAACCCCATCCCTACCCCTAGCCACAGCTCGAAATCTTGGCTCTAGGCTTACTCCTAGGTTTACCCCGACACCCACCTCTTGCCCTATGCCTACCCCAGCGCTACGCCTACCGCTCCCACTAGCCCTAGCTGGAGCCTTAGACCAACGCCCAGTGCTCATTCTAGTCCGAGGCCTAGCACTTGCCCGTCGCCGACCAGTACACCTTGCCCTACCGTTAGCCCGAACACTAACCTGTGTCCTACGAAATCAACCTGGACCCACCCTTAGCCACAACCGAATCCAGCCCTACAACTGTTCCGAGTCCTAGGACTTAACGGAGCCCTCCCTTGACACCTACACCTAGCTCTCGGCCAACCCCTACCACTACCACTAATCCTAGGCCTAACATGAGCCCTAACAATAACACTGCCCGTGGGCCTCTGCCAACCACTAGCCCTTCACCTAACCCTACCCCGAGCACTCCCCCTTGCGCTAGGCTTTCGCCTAGCACTACCTCTAGTCCTACCCCTACACTGGGCCCTACAGCTACCCCTAAGCATAGGCCCACCCCAATCCCTACCCCTAGCCACAGCTCCAACTCCTGGCCCTAGGCCTACTCCTAAGTTTACCCCGACACCCACCTCTTGCCCTATGCCTACCCCAGCGCTACGCCTACCGCTCCCACTAGCCCTAGCTCGGGCCCTAGACCAACGCCCAGTGCTCACTCTAGTCCGAAGCCTAGCATTTGCCCATCTCAGACCAGTACACCTTGCCCTACCGTTACCCAGAGCACTAACCCGTGTCCTACGGAATCTCACTGGACCCACCCTTAGCCACACCCGAATCCAGCCCTACAACTGTTTCAAGTCCTAGGACTAAACGGAGACATCCCGTGACCCCTACCCCTAGCCCTCGGCCAACCCCTACCACTACCACTAATCCTAGGCCTAACATGAACCCTAACACTAACACTGCCCGTAGGCCTCTGCCAACCACTAGCCCTTCACCTAACCCTACCCAGAGCACTCCCCCTCGCCCTAGGCCTATGCCTAGCACTACCTCTCGTCCTACCCCTACCCCTGGCCCTACAGCTACCCCTACCCATAGGCCCACCCCCATCCCTACCCCTAGCCACAGCTCCAACTCCTGGCCCTAGGCCTACTCCTAGGTTTACCCCGACACCCACCTCTTGCCCTATGCCTACCCCAGCGCTACGCCTACCGCTCCCACTAGCCCTAGCTCAGACCCTAGACCAACGCCCAGTGCTCATTCTAGTCCGAGGCCTAGCACTTGCCCGTCGCCGAACAGTACACCTTGCCCTACCGTTAGCCAGAACACTAACCTGTGTCCCACGAAATTACCCTGGACCCACCCTTAGCCACACCCGAATCCAGCCCTACACCTGTTCCGAGTCCTAGGACTAACCGGAGTTTTCCCGTGACACCTACCTTTACCCCTCGGCAAACCCCTACCACTACCACTAATCCTAGGCCTTTCATGAGCCCTAACTCTAACACTGCCCGTGGGCCTCTGCCAACCACTAGCACTTCACCTAACCCTACCCAGAGCACTCCCCCTCGCCCTAGGCCTACGCCTAGCACTACCTCTAGTCCTAACCCTACCCCTGGCCCTAAAGCTACCCCTACCCATAGGCCCACCCCCATCCCTACCCCTAGCCACAGCTCCAACTCCTGGCCCTAGGCCTACTTCTAGGTTAACCCCGACACCCACCTCTTGCCCTATGCCTACCCCAGCTCTACGCCTACTGCTCCAACTAGCCCTAGCTCGGGCCCTAGACCAACGCCCAGTGCTCACTCTAGTCCGAAGCCTAGCATTTGCCCATCTCCGACCAGTACACCTTGCCCTACCGTTAGCCAGAACACTAACCCGTGTCCTACGGAATCTCCCTGGACCCACCATTAGCCACACCCTAATCCAGCCCTACACAGGTTTCAAGTCCTAGGACTAAACGGAGACATCCCGTGACTCCTACCCCTAGCCCTCGGCCAACCCCTACCACTACCACTAATCCTAGGCCTAACATGAGCCCTAACACTAACACTGCCCGTGGGCCTCTGCCAACCACTAGCACTTCACCTAACCCTACCCCGAGCACTCCCCCTCGCCCTAGGCCTACGCCTAGCACTACCTCTAGTCCAACCCGTACCCCTGGCCCTACAGCTACCCCTAACCATAGGCCCAACCCCATCCCTACTCCTAGCCACAGCTCCAACTCCTGGCCCTAGGCCTACTCCTAGGTTTACCCCGACACCCACTTCTTGCCCTATGCCTACCCCAGCGCCACGCCTACCGCTCCCACTAGCCCTAGCTCGGGCCCTAGACCAACGCCCAGTGCTCACTCTAGTCCGAGGCCTAGCATTTGCCCGTCCCCGACCAGTAGACCTTGCCATACCGTTAGCCAGAGCACTAACCCGTGTCCTACGGAATCACCCTGGACCCACCCTTAGCCACACCCGAATCCAGCCGTACACCTGTTTTGAGTCCTAGGACTAAACGGAGCCCTCCCGTGACACCTACACCTAGCCCTCGGCCAACCCCTACCACTATTACTAATCCTAGGCCTAACTTGAGCCCTAACACTAACACTGACCGTGGGCCTCTGCTAACCACTAGCCCTTCAACTAACCCTACCCCGAGCACTCCCACTCACCCTAGGCCTACGCCTAGCACTACCTCTAGTCTTACCCCTACCCCTGGCCCTACAGCTACACCTAACCATAGGCCCAACCCCATCTCTACCCCTAGCCACAGCTCCAACTCCTGGCCCTAGGCCTACTCCTAGGTTTACCCCGACACCTACCTCTTGACCTATGCCTACCCCAGCGCTACGCCTACCGCTCCCACTAGCCCTAGCTCGGGCCCTAGACCAACGCCAGGTGCTCATTCTAGTCCGAGGCCTTTCATTTGCCCGTCGCTGAACAGTACACCTTGCCCTACCGTTAGCCAGAACACTAACCTGTATCCCACGAAATCACCCTGGACCCACCCTTAGCCACACCCGAATCCAGCCCTACAACTGTTCCGAGTCCTAGGACTAACCGGAGTTTTCCCGTGACACCTACCTTTAGCCCTCGGCAAACCCCTACCACTACCACTAATCCTAGGCCTAACATGAGCCCTAACACTAACACTGCCCGTGGGCCTCTGCCAACCACTAGCACTTCACCTAACCCTACCCCGAGCACTTTCCCTCGCCCTAGACCTACGCCTAGCACTACCTCTAGTCCTACCCCTACCCCTGGCCCTACAGCTACCACTACCCATAGGCCCACCCCCATCCCTACCCCTAGCCACAGCTCCAACTCCTCGTCCTAGGCCTACTCCTAGGTTTACCCCGACACCCACCTCTTGCCATATGCCTACCCCAGCGCTACACCTACCACTCCCAGTAGACCTAGCTCGGGCCCTAGACCAACGCCCAGTGCTCACTCTAGTCCGAGGCCTAGCACTTGCCCGTCGCCGACCAGTACAACTTGCCCTACTGTTAGACACAGCACTAACCCGTGTCCTACGGAATCACCCTGGACCCACACTTAGCCACACACGAATCCAGCCCTACACCTGTTCCGAGTCCCAGGACTAAACGGAGCCATCTGTGACACCTACCCCTAGCCCTCGGCCAACCACTACCACTACCACTAATCCTAGGCCTAACATGAGCCCTAACCCTAACACTGCCCGTGTGCCTCTGCCAACCACTAGCCCTTCACCTAATCCTACCCCGAGCACTACACCTCGCCCTAGGCCTACGCCTAGACTACCTCTAGTCCTACCCTTACCCCTGGCCCTATAGCACCCCCTACCCATAGGCCCACCTCCATCCCTACCCTTAGACACAGCTGCAACTCCTGGCCCTAGGCCTACTCCTAAGTTTACCTTGACATCCACCTCTTGCCCTATGCCTACCCCAGCTCTACGCCTACCGCTCCCACTAGCCCTAGCTCTGGCCCTAGACCAACGCCCAGTGCTCACTCTAGTCCGAAGCCTAGCATTTGCCCATCTCCGACCAGTACACCTTGCCCTATCGTTAGCCAGAGGACTAACCCGTGTTACGGAATCACCCTGGACCCACCCTTAGCCACACCCGAATCCAGCCGTACACCTGTTTTGAGTCCTAGGACTAAACGGAGCCCTCCCGTGACACCTACACCTAGCCCTCGGCCAACTCCTACCACTATTACTAATCCTAGGCCTAATTTGAGCCCTAACACTAACACTGCCCGTGGGCCTCTGCCAACCACTAGCCCTTCAACTAATCCTACCCCGAGCACTTCCCAACGCCCTATGCCTACGCCTAGCACTACCTTTAGTCCTACCCATACCCCTGGCCCTAAAGCTACCCCTACTTATAGGCCCAACCCCATCCCTACCCCTAGCCACAGCTCGAAATCTTGGCTCTAGGCTTACTCCTAGGTTTACCCCGACACCCACCTCTTGCCCTATGCCTACCCCAGCGCTACGCCTACCGCTCCCACTAGCCCTAGCTGGAGCCTTAGACCAACGCCCAGTGCTCATTCTAGTCCGAGGCCTAGCACTTGCCCGTCGCCGACCAGTACACCTTGCCCGACCGTTAGCCAGAGCACTAACCCGTGTCCTACGGAATCACCCTGGACCCACCCTTAGCCACACCCGAATCCAGCCCTACACCTGTTCGGAGTCCTAGGACTAAACGGAGCCCTCTGTGACACCTACCCCTAGCCCTCGGCCAACCACTACCACTACCACTAATCCTAGGCCTAACATGAACCCTAACCCTAACACTGCCCGTGTGCCTCTGCCAACCACTAGCCCTTCACCTAATCCTACCCCGAGCACTACACCTCTCCCTAGGCCTACGCCTAGCACTACCTCTAGTCCTACCCCTACCCCTGGCCCTACAGCTACCCCTACCCATAGGCCCACCCATATCCCTACCCCTAGCCACAGCTCCAACTCCTGGCCCTAGGCCTACTCCTAGGTTTACCCCGACACCCACCTCTTGCCCTATGCCTACCCCAGCGCTACGCCTACCGCTCCCACTAGCCCTAGCTCAGGACCTAGAACAACGCCCAGTGCTCACTCTAGTCCGAGGCCTACCACTTGCCCGTCACCGACCAGTACACTTTGCCCTACCGTTAGCCAGAGCACTAACCCGTGTCCTACGGAATCACCCTGGACCCACCCTAGCCACACCCGAATCCAGCCCTACACCTGTTCCGAGTCCCAGGACTAAACGGAGCCCTCCCGTGACACCTAACCCTAGCCCTCGGCCAACCCCTACCACTACCACTAATTTTAGGCCTAACATGAGCCCTAACACTAACATTGCCCGTAGGCCTCTGCCAACCACTAGCCCTTCACCTAACCCTACCCCGAGCACTCACCCTCGCGCTAGGCTTACGCCTAGCACTACCTCTAGTCCTACCCCTACCCCGGGCCCTACAGCTACCCCTAACCATAGGCCCACCCCAATCCCTACCTTTAGCCACAGCTCCAACTCCTGGCCCTAGGCCTACTCCTAAGTTTACCCCGACATCCACCTCTTGCCCTTTGCCTACCCCAGCTCTACGCCTACCGCTCCCACTAGCCCTAGCTCGGACCCTACACCAACGCCCAGTGCTCACTCTAGTCCGAAGCCTAGCACTTGCCCGTCACCGACCAGTACACCTTGCCCTACCGTGAGCCAGAGCACTAACCCGTGTCCTACGGAATCACCCTGGACCCACCCTTAGCCATACCCGAATCCAGCCCTACACCTGTATCAAGTCCTAGGACTAAACGGAGCCATCCCGTGACCCCTACCCCTAGCCCTCGGCCAACCCCTACCACTACCACTAATCCTAGGCCTAACATGAGCCCTAACACTAACACTGCCTGTAGGCCTCTGCCAACCACTAGCCCTTCACCTAACCCTACCCAGAGCACTCCCCCTCGCCCTAGGCCTACGCCTAGCACTACCTCTAGTCCTAACCCTACCCCTGGCCCTAAAGCTACCCCTACCCATAGGCCCACCCCCATCCCTACCCCTAGCCACAGCTCCAACTCCTGGCCCTAGGCCTACTCCTAGGTTTACCCCGACCCCCACCTCTTGCCCTATGCCTACCCCAGCGCTACGCCTACCGCTCCCACTAGCCCTAGCTCAGACCCTAGACCAACGCCCAGTGCTCATTCTAGTCCGGGGCCTTTCACTTGCCCGTCGCCGAACAGTACACCTTGCCCTACCGTTAGCCAGAACACTAACCTGTATCCCACGAAATCACCCTGGACCCACCCTTAGCCACACCCGAATCCAGCCCTACACCTGTTCCGAGTCCTAGGACTAACCGGAGTTTTCCCGTGACACCTACCTTTAGCCCTCGGCAAACCCCTACCACTACCACTAATCCTAGGCCTAACATGAGCCCTAACCCTAACACTGCCGGTGTGCCTCTGCCAACCACTAGCCCTTCACCTAATCCTACCCCGAGCACTACACCTCGCCCTAGGCCTACGCCTAGCACTACCTCTAGTCCTACCCTTACCCCTGGCCCTACAGCTACCCCTACCCATAGGCCCACCCCCATCCCTACCCTTAGACACAGCTGCAACTCCTGGCCCTAGGCCTACTCCTAAGTTTACCTTGACATCCACCTCTTGCCCTATGCCTACCCCAGCTTTACGCCTACTGCTCCCACTAGCCCTAGCTCGGGCCCTAGACCAACGCCCAGTGCTCACTCTAGTCCGAAGCCTAGCATTTGCCCATCTCCGACCAGTACACCTTGCCCTACCGTTAGCCAGAACACTAACCCGTGTCCTACGGAATCTCCCTGAACCCACCATTAGCCACACCCTAATCCAGCCCTACACCTGTTTCAACTCCTAGGACTAAACGGAGACATCCCGTGACCCCTACCCCTAGCCCTCGGCCAACCCCTACCACTACCACTAATCCTAGGCCTAACATGAGTTCTAACACTAACACTGCCCGTGGGCCTATGCCAACCACTAGCACTTCACCTAACCCTACCCCGAGCACTCCCCCTCGCCCTAGGCCTACGCCTAGCACTACCTCTAGTCCTACCCCTACCCCTGGCCCTACAGCTACCCCTAACCATAGGCCCAACCCCATACCTACTCCTAGCCACAGCTCCAACTCCTGGCCCTAGGCCTACTCCCAGGTTTACCCCGACACCCAGTTCTTGCCCTATGCCTACCCCAGCGCCACGCCTATCGCTCCCACTAGACCTAGCTCGGGCCCTAGACCAACGCCCAGTGCTCATTCTAGTCCGAGGCCTAGCATTTGCCCGTCCTCGACCAGTAGACCTTGCCATACCGTTAGCCAGAGCACTAACCCGTGTCCTATGGAATCACCCTGGACCCACCCTTAGCCACACCCGAATCCAGCCGTACACCTGTTTTGAGTCCTAGGACTAAACGGAGCCCTCCCGTGACACCTACACCTAGCCCTCGGCCAACCCCTACTACTATTACTAATCCTAGGCCTAACTTGAGCCCTAACACTAACACTGCCCGTGGGCCTCTGCCAACCACTAGCCCTTCAACTAATCCTACCCCGAGCACTACCCATCGCCCTATGCCTACGCCTAGCACTACCTTTAGTCCTACCCATACCCCTGGCCCTAAACCTACGCCTACCCATAGGCCCAACCCCATCCCTACCCCTAGCCACAGCTCCAAATCTTGGCTCTAGGCCTACTCCTAGGTTTACCACGACACCCACCTCTTGCCCTATGCCTACCCCAGCGCTACGCCTACCGCTCCCACTAGCCCTAGCTCGGGCCTTAGACCAACGCCCAGTGCTCATTCTAGTCCGAGGCCTAGCACTTGCCCGTCGCCGACCAGTACACCTTGCCCGACCGTTAGCCAGAGCACTAACCCGTGTCCTACGGAATCACCCTGGACCCACCCTTAGCAACACCCGAATCCAGCCCTACATCTGTTCGGAGTCCTAGGACTAAACGGAGCCCTCTGTGACACCTACCCCTAGCCCTCGGCCAACCCCTACCACTACCACTAATTTTAGGCCTAACATGAGCCCTAACACTAACACTGCCCATAGGCCTCTGCCAACCACTAGCCCTTCACCTAACCCTACCCCGAGCACTCCCCCTCGCGCTAGGCTTACGCCTAGCACCACCTCTAGTCCTACCCCTACCCCGGGCCCTACAGCTACCCCTAACCATAGGCCCACCCCAATCCCTACCTTTAGCAACAGCTCCAACTCCTGGCCCTAGGCCTACTCCTAAGTTTACCCCGACATCCACCTCTTGCACTTTGCCTACCCCAGCTCTACGCCTACCGCTCCCACTAGCCCTAGCTCGGGCCCTACACCAACGCCCAGTGCTCACTCTAGTCCGAAGCCTAGCACTTGCCCGTCACCGACCAGTACACCTTGCCCTACCGTTAGCCAGAGGACTAACCCGTGGCCTACGGAATCACCCTGGACCCACCCTTAGCCACACCCGAATCCAGCCGTACAACAGCTTTGAGTCCTAGGATTAAATGGAGCCCTCCCGTGACACCTACACTTAGCCCTCGGCCAACCCCTACCACTATTACTAATCCTAGGACTAACTTGAGCCCTAACACTAACACTGCCCGTGGGCCTCTGCCAACCACTAGCCCTTCAACTAACCCTACCCAGAGCACTCCCCCTCGCCCTAGGCCTACGCCTAGCACTACCTCTAGTCCTACCCCTACCCCGGGCCCTACAGCTACCCCTAACCATAGGCCCACCCCAATCCCTACCCCTAGCCACAGCTCCAACTCCTGGCCCTAGGACAACCCCTAGTTTACCCCGACATCCACCTCTTGCCCTATGCCTACCCCAGCGCTACGCCTACCGCTCCCACTAGCCCTAGCTCGGGCCCTAGACCAACGCCCAGTGCTCACTCTAGTCCGAAGCCCAGCAGTTGCCCATCTCCGACCAGTACACCTTGCCATACCGTTAGCCAGAGCACTAACCCATGTCCTACGGAATCTCCCTGGACCCACCATTAGCCACACCCGAATCAAGCCCTTCACCTGTTTCAAGTCCTAGGACTAAACGGAGACATCCCGTGACCCCTACCCCTAGCCCTCGTCCAACCCCTACCACTACCACTAATCCTAGGCCTAACATGAGCCCTAACACTAACACTGCCCGTGGGCCTCTGACAACCACTAGCACTTCACCTAACCCTACCCCGAGCACTCCCTTTCGCCCTAGGCCTACGCCTAACACTACCTCTAGTCCTACCCCTACCCCTAGCCCTACAGCTACCCCTAACCATAGGCCCACCCCCATCCCTACTCCTAGCCACAGCTCCAACTCCTGGCCCTAGGCCTACTCCTAGGTTTACCCCGACACCCACTTCTTGCCCTATGCCTACCCCAGCGCCACGCCTACCGCTCCCACTAGCCCTAGCTCGGGCCCAAGACCAACGCCCAGTGCTCACTCTAGTCCGAGGCCTAGCATTTGCCAGTCCCCGACCAGTGGACCTTGCCATACCGTTAGCCAGAACACTAACCTGTGTCCCACGAAATCACCCTGGACCCACCCTTAGCCACACCCGAATCCAGCCCTACACCTGTTCCGAGTCCTAGGACTAACCGGAGTTTTCCCGTGACACCTACCTTTACCCCTCGGCAAACCCCTACCACTACCACTAATCCTAGGCCTAACATGAGCCCTAACACTAACACTGCCCGTGGGCCTCTGTCAACCACTAGCACTTCACCTAACCCTACCCAGAGCACTCCCCCTCGCCCTAGGCCTACGCCTAGCACTACCTCTAGTCCTAACCCTACCCCTGGCCCTAAAGCTACCCCTACCCATAGGCACACCCCCATCCCTACCCCTAGCCACAGCTCCACCTCCTCGTCCTAGGCCTACTCCTAGGTTTACCACGACACCCACCTCTTGCCATATCCCTACCCCAGCGCTACACCTACCACTCCCAGTAGCCCTAGCTTGGGCCCTAGACCAACGCCCAGTGCTCACTCTAGTCCGAGGCCTAGCACTTGCCCGTCGCCGACCAGTACACCTTGCCCTACCGTTAGCCACAGTACTAACCCGTGTCCTACGGAATCACCCTGGACCCACCCTTAACCACACCCGAATCCAGCCGTACACCTGTTTTGAGTCCTAGGACTAAACGGAGCCCTCCTGTGACACCTACACATAGCCCTCGGCCAACCCCTACCACTATTACTAATCCTAAGCCTAACTTGAGCCCTAACACTAACACTGCCCGTGGGCCTCTGCCAACCACTAGCCCTTCAACTAACCCTACCCCGAGCACTCCCCCTCGCCCTAGGCCTACGCCTAGCACTACCTCTAGTCTTACCCCTACCCCTGGCCCTACATCTACACCTAACCATAGGCCCAACCCCATCAATACCCCTAGCCACAGCTCCAACTCCTGGCCCTAGGCCTACTCCTAGGTTTACACCGATACCCACCTCTTTCCCTATGCCTACCCCAGCGCTACGCCTACTGCTCCCACTAGCCCTAGCTCGGGCCCTAGACCAACGCCCAGTGCTCACTCTAGTCCGAAGCCTAGCATTTGCCCATCTCCGACCAGTACACCTTGCCCTACCGTTAGCCAGAGCACTAACCCGTGTCCTACGGAATCTCCCTGGACCCACACGTAGCCACACCGGAATCCAGCCCTACAGCTGTTTCAAGTCCTAGGACTAAACGGAGACATCCCGAGACCCCTACTCCTAGCCCTTGGCCAACCCCTACCACTACCACTAATCTTAGGCCTAACATGAGCCCTAACACTAACACTGCCCGTAGGCCTCTGCCAACCACTAGCCCTTCACCTAACCCTACCCAGAGCACTCCCCTCGTCCTAGGACTACGCCTAGCACTACCTCTAGGTCTACCCCTACCCCTGCCCTACATCTACCCCTACCCATAGGCCCACCCCCATCCCTACCCCTAGCCACAGCTCCAACTACTGGCCCTAGGCCTACTCCTAGGTTTACACCGACACCCATCTCTTGCCCTATGCCTACCCCAGCGCTTCGCCTACCGCTGCCACTAGCCCTAGATCGGCCCTAGACCAACGCCCAGTGCTCACTTTAGTCCGAGGCCTAGCATTTGCCCGTGCCCGACCAGTACACCTTGCCATACCGTTAGCCAGAGCACTAACACGAGTCCTACGGAATCACCCTGGCCCCACACTTAGCCACACCCGAATCCAGCCGTACACCTGTTTTGAGTCCTAGGACTAAACGGAGCCCTCCCGTGACACCTACACCTAGCCCTCGGCCAACCCCTACCACTATTACTAATCCTAGGCCTAACTTGAGCCCTAACACTAACACTGCCCGTGGGCCTCTGCCAACCACTAGCCCTTCAACTAATCCTACCCCGAGCACTACCCATCGCCCTATGCCTACGCCTAGCACTACCTTTAGTCCTACCCATACCCCTGGCCCTACAGCTACCCCTACCCATAGGCCCAACCCCATCCCTACCCCTAGCCACAGCTCCAAATCTTGGCTCTAGGCCTACTCCTAGGTTTACCCCGACACCCACGTCTTGCCCTATGTCTACCCCAGCGCTACGCCTACCGCTCCCACTAGCCCTAGCTCGGGCCTTAGACCAACGCCCAGTGCTCATTCTAGTCCACGGCCTAGCACTTGCCCGTCGCCGACCAGTACACCTGCCCGACCGTTAGCCAGAGCACTAACACGAGTCCTACGGAATCACCCTGGACCCACCCTTAGCCACACCCGAATCCAGCCCTACAACTGTTCCGAGTCCTAGGACTAACCGGAGTTTTCCCGTGACACCTACACTTAGCCCTCGGCAAACCCCTACCACTACCACTAATGCTAGGCCTAATATGAGCCCTAACACTAACACTGCCCTTGGGCCTCTGCCAACCACTAGCACTTCACCTAACCCTACCCCGAGCACTCTTCCTCGCCCTAGGCCTACGCCTAGCACTACCTCTAGTCCTACCCCTACCCCTGGCCCTACAGCTACCCCTAACCATAGGTCCTCCCCCATCCCTACCCCTAGCCACAGCTCCAAATCCTGGCCCTAGGCCTACTCCTAGGTTTACCCCGACACCCACCTCTTGCCCTATGCCTACCCCAGCGCTACGCCTACTGCTCCCAGTAGCCCTAGCTCGGGCCCTAGACCAACGCCCAGTGCTCACTCTAGTCCGAGGCCTAGCACTTGCCCGTCGCCGACCAGTACACCTTGCCCTACCTTTAGCCAGAGCACTAACCCGTGTACTACGGAATCACCCTGGACCCACCCTTAGCCATACCCGAATCCAGCCCTACACCTGTTCGAAGTCCTAGGACTAAACGGAGCCCTCTGTGACACCTACCCCTAGCCCTCAGCCAACCACTACCACTACCACTAATCCTAGGCCTAACATGAGCCCTAACCGTAACACTGCCCGTGTGCCTCTGCCAACCACTAGCCCTTCACCTAATCCTACCCCGAGCACTACACCTCGCCCTAGGCCTATGCCTAGCACTACCTCTGGTCCTACCCTTACCCCTGGCCCTAAAGCTACCCCTACCCATAGGCCCAACCCCATCCCTACCCCTAGACACAGCTGCAACTCCTGGCCCTAGGCCTACTCCTAAGTTTACCCCGACATCCACCTCTTGCCCTATGCCTACCCCAGCGCTACGCCTACCGCTCCCATTAGCCCTAGCTCGGGCCCTAGACCAACGCCCAGTGCTCACTCTAGTCCGAAGCCGAGCATTTGCCCATCTCCGACCAGTACACCTTGCCCTACCGTTAGCCAGAACACTAACCCGTGTCCTACGGAATCTCCCTGGACCCACCCTTAGCCACACCCGAATCCAGCTGTACACCTGTTTTGAGTCCTAGGACTAAACGGAGCCCTCCCGTGACACCTACACCTAGCCCTCGGCCAACCTTTACCACTATTACTAATCCTAGGCATAACTAGAGCCCTAACACTAACATTGCCCTTGGGCCTCTGCCAACTACTAGCCCTTCAACTAACCCTACCCCGAGGACTTCCCCTCGCCCTAGGCCTATGTCTAGCATTACCTGTAGTCTTACCCCTACCCCTGGCCCAACAGCTACACCTAACCTTAGGCCCAACCCGATCCCTACCCCTAGCCACAGCTCCAACTCCTGGCCCTAGGCCTACTCCTAGGTTTACCCCGACACCCACCTCTTGCCCTATGCCTACCCCAGCGCTACGCCTACCGCTCCCACTAGCCCTAGCTCGGGCCCTAGACAAACGCCAGGTGCTCACTCTAGTCCGAGTCCTACCACTTGCCCGTCACCGACCAGTACACCTTGCCCTACCGTTAGCCAGAGGACTAACCCGTGTCCTACGGAATCACCCTGGACCCACCCTTAGCCACACCCGAATCCAGCCCTACACCTGTTTCAAGTCCTAGGACTAAACGAAGCTCTCCCGTGACACCTACCCCTAGCCCTCGGCCAACCCCTACCACTACCACTAATTTTAGGCCTAACATGAGCCCTAACACTAACACTGCCCGTAGGCCTCTGCCAACCACTAGCCCTTCACCTAACCCTACCCAGAGCACTTCACCTCGTCCTAGGCCTACGCCTAGCACTACCTCTAGTCCTACCCCTACCCCTGCCCTACAGCTACCCCTACCCATAGGCCCACCCCCATCCCTACCCCTAGCCACAGCTCAAACTACTGGCCCTAGGACTACTCCTAGGTTTACCCCGACACCCACCTCTTGCCCTATGCCTACCCCAGCGCTTCGCCTACCGCTGCCACTAGCCCTAGCTCGGCCCTAGACCAACGCCCAGTACTCACTCTAGTCCGAGGCATAGCACTTGCCCATCGCTGACCAGTACACCTTGCCCTACCGTTAGCCAGAACATTAACCTGTGTCCCACGAAATCACCCTGGACCCACCCTTAGCCACACCCGAATCCAGCCCTACAACTGTTCCGAGTCCTAAAACTAACCGGAGTTTTCCCGTGATACCTACCCTTAACCCTCGGCAAACCCCTACCACTACCACTAATGCTAGGCCTAATATGAGCCCTAACACTAACACTGCCCTTGGGCCTCTGCCAACCACTAGCACTTCACCTAACCCTACCCCGAGCACTCCCCCTCGCCCTAGGCCTACGCCTAGCACTACCTCTAGTCCTACCCCTACCCCTGGTTCTACAGCTACCCCTAACCATAGGCCCACCCCCATCCCTACCCCTAGCCACAGCTCCATCCTGGCCCTAGGCCTACTCCTAGGTTTACCCAGACACCCACCTATTGTCCTATGCCTACCCCAGCGCTATGCCTACTGCTCCCAGTAGCCCTAGCTCGGGCCCTAGACCAACGCCCAGTGCTCACTCTAGTCCGAGGCCTAGCACTTGCCCGTCGCCGACCAGTACACCTTGCCCTACCTTTAGCCAGAGCACTAACCCGTGTCCTACGGAATCACCCTGGACCCACCCTTAGCCACACCCGAATCCAGCCCTACACCTGTTCGGAGTCCTAGGACTAAACGGAGCCCTCTGTGACACCTACCCCTAGCCCTCGGCCAACCACTACCACTACCACTAATCCTAGGACTAACATGAGCCCTAACCCTAACACTGCCCGTGTGCCTCTGCCAACAACTAGCTCTTCACCTAATCCTACCCCGAGCACTACACCTCGCCCTAGGCCTACGCCTAGCACTACCTCTAGTCCTACCCTTACCCCTGGCCCTACAGCTACCCCTACCCATAGGCCTAACCCCATCCCTACCCCTAGACACAGCTCCAACTCCTGGCCCTAGGCCTACTCCTAGGTTTACCCCGACACCCACCTCTTGCCCTATGCCTACCCCAGCTCTACACCTAGCGCTCCCACTAGCCCTAGCTCGGGCCCTAGACCAACGCCAGGTGCTCACTCTAGTCCGAGGCCTAGCACTTGCCCATCACCGACCAGTACACCTCGCCCTACCGTTAGCCAGAGGACTAACCCGTGACCTACGGAATCACCCTGGACCCACCCTTAGCCACACCCGAATCCAGCCCTACACCTGTTTCAAGTCCTAAAACTAAACGGAGCCCTCCCGTGACACCTACCCCTAGCCCTCGGCCAACCCCTACCACTACCACTAATCCTAGGCCTAACATGAGCCCTAACACTAACACTGCACGTAGGCCTCTGCCAACCACTAGCCCTTCACCTAACCCTACCCCGAGCACTCCCCCTCGCCCTAGGCCTACGCCTAGCACTACCTCTAGTCCTACCCCTACCCCGGGCCCTACAGCTACCCCTAACCATAGGACCAGCCCAATCCCTACCCCTAGCCACAGCTCCAACTCCTGGCCCTAGGCCTACTCCTAAGTTTACCCCGACATCCACCTTTTGCCCTATGCCTACCCCAGCGCTACGCCTACCGCTCCCACTAGCCCTAGCTCGGGACCTAGACCAACGCCCAGTGCTCACTCTTGTCCGAAGCCTAGCATTTGCCCATCTCCGACCAGTACACCTTGCCCTACCGTTAGCCAGAGCACTAACCCGTGTCCTACGGAATCTCACTGGACCCACCATTAGCCACACCCGAATCAAGCCCTACACCTGTTTCAAGTCCTAGGACTAAACGGAGACATCCCGTGACCCCTACCCCTAGCCCTCGGCCAACCCCTACCACTACCACTAATCCTAGGCCTAACATGAGCCCTAACACTAACACTGCCCGTGGGCCTCTGCCAACCACTAGCACTTCACCTAACCCTACCCTGAGCACTCCCCCTCGCCCTAGGCCTACGCCTAGCACTACATCTAGTGCTACCCCTACCCCTGGCCCTACAGCTACCCCTAAACATAGGCCCACCCCCATCCCTACTTTTAGCCACAGCTCCAACTCCTGGCCCTAGGTCTACTCCTAGGTTTACCCCGACACCCACTTCTTGCCCTATGCCTACCCCAGCGCCACGCCTACCGCTCCCACTAGCCCTAGCTCGGGCCCTAGACCAACGCCCAGTGCTCACTCTAGTCCGAGGCCTAGCACTTGCCCGTCGCCGACCAGTACACCTTGCCCTACCGTTAGCCAGAACACTAACCTGTGTCCCACGAAATCAACCTGTACCCACCCTTAGCCACACCCGAATCCAGCCCTACACCTGTTCCGAGTCCTAGGACTTAACGGAGCCCTCCCTTGACACCTACACCTAGCCCTCGGCCAACCCCTACCACTACCACTAATGCTAGGCCTAACATGAGCCCTAAAAATAACACTGCACGTGGGCCTCTGCCAACTACTAGCCCTTCACATAAACCACCCCGAGCACTCCCCCTCGCGTTAGGCTTACGCCCAGCACTACCTCTAGTCCTACCCCTACCCCTGGCCCGACAGCTACACCTAACCATAGGCCCACCCCATCTCTACCCCTAGCCACAGCTCCAACTCCTGGCCCTCGCCTACTCCTAGGTTTACCCCGACACCCACCTCTTGCCCTATGCCTACCGCAGCGCTACGCCTGCCGCTCCCACTAGCCGTAGTTCGGGCCATAGACCAACGCCCAGTGCTCACTCTAGTCCGAGGCCTACCACTTGCCCGTCGCCGACCAGTACACTTTGCCCTACCGTTAGCCAGAACACTAACCTGTGTCCCACGAAATCACCCTGTACCCACCCTTAGCCACACCCGAATCCAGCCCTACACTTGTTCCGAGTCCTAGGACTAAACGGAGCCCTCGCGTGACACCTACCCCTAGCCCTCGGCCAACCCCTACCACTACCACTAATCCTAGGCCTAACATGAGCCCTAACACTAACACTGCCCGTGGGCCTCTGCCAACCACTAGCACTTCACCTAACCCTACCCCGAGCACTCCCCCTCGCACTAGGCCTACGCCTAGCACTACCTCTAGTCCTACCCCTACCCCTGGCCCTACAGCTACCCCTACCCATAGGCCCACCCCCATCCCTACCCCTAGCCACAGCTCCAACTCCTCGTCCTAGGCCTACTCCTAGGTTTACCCCGACACCCACCTCTTGCCATATGCCTACCCCAGCGCTACACCTACCACTCCCAGTAGCCCTAGCTCGGGCCCTAGACCAACGCCCAGTGCTCACTCTAGTCCGAGGCCTAGCACTTGCCCGTCGCCGACCAGTACACCTTGCCCTACCGTTAGCCACAGCACTAACCCGTGTCCTACGGAATCACCCTGGACCCACACTTAGCCACACACGAATCCAGCCCTACACCTGTTCCGAGTCCTAGGACTAAACGGAGCCATCTGTGACACATTCCCGTAGCCCTCGGCCAACCACTACCACTACCACTAATCCTAGGCCTAACATGAGCCCTAACCCTAACACTGCCCGTGTGCCTCTGCCAACCACTAGCCCTTCACCTAATCCTACCCCGAGCACTACACCTCGCCCTAGGCCTACGCCTAGCACTACCTCTAGTCCTACCCTTACCCCTGGCCCTACAGCTACCCCTACCCATAGGCCCACCCCCATCCCTACCCTTAGACACAGCTGCAACTCCTGGCCCTAGGCCTACTCCTAAGTTTACCTTGACATCCACCTCTTGCCCTATGCCTACCCCAGCTTTACGCCTACTGCTCCCACTAGCCCTAGCTCGGGCCCTAGACCAACGCCCAGTGCTCACTCTAGTCCGAAGCCTAGCATTTGCCCATCTCCGACCAGTACACCTTGCCCTACCGTTAGCCAGAACACTAACCCGTGTCCTACGGAATCTCCCTGAACCCACCATTAGCCACACCCTAATCCAGCCCTACACCTGTTTCAAGTCCTAGGACTAAACGGAGACATCCCGTGACCCCTACCCCTAGCCCTCGGCCAACCCCTACCACTACCACTAATCCTAGGCCTAACATGAGTTCTAACACTAACACTGCCCGTAAGCCTCTGCCAACCACTAGCACTTCACCTAACCCTACCCCGAGCAATCCCCCTCGCCCTAGGCCTACGCCTAGCACTACCTCTAGTCCTACCCCTACCCCTGGCCCTACAGCTACCCCTAACCATAGGCCAAACCCCATCCCTACTCCTAGCCACAGCTCCAACTCCTGGCCCTAGGCCTACTCCCAGGTTTACCCGACACCCACTTCTGGCCCTATGCCTACCCCAGCGCCACGCCTACCGCTCCCACTAGCCCTAGCTCGGGCCCTAGACCAACGCCCAGTGCTCATTCTAGTCCGAGGCCTAGCATTTGCCCGTCCCCGACCAGTAGACCTTGCCATACCGTTAGCCAGAGCACTAAGCCGTGTCCTATGGAATCACCCTGGACCCACCCTTAGCCACACCCGAATCCAGCCGTACACCTGTTTTGAGTCCTAGGACTAAACGGAGTTCTCCCGTGACACCTACACCTAGCCCTCGGCCAACCCCTACCACTATTACTAATCCTAGGCCTAACTTGAGCCCTAACACTAACACTGCCCGTGGTCCTCTGCCAACCACTAGCCCTTCAACTAACCCTACCCCGAGCACTCCCCCTCGCCCTAGGCCTACGCCTAGCACTACCTCTAGGCTTACCCCTACCCCTGGCCCTACAGCTACACCTAACCATAGGCCCAAACCCATCTCTACCCCTAGACACAGCTCCAACTCCTGGCCCTAGGCCTACTCCTAGGTTTACCCCGACACCCACCTCTTGCCCTATGCCTACCCCACCGCTATGCCTACCGCTCCTACTAGCCCTAGCTCGGGCCCTAGACCAACGCCAGGTGCTCACTCTAGTCCGAGGCCTACCACTTGCCGGTCCCCGACCAGTAAACCTTGCCCTACCGTTAGCCAGAGCACTAACCCGTGTCCTACGGAATCACCCTGGACCCACCCTTAGCCATACCCGAATCCAGCCCTACACCTGTATCAAGTCCTAGGACTAAACGGAGCCATCCCGTGACCCCTACCCCTAGCCCTCGGCCAACCCCTACCACTACCACTAATCCTAGGCCTAACATGAGCCCTAACACTAACACTGCCCGAAGGCCTCTGCCAACCACTAGCCCTTCACCTAACCCTACCCAGAGCACTCCCCCTCGCCCTAGGCCTACGCCTAGCACTACCTCTAGTCCTAACCCTACCCCTGGCTCTAAAGCTACCCCTACCCATAGGCCCACGCCCATCCCTACCCCTAGCCACAGCTCCAACTCCTGGCCCTAGGCCTACTCCTAGGTTTACCCCGACACCCACCTCTTGCCCTAAGCCTACCCCAGCGCTACGCCTACCGCTCCCACTAGCCCTAGCTCAGACCCTAGACCAACGCCCAGTGCTCATTCTAGTCCGAGGCCTATCATTTGCCCGTCGCCGAACAGTACACCTTGCTCTACCGTTAGCCACAACACTAACCTGTATCCCACGAAATCACCCTGGACCCATCCTTAGCCACACCCGAATCCAGCCGTACACCTGTTTTGAGTCCTAGGACTAAACGGAGCCCTCCCGTGACACCTACACCTAGCCCTCGGCCAACCCCTACCACTATTACTAATCCTAGGCCTAACTTGAGCCCTAACACTAACACTGCCCGTGGGCCTCTGCCAACCACTAGCCCTTCAACTAATCCTACCCCGAGCACTACCCCTCGCCCTATGCCTACGCCTAGCACTACCTTTAGTCCTACCCATACCCCTGGCCCTAAAGCTACCCCTACCCATAGGCCCAACCCCATCCCTACCCCTAGCCACAGCTCCAAATCTTGGCTCTAGGCCTACTCCTAGGTTTACCCCGACACCCACCTCTTGCCCTATGCCTACCCCAGCGCTACGCCTACCGCTCCGACTAGCCCTAGCTCGGGCCTTAGACCAACGCCCAGTGCTCATTCTAGTCCGAGGCCTAGCACTTGCCCGTCGCCGACCAGTACATTTTGCCCGACCGTTAGCCAGAGTACTAACCCGTGTCCTACGGAATCACCCTGGACCCACCCTTAGCAACACCCGAATCCAGCCCTACAATTGTTCGGAGTCCTAGGACTAAACGGAGCCCTCTGTGACACCTACCCCTAGCCCTCGGCCAACCACTACCAATACCACTAATCCTAGGCCTAACATGAGCTCTAACCCTAACACTGCCCGTGTGCCTCTGCCAACCACTAGCCCTTCACCTAATCCTACACCGAGCACTACACCTCTCCCTAGGCCTACGCCTAGCACTACCTCTACTCCTACCCCTACCCCTGGCCCTACAGCTACCCCTACCCATAGGCCCACCCCCATCCCTACCCCTAGCCACAGCTCCAACTCCTGGCCCTAGGCCTACTCCTAGGTTTACCCCGACACCCACCTCTTGCCCTACGCCTACCCCAGCGCTACGCCTACCGCTCCCACTAGCCCTAGCTCAGGACCTAGAACAACGCCCAGTGCTCACTCTAGTCCGAGGCCTAGCATTTGCCAGTTCCTGACCAGTAGACCTTGCCATACCGTTAGCTAGAGCACTAACCCGTGTCCTACGGAATCACCCTGGAGCCACCCTTAGCCACACTCGAATCCAGCCGTACACCTGTTTTGAGTTTTAGGACTAAATGGAGCCCTCCCGTGACACCTACACCTAGCCCTCGGCCAACCCCTACCACTATTACTAATCCTACGCCTAACTTGAGCCCTAACACTAACACTGCCCGTGGGCCTCTGCCAACCACTAGCCCTTCAACTAACCCTACCCAGAGCACTGCCCCTCGCCCTAGGCCTACGCCTAGCACTACCTCTAGTCTTACCCCTACCCCTGGCCCTACAGCTACACCTAACCATAGGCCCAACCCCATCCCTACCCCTAGCCACTGCTCCAACTCCTAGCCCTAGGCCTACTCCTAGGTTTACCCCGACACCCACCTCTTGCCCTATGCCTACCCCAGCGCTACGCCTACCGCTCCCACTAGCCCTAGCTCGGGCCCTAGACCAACGCCAGGTGCTCACTCTAGTCCGAGGCCTACCACTTGCCCGTCACCGACCAGTACACCTTGCCCTACCGTTAGCCAGAGGACTAACCCGTGTGCTACGGAATCACCCTGGACCCACCCTTAGCCACACCCGAATCCAGCCCTTCACCTGTTTCAAGTCCTAGGACTAAACGGGGCCCTCCCGTGACACCTACCCCTAGCCCTCAGCCAACCCCTACCACTACCACTAATTTTAGGCCTTACATGAGCCCTAACACTAACACTGCCCGTAGGCCTCTGCCAACCACTAGCCCTTCACCTAACCCTACCCCGAGCACTCCCCCTCGCCCTAGGCCTACGCCTAGCACTACCTCTAGTCCTACCCCTACCCCTGACCCTACAGCTACCCTACCCACAGGCCCACCCCCATCCCTACCCCTAGCCACAGCTCCAACTCCTGGCCCTAGGCCTCCTCCTAGGTTTACCCCGACACCCACCTCTTGCCCTATGCCTACCCCAGCGCTACGCCTACCGCTCCCACTAGCCCTAGCTCGGGCCCTAGACCAACGCCCAGTGCTCACTCTAGTCCGAGGCCTAGCACTTCCTTGTCGCCGACCAGTACACCTTGCCCTACCGTTAGCCAGAACACTAACCTGTGTCCCACGAAATCAACCTGGACCCACCCTTAGCCACACCCGAATCCAGCCCTACACCTGTTCCGAGTCCTAGGACTTAACGGAGCCCTCCCTTGACACCTACACCTAGCCCTCGGCCAACCCCTACCACTACCACTAATCCTAGGCCTAACATGAGCCCTAACAATAACACTGCCCGTGGGCCACTGCCAACCACTAGCCCTTCACCTAACCCTACCCCGAGCACTCCCCCTCGCGCTACGCTTACGCCTAGCACTACCTCTAGTCCTACCCGAACACAGGGCCCTACAGCTACCCCTAACCATAGGCCCATCCCCATCCCTACTCCTAGCCACAGCTCCAACTCCTGGCCCTAGGCCTACTCCTAGGTTTACCCCGACAGCCACTTCTTGCCCTATGCCTACCCCAGCGCTACGCCTACCGCTACCACTAGCCCTAGCTCGGGCCCTAGACCAACGCCCAGTGCTCACTCTAGTCCGAAGCCTAGCATTTGCCCGTCCCCGAACAGTACACCTTGCCCTACCGTTAGCCAGAGCACTAACCCGTGTCCTACGGAATTACCCTGGACCCACACTTAGCCACACCCGAATCCAGCCCTACACCTGTTTCAAGTCCTAGGACTAAACGGAGCCATCCTGTGACCCCTACCCTTAGCCCTCGGCCAACCCCTACCACTACCACTAAACCTAGGCCTAACATGAGCCCTAACACTAACACTGCCCGTAGGCCTCTGCCAACCACTAGCCCTTCACCTAACCCTACCCAAAGCACTCCCCCTCGCCCTAGGCCTACGCCTAGCACTACCTCTAGTCCTACCCCCACCCCTGGCCCTAAAGCAACCCCTACCCAAGGGCCCACCCCCATCCCTACCCCTAGCCACAGCTCCAACTCCTGGCCCTAGGCCTACTCCTAGGTTTACCCCGACTCCCACATCTTGCCCTATGCCTACCCCAGCGCTACGCCTACCGCTCCCACTAGCCCTAGCTCAGACCCTAGACCAACGCCCAGTGCTCACTCTAGTCCGAGGTCTAGCACTTGCCCGTCGCCGACCAGTACACCTTGCCCTACCGTTAGCCAGAACACTAACCTGTGTCCCACGAAATCAACCTGTACCCACCCTTAGCCACACCCGAATCCAGCCCTACACCTGTTCCGAGTCCTAGGACTTAACGGAGCCCTCCCTTGACACCTACACCTAGCCCTCGGCCAACCCCTACCACTACCACTAATGCTAGGCCTAACATGAGCCCTAAAAATAACACTGCACGTGGGCCTCTGCCAACTACTAGCCCTTCACATAAACCACCCCGAGCACTCCCCCTCGCGTTAGGCTTACGCCCAGCACTACCTCTAGTCCTACCCCTACCCCTGGCCCGACAGCTACACCTAACCATAGGCCCACCCCATCTCTACCCCTAGCCACAGCTCCAACTCCTGGCCCTCGCCTACTCCTAGGTTTACCCCGACACCCACCTCTTGCCCTATGCCTACCGCAGCGCTACGCCTGCCGCTCCCACTAGCCGTAGTTCGGGCCATAGACCAACGCCCAGTGCTCACTCTAGTCCGAGGCCTACCACTTGCCCGTCGCCGACCAGTACACTTTGCCCTACCGTTAGCCAGAACACTAACCTGTGTCCCACGAAATCACCCTGTACCCACCCTTAGCCACACCCGAATCCAGCCCTACACTTGTTCCGAGTCCTAGGACTAAACGGAGCCCTCGCGTGACACCTACCCCTAGCCCTCGGCCAACCCCTACCACTACCACTAATCCTAGGCCTAACATGAGCCCTAACACTAACACTGCCCGTGGGCCTCTGCCAACCACTAGCACTTCACCTAACCCTACCCCGAGCACTCCCCCTCGCACTAGGCCTACGCCTAGCACTACCTCTAGTCCTACCCCTACCCCTGGCCCTACAGCTACCCCTACCCATAGGCCCACCCCCATCCCTACCCCTAGCCACAGCTCCAACTCCTCGTCCTAGGCCTACTCCTAGGTTTACCCCGACACCCACCTCTTGCCATATGCCTACCCCAGCGCTACACCTACCACTCCCAGTAGCCCTAGCTCGGGCCCTAGACCAACGCCCAGTGCTCACTCTAGTCCGAGGCCTAGCACTTGCCCGTCGCCGACCAGTACACCTTGCCCTACTGTTAGCCACAGCACTAACCTGTGTCCTACGGAATCACCCTGGACCCACACTTAGCCACACACGAATCCAGCCCTACACCTGCTCCGAGTCCTAGGACTAAACGGAGCCATCTGTGACACATTCCCGTAGCCCTCGGCCAACCATTACCACTAACACTAATCCTAGGCCTAACATGAGCCCTAACCCTAACACTGCCCGTGTGCCTCTGCCAACCACTAGCCCTTCACCTAATCCTACCCCGAGCACTACACCTCGCCCTAGGCCTACGCCTAGCACTACCTCTAGTCCTACCCTTACCACTGGCCCTACAGCTACCCCTACCCATAGGCCCACCCCCATCCCTACGCTTAGACACAGCTGCAACTCCTGGCCCTAGGCCTACTCCTAAGTTTACCTTGACATCCACCTCTTGCCCTATGCCTACCCCAGCTTTACGCCTACTGCTCCCACTAGCCCTAGCTCGGGCCCTAGACCAACGCCCAGTGCTCACTTTAGTCCGAGGCCTAGCATTTGCCCGTGCCCGACCAGTACACCTTGCCATACCGTTAGCCAGAGCACTAACACGAGTCCTACGGAATCACCCTGGCCCCACACTTAGCCACACCCGAATCCAGCCGTACACCTGTTTTGAGTCCTAGGACTAAACGGAGCCCTCCCGTGAAACCTACACCTAGCCCTCGGCCAACCCCTACCACTATTACTAATCCTAGGCCTAACTTGAGCCCTAACACTAACACTGCCCGTGGGCCTCTGCCAACCACTAGCCCTTCAACTAATCCTACCCCGAGCACTACCCATCGCCCTATGCCTACGCCTAGCACTACCTTTAGTCCTACCCATACCCCTGGCCCTACAGCTACCCCTACCCATAGGCCCAACCCCATCCCTACCCCTAGCCACAGCTCCAAATCTTGGCTCTAGGCCTACTCCTAGGTTTACCCCGACACCCACGTCTTGCCCTATGTCTACCCCAGCGCTACGCCTACCGCTCCCACTAGCCCTAGCTCGGGCCTTAGACCAACGCCCAGTGCTCATTCTAGTCCACGGCCTAGCACTTGCCCGTCGCCGACCAGTACACCTGCCCGACCGTTAGCCAGAGCACTAACCCGTGTCCTACGGAATCACCCTGGACCCACCCTTAGCCACACCCGAATCCAGCCCTACAACTGTTCCGAGTCCTAGGACTAACCGGAGTTTTCCCGTGACACCTACACTTAGCCCTCGGCAAACCCCTACCACTACCACTAATGCTAGGCCTAATATGAGCCCTAACACTAACACTGCCCTTGGGCCTCTGCCAACCACTAGCACTTCACCTAACCCTACCCCGAGCACTCTTCCTCGCCCTAGGCCTACGCCTAGCACTACCTCTAGTCCTACCCCTACCCCTGGCCCTACAGCTACCCCTAACCATAGGTCCTCCCCCATCCCTACCCCTAGCCACAGCTCCAAATCCTGGCCCTAGGCCTACTCCTAGGTTTACCCCGACACCCACCTCTTGCCCTATGCCTACCCCAGCGCTACGCCTACTGCTCCCAGTAGCCCTAGCTCGGGCCCTAGACCAACGCCCAGTGCTCACTCTAGTCCGAGGCCTAGCACTTGCCCGTCGCCGACCAGTACACCTTGCCCTACCTTTAGCCAGAGCACTAACCCGTGTACTACGGAATCACCCTGGACCCACCCTTAGCCATACCCGAATCCAGCCCTACACCTGTTCGAAGTCCTAGGACTAAACGGAGCCCTCTGTGACACCTACCCCTAGCCCTCAGCCAACCACTACCACTACCACTAATCCTAGGCCTAACATGAGCCCTAACCGTAACACTGCCCGTGTGCCTCTGCCAACCACTAGCCCTTCACCTAATCCTACCCCGAGCACTACACCTCGCCCTAGGCCTATGCCTAGCACTACCTCTGGTCCTACCCTTACCCCTGGCCCTAAAGCTACCCCTACCCATAGGCCCAACCCCATCCCTACCCCTAGACACAGCTGCAACTCCTGGCCCTAGGCCTACTCCTAAGTTTACCCCGACATCCACCTCTTGCCCTATGCCTACCCCAGCGCTACGCCTACCGCTCCCATTAGCCCTAGCTCGGGCCCTAGACCAACGCCCAGTGCTCACTCTAGTCCGAAGCCTAGCATTTGCCCATCTCCGACCAGTACACCTTGCCCTACCGTTAGCCAGAACACTAACCCGTGTCCTACGGAATCTCCCTGGACCCACCCTTAGCCACACCCGAATCCAGCTGTACACCTGTTTTGAGTCCTAGGACTAAACGGAGCCCTCCCGTGACACCTACACCTAGCCCTCGGCCAACCTTTACCACTATTACTAATCCTAGGCATAACTAGAGCCCTAACACTAACATTGCCCTTGGGCCTCTGCCAACTACTAGCCCTTCAACTAACCCTACCCCGAGGACTTCCCCTCGCCCTAGGCCTATGTCTAGCATTACCTGTAGTCTTACCCCTACCCCTGGCCCAACAGCTACACCTAACCTTAGGCCCAACCCGATCCCTACTCCTAGCCACAGCTCCAACTCCTGGCCCTAGGCCTACTCCTAGGTTTACCCCGACACCCACCTCTTGCCCTATGCCTACCCCAGCGCTACGCCTACCGCTCCCACTAGCCCTAGCTCGGGCCCTAGACAAACGCCAGGTGCTCACTCTAGTCCGAGTCCTACCACTTGCCCGTCACCGACCAGTACACCTTGCCCTACCGTTAGCCAGAGGACTAACCCGTGTCCTACGGAATCACCCTGGACCCACCCTTAGCCACACCCGAATCCAGCCCTACACCTGTTTCAAGTCCTAGGACTAAACGAAGCTCTCCCGTGACACCTACCCCTAGCCCTCGGCCAACCCCTACCACTACCACTAATTTTAGGCCTAACATGAGCCCTAACACTAACACTGCCCGTAGGCCTCTGCCAACCACTAGCCCTTCACCTAACCCTACCCAGAGCACTTCACCTCGTCCTAGGCCTACGCCTAGCACTACCTCTAGTCCTACCCCTACCCCTGCCCTACAGCTACCCCTACCCATAGGCCCACCCCCATCCCTACCCCTAGCCACAGCTCAAACTACTGGCCCTAGGACTACTCCTAGGTTTACCCCGACACCCACCTCTTGCCCTATGCCTACCCCAGCGCTTCGCCTACCGCTGCCACTAGCCCTAGCTCGGCCCTAGACCAACGCCCAGTACTCACTCTAGTCCGAGGCATAGCACTTGCCCATCGCTGACCAGTACACCTTGCCCTACCGTTAGCCAGAACATTAACCTGTGTCCCACGAAATCACCCTGGACCCACCCTTAGCCACACCCGAATCCAGCCCTACAACTGTTCCGAGTCCTAAAACTAACCGGAGTTTTCCCGTGATACCTACCCTTAACCCTCGGCAAACCCCTACCACTACCACTAATGCTAGGCCTAATATGAGCCCTAACACTAACACTGCCCTTGGGCCTCTGCCAACCACTAGCACTTCACCTAACCCTACCCCGAGCACTCCCCCTCGCCCTAGGCCTACGCCTAGCACTACCTCTAGTCCTACCCCTACCCCTGGTTCTACAGCTACCCCTAACCATAGGCCCACCCCCATCCCTACCCCTAGCCACAGCTCCATCCTGGCCCTAGGCCTACTCCTAGGTTTACCCAGACACCCACCTATTGTCCTATGCCTACCCCAGCGCTATGCCTACTGCTCCCAGTAGCCCTAGCTCGGGCCCTAGACCAACGCCCAGTGCTCACTCTAGTCCGAGGCCTAGCACTTGCCCGTCGCCGACCAGTACACCTTGCCCTACCTTTAGCCAGAGCACTAACCCGTGTCCTACGGAATCACCCTGGACCCACCCTTAGCCACACCCGAATCCAGCCCTACACCTGTTCGGAGTCCTAGGACTAAACGGAGCCCTCTGTGACACCTACCCCTAGCCCTCGGCCAACCACTACCACTACCACTAATCCTAGGACTAACATGAGCCCTAACCCTAACACTGCCCGTGTGCCTCTGCCAACAACTAGCTCTTCACCTAATCCTACCCCGAGCACTACACCTCGCCCTAGGCCTACGCCTAGCACTACCTCTAGTCCTACCCTTACCCCTGGCCCTACAGCTACCCCTACCCATAGGCCTAACCCCATCCCTACCCCTAGACACAGCTCCAACTCCTGGCCCTAGGCCTACTCCTAGGTTTACCCCGACACCCACCTCTTGCCCTATGCCTACCCCAGCTCTACACCTAGCGCTCCCACTAGCCCTAGCTCGGGCCCTAGACCAACGCCAGGTGCTCACTCTAGTCCGAGGCCTAGCACTTGCCCATCACCGACCAGTACACCTCGCCCTACCGTTAGCCAGAGGACTAACCCGTGACCTACGGAATCACCCTGGACCCACCCTTAGCCACACCCGAATCCAGCCCTACACCTGTTTCAAGTCCTAAAACTAAACGGAGCCCTCCCGTGACACCTACCCCTAGCCCTCGGCCAACCCCTACCACTACCACTAATCCTAGGCCTAACATGAGCCCTAACACTAACACTGCACGTAGGCCTCTGCCAACCACTAGCCCTTCACCTAACCCTACCCCGAGCACTCCCCCTCGCCCTAGGCCTACGCCTAGCACTACCTCTAGTCCTACCCCTACCCCGGGCCCTACAGCTACCCCTAACCATAGGACCAGCCCAATCCCTACCCCTAGCCACAGCTCCAACTCCTGGCCCTAGGCCTACTCCTAAGTTTACCCCGACATCCACCTTTTGCCCTATGCCTACCCCAGCGCTACGCCTACCGCTCCCACTAGCCCTAGCTCGGGACCTAGACCAACGCCCAGTGCTCACTCTTGTCCGAAGCCTAGCATTTGCCCATCTCCGACCAGTACACCTTGCCCTACCGTTAGCCAGAGCACTAACCCGTGTCCTACGGAATCTCACTGGACCCACCATTAGCCACACCCGAATCAAGCCCTACACCTGTTTCAAGTCCTAGGACTAAACGGAGACATCCCGTGACCCCTACCCCTAGCCCTCGGCCAACCCCTACCACTACCACTAATCCTAGGCCTAACATGAGCCCTAACACTAACACTGCCCGTGGGCCTCTGCCAACCACTAGCACTTCACCTAACCCTACCCTGAGCACTCCCCCTCGCCCTAGGCCTACGCCTAGCACTACATCTAGTGCTACCCCTACCCCTGGCCCTACAGCTACCCCTAAACATAGGCCCACCCCCATCCCTACTTTTAGCCACAGCTCCAACTCCTGGCCCTAGGTCTACTCCTAGGTTTACCCCGACACCCACTTCTTGCCCTATGCCTACCCCAGCGCCACGCCTACCGCTCCCACTAGCCCTAGCTCGGGCCCTAGACCAACGCCCAGTGCTCACTCTAGTCCGAGGCCTAGCACTTGCCCGTCGCCGACCAGTACACCTTGCCCTACCGTTAGCCAGAACACTAACCTGTGTCCCACGAAATCAACCTGTACCCACCCTTAGCCACACCCGAATCCAGCCCTACACCTGTTCCGAGTCCTAGGACTTAACGGAGCCCTCCCTTGACACCTACACCTAGCCCTCGGCCAACCCCTACCACTACCACTAATGCTAGGCCTAACATGAGCCCTAAAAATAACACTGCACGTGGGCCTCTGCCAACTACTAGCCCTTCACATAACCCACCCCGAGCACTCCCCCTCGCGTTAGGCTTACGCCCAGCACTACCTCTAGTCCTACCCCTACCCCTGGCCCGACAGCTACACCTAACCATAGGCCCACCCCATCTCTACCCCTAGCCACAGCTCCAACTCCTGGCCCTCGCCTACTCCTAGGTTTACCCAGACACCCACCTCTTGCCCTATGCCTACCGCAGCGCTACGCCTGCCGCTCCCACTAGCCGTAGTTCGGGCCATAGACCAACGCCCAGTGCTCACTCTAGTCCGAGGCCTACCACTTGCCCGTCGCCGACCAGTACACTTTGCCCTACCGTTAGCCAGAACACTAACCTGTGTCCCACGAAATCACCCTGTACCCACCCTTAGCCACACCCGAATCCAGCCCTACACTTGTTCCGAGTCCTAGGACTAAACGGAGCCCTCGCGTGACACCTACCCCTAGCCCTCGGCCAACCCCTACCACTACCACTAATCCTAGGCCTAACATGAGCCCTAACACTAACACTGCCCGTGGGCCTCTGCCAACCACTAGCACTTCACCTAACCCTACCCCGAGCACTCCCCCTCGCACTAGGCCTACGCCTAGCACTACCTCTAGTCCTACCCCTACCCCTGGCCCTACAGCTACCCCTACCCATAGGCCCACCCCCATCCCTACCCCTAGCCACAGCTCCAACTCCTCGTCCTAGGCCTACTCCTAGGTTTACCCCGACACCCACCTCTTGCCATATGCCTACCCCAGCGCTACACCTACCACTCCCAGTAGCCCTAGCTCGGGCCCTAGACCAACGCCCAGTGCTCACTCTAGTCCGAGGCCTAGCACTTGCCCGTCGCCGACCAGTACACCTTGCCCTACCGTTAGCCACAGCACTAACCCGTGTCCTACGGAATCACCCTGGACCCACACTTAGCCACACACGAATCCAGCCCTACACCTGTTCCGAGTCCTAGGACTAAACGGAGCCATCTGTGACACCTTCCCGTAGCCCTCGGCCAACCACTACCACTACCACTAATCCTAGGCCTAACATGAGCCCTAACCCTAACACTGCCCGTGTGCCTCTGCCAACCACTAGCCCTTCACCTAATCCTACCCCGAGCACTACACCTCGCCCTAGGCCTACGCCTAGCACTACCTCTAGTCCTACCCTTACCCCTGGCCCTACAGCTACCCCTACCCATAGGCCCACCCCCATCCCTACCCTTAGACACAGCTGCAACTCCTGGCCCTAGGCCTACTCCTAAGTTTACCTTGACATCCACCTCTTGCCCTATGCCTACCCCAGCTTTACGCCTACTGCTCCCACTAGCCCTAGCTCGGGCCCTAGACCAACGCCCAGTGCTCACTCTAGTCCGAAGCCTAGCATTTGCCCATCTCCGACCAGTACACCTTGCCCTACCGTTAGCCAGAACACTAACCCGTGTCCTACGGAATCTCCCTGAACCCACCATTAGCCACACCCTAATCCAGCCCTACACCTGTTTCAAGTCCTAGGACTAAACGGAGACATTCGTGACCCCTACCCCTAGCCCTCGGCCAACCCCTACCACTACCACTAATCCTAGGCCTAACATGAGTTCTAACACTAACACTGCCCGTAAGCCTCTGCCAACCACTAGCACTTCACCTAACCCTACCCCGAGCAATCCCCCTCGCCCTAGGCCTACGCCTAGCACTACCTCTAGTCCTACCCCTACCCCTGGCCCTACAGCTACCCCTAACCATAGGCCAAACCCCATCCCTACTCCTAGCCACAGCTCCAACTCCTGGCCCTAGGCCTACTCCCAGGTTTACCCCGACACCCACTTCTTGCCCTATGCCTACCCCAGCGCCACGCCTACCGCTCCCACTAGCCCTAGCTCGGGCCCTAGACCAACGCCCAGTGCTCATTCTAGTCCGAGGCCTAGCATTTGCCCGTCCCCGACCAGTAGACCTTGCCATACCGTTAGCCAGAGCACTAACCCGTGTCCTATGGAATCACCCTGGACCCACCCTTAGCCACACCCGAATCCAGCCGTACACCTGTTTTGAGTCCTAGGACTAAACGGAGTTCTCCCGTGACACCTACACCTAGCCCTCGGCCAACCCCTACCACTATTACTAATCCTAGGCCTAACTTGAGCCCTAACACTAACACTGCCCGTGGGCCTCTGCCAACCACTAGCCCTTCAACTAAACCTACCCCGAGCACTCCCCCTCGCCCTAGGCCTACGCCTAGCACTACCTCTAGGCTTACCCCTACCCCTGGCCCTACAGCTACACCTAACCATAGGCCCAAACCCATCTCTACCCCTAGACACAGCTCCAACTCCTGGCCCTAGGCCTACTCCTAGGTTTACCCCGACACCCACCTCTTGCCCTATGCCTACCCCACCGCTATGCCTACCGCTCCTACTAGCCCTAGCTCGGGCCCTAGACCAACGCCAGGTGCTCACTCTAGTCCGAGGCCTACCACTTGCCGGTCCCCGACCAGTAAACCTTGCCCTACCGTTAGCCAGAGCACTAACCCGTGTCCTACGGAATCACCCTGGACCCACCCTTAGCCATACCCGAATCCAGCCCTACACCTGTATCAAGTCCTAGGACTAAACGGAGCCATCCCGTGACCCCTACCCCTAGCCCTCGGCCAACCCCTACCACTACCACTAATCCTAGGCCTAACATGAGCCCTAACACTAACACTGCCCGAAGGCCTCTGCCAACCACTAGCCCTTCACCTAACCCTACCCAGAGCACTCCCCCTCGCCCTAGGCCTACGCCTAGCACTACCTCTAGTCCTAACCCTACCCCTGGCTCTAAAGCTACCCCTACCCATAGGCCCACGCCCATCCCTACCCCTAGCCACAGCTCCAACTCCTGGCCCTAGGCCTACTCCTAGGTTTACCCCGACACCCACCTCTTGCCCTAAGCCTACCCCAGCGCTACGCCTACCGCTCCCACTAGCCCTAGCTCAGACCCTAGACCAACGCCCAGTGCTCATTCTAGTCCGAGGCCTATCATTTGCCCGTCGCCGAACAGTACACCTTGCTCTACCGTTAGCCACAACACTAACCTGTATCCCACGAAATCACCCTGGACCCATCCTTAGCCACACCCGAATCCAGCCGTACACCTGTTTTGAGTCCTAGGACTAAACGGAGCCCTCCCGTGACACCTACACCTAGCCCTCGGCCAACCCCTACCACTATTACTAATCCTAGGCCTAACTTGAGCCCTAACACTAACACTGCCCGTGGGCCTCTGCCAACCACTAGCCCTTCAACTAATCCTACCCCGAGCACTACCCCTCGCCCTATGCCTACGCCTAGCACTACCTTTAGTCCTACCCATACCCCTGGCCCTAAAGCTACCCCTACCCATAGGCCCAACCCCATCCCTACCCCTAGCCACAGCTCCAAATCTTGGCTCTAGGCCTACTCCTAGGTTTACCCCGACACCCACCTCTTGCCCTATGCCTACCCCAGCGCTACGCCTACCGCTCCGACTAGCCCTAGCTCGGGCCTTAGACCAACGCCCAGTGCTCATTCTAGTCCGAGGCCTAGCACTTGCCCGTCGCCGACCAGTACATTTTGCCCGACCGTTAGCCAGAGTACTAACCCGTGTCCTACGGAATCACCCTGGACCCACCCTTAGCAACACCCGAATCCAGCCCTACAATTGTTCGGAGTCCTAGGACTAAACGGAGCCCTCTGTGACACCTACCCCTAGCCCTCGGCCAACCACTACCAATACCACTAATCCTAGGCCTAACATGAGCTCTAACCCTAACACTGCCCGTGTGCCTCTGCCAACCACTAGCCCTTCACCTAATCCTACACCGAGCACTACACCTCTCCCTAGGCCTACGCCTAGCACTACCTCTACTCCTACCCCTACCCCTGGCCCTACAGCTACCCCTACCCATAGGCCCACCCCCATCCCTACCCCTAGCCACAGCTCCAACTCCTGGCCCTAGGCCTACTCCTAGGTTTACCCCGACACCCACCTCTTGCCCTACGCCTACCCCAGCGCTACGCCTACCGCTCCCACTAGCCCTAGCTCAGGACCTAGAACAACGCCCAGTGCTCACTCTAGTCCGAGGCCTAGCATTTGCCAGTTCCTGACCAGTAGACCTTGCCATACCGTTAGCTAGAGCACTAACCCGTGTCCTACGGAATCACCCTGGAGCCACCCTTAGCCACACTCGAATCCAGCCGTACACCTGTTTTGAGTTTTAGGACTAAATGGAGCCCTCCCGTGACACCTACACCTAGCCCTCGGCCAACCCCTACCACTATTACTAATCCTACGCCTAACTTGAGCCCTAACACTAACACTGCCCGTGGGCCTCTGCCAACCACTAGCCCTTCAACTAACCCTACCCAGAGCACTCCCCCTCGCCCTAGGCCTACGCCTAGCACTACCTCTAGTCTTACCCCTACCCCTGGCCCTACAGCTACACCTAACCATAGGCCCAACCCCATCCCTACCCCTAGCCACTGCTCCAACTCCTAGCCCTAGGCCTACTCCTAGGTTTACCCCGACACCCACCTCTTGCCCTATGCCTACCCCAGCGCTACGCCTACCGCTCCCACTAGCCCTAGCTCGGGCCCTAGACCAACGCCAGGTGCTCACTCTAGTCCGAGGCCTACCACTTGCCCGTCACCGACCAGTACACCTTGCCCTACCGTTAGCCAGAGGACTAACCCGTGTGCTACGGAATCACCCTGGACCCACCCTTAGCCACACCCGAATCCAGCCCTTCACCTGTTTCAAGTCCTAGGACTAAACGGGGCCCTCCCGTGACACCTACCCCTAGCCCTCAGCCAACCCCTACCACTACCACTAATTTTAGGCCTTACATGAGCCCTAACACTAACACTGCCCGTAGGCCTCTGCCAACCACTAGCCCTTCACCTAACCCTACCCCGAGCACTCCCCCTCGCCCTAGGCCTACGCCTAGCACTACCTCTAGTCCTACCCCTACCCCTGACCCTACAGCTACCCTACCCACAGGCCCACCCCCATCCCTACCCCTAGCCACAGCTCCAACTCCTGGCCCTAGGCCTCCTCCTAGGTTTACCCCGACACCCACCTCTTGCCCTATGCCTACCCCAGCGCTACGCCTACCGCTCCCACTAGCCCTAGCTCGGGCCCTAGACCAACGCCCAGTGCTCACTCTAGTCCGAGGCCTAGCACTTCCTTGTCGCCGACCAGTACACCTTGCCCTACCGTTAGCCAGAACACTAACCTGTGTCCCACGAAATCAACCTGGACCCACCCTTAGCCACACCCGAATCCAGCCCTACACCTGTTCCGAGTCCTAGGACTTAACGGAGCCCTCCCTTGACACCTACACCTAGCCCTCGGCCAACCCCTACCACTACCACTAATCCTAGGCCTAACATGAGCCCTAACAATAACACTGCCCGTGGGCCACTGCCAACCACTAGCCCTTCACCTAACCCTACCCCGAGCACTCCCCCTCGCGCTACGCTTACGCCTAGCACTACCTCTAGTCCTACCCGAACACAGGGCCCTACAGCTACCCCTAACCATAGGCCCATCCCCATCCCTACTCCTAGCCACAGCTCCAACTCCTGGCCCTAGGCCTACTCCTAGGTTTACCCCGACAGCCACTTCTTGCCCTATGCCTACCCCAGCGCTACGCCTACCGCTCCCACTAGCCCTAGCTCGGGCCCTAGACCAACGCCCAGTGCTCACTCTAGTCCGAAGCCTAGCATTTGCCCGTCCCCGAACAGTACACCTTGCCCTACCGTTAGCCAGAGCACTAACCCGTGTCCTACGGAATTACCCTGGACCCACACTTAGCCACACCCGAATCCAGCCCTACACCTGTTTCAAGTCCTAGGACTAAACGGAGCCATCCTGTGACCCCTACCCTTAGCCCTCGGCCAACCCCTACCACTACCACTAAACCTAGGCCTAACATGAGCCCTAACACTAACACTGCCCGTAGGCCTCTGCCAACCACTAGCCCTTCACCTAACCCTACCCAAAGCACTCCCCCTCGCCCTAGGCCTACGCCTAGCACTACCTCTAGTCCTACCCCCACCCCTGGCCCTAAAGCAACCCCTACCCAAGGGCCCACCCCCATCCCTACCCCTAGCCACAGCTCCAACTCCTGGCCCTAGGCCTACTCCTAGGTTTACCCCGACTCCCACATCTTGCCCTATGCCTACCCGAGCGCTACGCCTACCGCTCCCACTAGCCCTAGCTCAGACCCTAGACCAACGCCCAGTGCTCACTCTAGTCCGAGGTCTAGCACTTGCCCGTCGCCGACCAGTACACCTTGCCCTACCGTTAGCAAGAACACTAACCTGTGTCCCACGAAATCAACCTGTACCCACCCTTAGCCACACCCGAATCCAGCCCTACACCTGTTCCGAGTCCTAGGACTTAACGGAGCCCTCCCTTGACACCTACACCTAGCCCTCGGCCAACCCCTACCACTACCACTAATGCTAGGCCTAACATGAGCCCTAAAAATAACACTGCACGTGGGCCTCTGCCAACTACTAGCCCTTCACATAACCCACCCCGAGCACTCCCCCTCGCGTTAGGCTTACGCCCAGCACTACCTCTAGTCCTACCCCTACCCCTGGCCCGACAGCTACACCTAACCATAGGCCCACCCCATCTCTACCCCTAGCCACAGCTCCAACTCCTGGCCCTCGCCTACTCCTAGGTTTACCCCGACACCCACCTCTTGCCCTATGCCTACCGCAGCGCTACGCCTGCCGCTCCCACTAGCCGTAGTTCGGGCCATAGACCAACGCCCAGTGCTCACTCTAGTCCGAGGCCTACCACTTGCCCGTCGCCGACCAGTACACTTTGCCCTACCGTTAGCCAGAACACTAACCTGTGTCCCACGAAATCACCCTGTACCCACCCTTAGCCACACCCGAATCCAGCCCTACACTTGTTCCGAGTCCTAGGACTAAACGGAGCCCTCGCGTGACACCTACCCCTAGCCCTCGGCCAACCCCTACCACTACCACTAATCCTAGGCCTAACATGAGCCCTAACACTAACACTGCCCGTGGGCCTCTGCCAACCACTAGCACTTCACCTAACCCTACCCCGAGCACTCCCCCTCGCACTAGGCCTACGCCTAGCACTACCTCTAGTCCTACCCCTACACCTGGCCCTACAGCTACCCCTACCCATAGGCCCACCCCCATCCCTACCCCTAGCCACAGCTCCAACTCCTCGTCCTAGGCCTACTCCTAGGTTTACCCCGACACCCACCTCTTGCCATATGCCTACCCCAGCGCTACACCTACCACTCCCAGTAGCCCTAGCTCGGGCCCTAGACCAACGCCCAGTGCTCACTCTAGTCCGAGGCCTAGCACTTGCCCGTCGCCGACCAGTACACCTTGCCCTACCGTTAGCCACAGCACTAACCTGTGTCCTACGGAATCACCCTGGACCCACACTTAGCCACACACGAATCCAGCCCTACACCTGCTCCGAGTCCTAGGACTAAACGGAGCCATCTGTGACACATTCCCGTAGCCCTCGGCCAACCATTACCACTAACACTAATCCTAGGCCTAACATGAGCCCTAACCCTAACACTGCCCGTGTGCCTCTGCCAACCACTAGCCCTTCACCTAATCCTACCCCGAGCACTACACCTCGCCCTAGGCCTACGCCTAGCACTACCTCTAGTCCTACCCTTACCACTGGCCCTACAGCTACCCCTACCCATAGGCCCACCCCCATCCCTACGCTTAGACACAGCTGCAACTCCTGGCCCTAGGCCTACTCCTAAGTTTACCTTGACATCCACCTCTTGCCCTATGCCTACCCCAGCTTTACGCCTACTGCTCCCACTAGCCCTAGCTCGGGCCCTAGACCAACGCCCAGTGCTCACTCTAGTCCGAAGCCTAGCATTTGCCCATCTCCGACCAGTACACCTTGCCCTACCGTTAGCCAGAACACTAACCCGTGTCCTACGGAATCTCCCTGAACCCACCATTAGCCACACCCTAATCCAGCCCTACACCTGTTTCAAGTCCTAGGACTAAACGGAGACATCCCGTGACCCCTACCCCTAGCCCTCGGCCAACCCCTACCACTACCACTAATCCTAGGCCTAACATGAGTTCTAACACTAACACTGCCCGTAAGCCTCTGCCAACCACTAGCACTTCACCTAACCCTACCCCGAGCACTCCCCCTCGCCCTAGGCCTACGCCTAGCACTACCTCTAGTCCTACCCCTACCCCTGGCCCTACAGCTACCCCTAACCATAGGCCCAACCCCATCCCTACTTTTAGCCACAGCTCCAACTCCTGGCCCTAGGCCTACTCCCAGGTTTACCCCGACACCCACTTCTTGCCCTATGCCTACCCCAGCGCCACGCCTACCGCTCCCACTAGCCCTAGCTCGGGCCCTAGACCAACGCCCAGTGCTCATTCTAGTCCGAGGCCTAGCATTTGCCCGTCCCCGACCAGTAGACCTTGCCATACCGTTAGCCAGAGAACTAACCCGTGTCCTATGGAATTACCCTGGACCCACCCTTAGCCACACCCGAATCCAGCCGTACACCTGTTTTGAGTCCTAGGACTAAACGGAGTTCTCCCGTGACACCTACACCTAGCCCTCGGCCAACCCCTACCACTATTACTAATCCTAGGCCTAACTTGAGCCCTAACACTAACACTGCCCGTGGGCCTCTGCCAACCACTAGCCCTTCAACTAACCCTACCCCGAGCACTCCCCCTCGCCCTAGGCCTACGCCTAGCACTACCTCTAGGCTTCCCCCTACCCCTGGCCCTACAGCTACACCTAACCATAGGCACAAACCCATCTCTACCCCTAGACACAGCTCCAACTCCTGGCCCTAGGCCTACTCCTAGGTTTACCCCGACACCCACCTCTTGCCCTATGCCTACCCCAGCGCTATGCCTACCGCTCCTACTAGCCCTAGCTCGGGCCCTAGACCAACGCCAGGTGCTCACTCTAGTCCGAGGCCTACCACTTGCCCGTCCCCGACCAGTACACCTTGCCCTACCGTTAGCCAGAGCACTAACCCGTGTCCTACGGAATCACCCTGGACCCACCCTTAGCCATACCCGAATCCAGCCCTACACCTGTATCAAGTCCTAGGACTAAACGGAGCCATCCCGTGACCCCTACCCCTAGCCCTCGGCCAACCCCTACCACTACCACTAATCCTAGGCCTAACATGAGCCCTAACACTAACACTGCCCGAAGGCCTCTGCCAACCACTAGCCCTTCACCTAACCCTACCCAGAGCACTCCCCCTCGCCCTAGGCCTACGCCTAGCACTACCTCTAGTCCTAACCCTACCCCTGGCCCTAAAGCTACCCCTACCCATAGGCCCACGCCCATCCCTACCCCTAGCCACAGCTCCAACTCCTGGCCCTAGGCCTACTCCTAGGTTTACCCCGACACCCACCTCTTGCGCTATGCCTACCCCAGCGCTACGCCTACCGCTCCCACTAGCCCTAGCTCAGACCCTAGACCAACGCCCAGTGCTCATTCTAGTCCGAGGCCTATCATTTGCCCGTCGCCAAACAGTACACCTTGCTCTACCGTTAGCCACAACACTAACCTGTATCCCACGAAATCACCCTGGACCCATCCTTAGCCACACCCGAATCCAGCCGTACACCTGTTTTGAGTCCTAGGACTAAACGGAGCCCTCCCGTGACACCTACACCTAGCCCTCGGCCAACCCCTACCACTATTACTAATCCTAGGCCTAACTTGAGCCCTAACACTAACACTGCCCGTGGGCCTCTGCCAACCACTAGCCCTTCAACTAATCCTACCCCGAGCACTACCCCTCGCCCTATGCCTACGCCTAGCACTACCTTTAGTCCTACCCATACCCCTGGCCCTAAAGCTACCCCTACCCATAGGCCCAACCCCATCCCTACCCCTAGCCACAGCTCCAAATCTTGGCTCTAGGCCTACTCCTAGGTTTACCCCGACACCCACCTCTTGCCCTATGCCTACCCCAGCGCTACGCCTACCGCTCCCACTAGCCCTAGCTCGGGCCTTAGACCAACGCCCAGTGCTCATTCTAGTCCGAGGCCTAGCACTTGCCCGTCGCCGACCAGTACACCTTGCCCGACCGTTAGCCAGAGCACTAACCCGTGTCCTACGGAATCACCCTGGACCCACCCTTAGCAACACCCGAATCCAGCCCTACAATTGTTCGGAGTCCTAGGACTAAACGGAGCCCTCTGTGACACCTACCCCTTGCCCTCGGCCAACCACTACCACTACCACTAATCCTAGGCCTAACATGAGCCCTAACAATAACACTGCCCATGGGCCTCTGCCAACCACTAGCACTTCACCTAACCCTACCCCGAGCACTCCCCCTCGCCCTAGGCCTACGCCTACCACTACCTCTAGTCCTACCCCTACCCCTGGCACTACAGCTACCCCTACCCATAGGCCCACCCCCATCCCTACCCCTAGCCACAGCTCCAACTACTGGCCCTAGGCCTATTCCTAGGTTTACACCGACACCCATTTCTTGCCCTATGCCTACCCCAGCGCTTCGCCTACCGCTGCCACTAGCCCTAGCTCGGCCCTAGACCAACGCCCAGTGCTCACTCTAGTCCGAAGCCTAGCATTTGCCCGTCCCCGACCAGTACATCTTGCCATACCGTTAGCCAGAGCACTAACCCGTGTCCTACGGAATCACCCTGGACCCACCCTTAGCCACACCCGAATCCAGCCCTACAACTGTTCCGAGTCCTAGGACTAACCGGAGTTTTCCCGTGACACCTACACTTAGCCCTCGGCAAACCCCTACCACTACCACTAATGCTAGGCCTAATATGAGCCCTAACACTAACACTGCCCTTGGGCCTCTGCCAATCACTAGCACTTCACCTAACCCTACCCCGAGCACTCTTCCTCGCCCTAGGCCTACGCCTAGCACTACCTCTAGTCCTACCCCTACCCCTGGCCCTACAGCTACCCCTAACCATAGGCCCTCCCCCATCCCTACCTTTAGCCACAGCTCCAAATCCTGGCCCTAGGCCTACTCCTAGGTTTACCCCGACACCCACCTCTTGCCCTATGCCTACCCCAGCGCTACGCCTACTGCTCCCAGTAGCCCTAGCTCGGGCCCTAGACCAACGCCCAGTGCTCACTCTAGTCCGAGGCCTAGCACTTGCCCGTCGCCGACCAGTACACCTTGCCCTACCTTTAGCCAGAGCACTAACCCGTGTACTACGGAATCACATTGGACCCACCCTTAGCCATACCTGAATCCAGCCCTACACCTGTTCGAAGTCCTAGGACTAAACGGAGCCATCTGTGACACCTACACCTAGCCCTCAGCCAACCACTACCACTACCACTAATCTTAGGCCTAACATGAGCCCTAACCGTAACACTGCCCGTGTGCCTCTGACAACCACTAGGCCTTCACCTAATCCTACCCCGAGCACTACACCTCGCCCTAGGCCTACGCCTAGCACTACCTCTAGTCCTACCCTTACCCCTGGCCCTACAGCTACCCCTACCCATAGGCCCACCCCCATCCCTACCCCTAGACACAGCTGCAACTCCTGGCCCTAGGCCTACTCCTAAGTTTACCCCGACATCCACCTCTTGCCCTATGCCTACCCCAGCGCTACGCCTACCGCTCCCACTAGCCCTAGCTCGGGCCCTAGACCAACGCCCAGTGCTCACTCTAGTCCGAAGCCTAGCATTTGCCCATCTCCGACCAGTACACCTTGCCCTACCGTTAGCCAGAACACTAACCCGTGTCCTACGGAATCTCCCTGGACCCACCCTTACCCACACCCGAATCCAGCTGTACACCTGTTTTGAGTCCTAGGACTAAACGGAGCCTTCCCGTGACACCTACACCTAGCCCTCGGCCAACCCCTACCACTATTACTAATCCTAGGCATAACTAGAGCCCTAACACTAACATTGCCCGTGGGCCTCTGCCAACTACTAGCCCTTCACATAACCCACCCCGAGCACTCCCCCTCGCGTTAGGCTTACGCCCAGCACTACCTCTAGTCCTACCCCTACCCCTGGCCCGACAGCTACACCTAACCATAGGCCCACCCCATCTCTACCCCTAGCCACAGCTCCAACTCCTGGCCCTCGCCTACTCCTAGGTTTACCCCGACACCCACCTCTTGCCCTATGCCTACCGCAGCGCTACGCCTGCCGCTCCCACTAGCCGTAGTTCGGGCCATAGACCAACGCCCAGTGCTCACTCTAGTCCGAGGCCTACCACTTGCCCGTCGCCGACCAGTACACTTTGCCCTACCGTTAGCCAGAACACTAACCTGTGTCCCACGAAATCACCCTGTACCCACCCTTAGCCACACCCGAATCCAGCCCTACACTTGTTCCGAGTCCTAGGACTAAACGGAGCCCTCGCGTGACACCTACCCCTAGCCCTCGGCCAACCCCTACCACTACCACTAATCCTAGGCCTAACATGAGCCCTAACACTAACACTGCCCGTGGGCCTCTGCCAACCACTAGCACTTCACCTAACCCTACCCCGAGCACTCCCCCTCGCACTAGGCCTACGCCTAGCACTACCTCTAGTCCTACCCCTACCCCTGGCCCTACAGCTACCCCTACCCATAGGCCCACCCCCATCCCTACCCCTAGCCACAGCTCCAACTCCTCGTCCTAGGCCTACTCCTAGGTTTACCCCGACACCCACCTCTTGCCATATGCCTACCCCAGCGCTACACCTAATACTCCCAGTAGCCCTAGCTCGGGCCCTAGACCAACGCCCAGTGCTCACTCTAGTCCGAGGCCTAGCACTTGCCCGTCGCCGACCAGTACACCTTGCCCTACCGTTAGCCACAGCACTAACCCGTGTCCTACGGAATCACCCTGGACCCACACTTAGCCACACACGAATCCAGCCCTACACCTGTTCCGAGTCCTAGGACTAAACGGAGCCATCTGTGACACCTTCCCGTAGCCCTCGGCCAACCACTACCACTACCACTAATCCTAGGCCTAACATGAGCCCTAACCCTAACACTGCCGGTGTGCCTCTGCCAACCACTAGCCCTTCACCTAATCCTACCCCGAGCACTACACCTCGCCCTAGGCATACGCCTAGCACTACCTCTAGTCCTACCCTTACCCCTGGCCCTACAGCTACCCCTACCCATAGGCCCACCCCCATCCCTACCCTTAGACACAGCTGCAACTCCTGGCCCTAGGCCTACTCCTAAGTTTACCTTGACATCCACCTCTTGCCCTATGCCTACCCCAGCTTTACGCCTACTGCTCCCACTAGCCCTAGCTCGGGCCCTAGACCAACGCCCAGTGCTCACTCTAGTCCGAAGCCTAGCATTTGCCCATCTCCGACCAGTACACCTTGCCCTACCGTTAGCCAGAACACTAACCCGTGTCCTACGGAATCTCCCTGAACCCACCATTAGCCACACCCTAATCCAGCCCTACACCTGTTTCAAGTCCTAGGACTAAACGGAGACATCCCGTGACCCCTACCCCTAGCCCTCGGCCAACCCCTACCACTACCACTAATCCTAGGCCTAACATGAGTTCTAACACTAACACTGCCCGTAAGCCTCTGCCAACCACTAGCACTTCACCTAACCCTACCCCGAGCACTCCCCCTCGCCCTAGGCCTACGCCTAGCACTACCTCTAGTCCTACCCCTACCCCTGGCCCTACAGCTACCCCTAACCATAGGCCAAACCCCATCCCTACTCCTAGCCACAGCTCCAACTCCTGGCCCTAGGCCTACTCCCAGGTTTACCCCGACACCCACTTCTTGCCCTATGCCTACCCCAGCGCCACGCCTACCGCTCCCACTAGCCCTAGCTCGGGCCCTAGACCAACGCCCAGTGCTCATTCTAGTCCGAGGCCTAGCATTTGCCCGTCCCCGACCAGTAGACCTTGCCATACCGTTAGCCAGAGCACTAACCCGTGTCCTATGGAATCACCCTGGACCCACCCTTAGCCACACCCGAATCCAGCCGTACACCTGTTTTGAGTCCTAGGACTAAACGGAGTTCTCCCGTGACACCTACACCTAGCCCTCGGCCAACCCCTACCACTATTACTAATCCTAGGCCTAACTTGAGCCCTAACACTAACACTGCCCGTGGGCCTCTGCCAACCACCAGCCCTTCAACTAACCCTACCCCGAGCACTCCCCCTCGCCCTAGGCCTACGCCTAGCACTACCTCTAGGCTTACCCCTACCCCTAGCCCTACAGCTACACCTAACCATAGGCCCAAACCCATCTCTACCCCTAGACACAGCTCCAACTCCTGGCCCTAGGCCTACTCCTAGGTTTACCCCGACACCCACCTCTTGCCCTATGCCTACCCCAGCGCTATGCCTACCGCTCCTACTAGCCCTAGCTCGGGCCCTAGACCAACGCCAGGTGCTCACTCTAGTCCGAGGCCTACCACTTGCCCGTCCCCGACCAGTACACCTTGCCCTACCGTTAGCCAGAGCACTAACCCGTGTCCTACGGAATCACCTTGGACCCACCCTTAGCCATACCCGAATCCAGCCCTACACCTGTATCAAGTCCTAGGACTAAACGGAGCCATCCCGTGACCCCTACCCCTAGCCCTCGGCCAACCCCTACCACTACCACTAATCCTAGGCCTAACATGAGCCCTAACACTAACACTGCCCGAAGGCCTCTGCCAACCACTAGCCCTTCACCTAACCCTACCCAGAGCACTCCCTCTCGCCCTAGGCCTACGCCTAGCACTACCTCTAGTCCTAACCCTACCCCTGGCCCTAAAGCTACCCCTACCCATAGGCCCACGCCCATCCCTACCCCTAGCCACAGCTCCAACTCCTGGCCCTAGGCCTACTCCTAGGTTTACCCCGACACCCACCTCTTGCGCTATGCCTACCCCAGCGCTACGCCTACCGCTCCCACTAGCCCTAGCTCAGACCCTAGACCAACGCCCAGTGCTCATTCTAGTCCGAGGCCTATCATTTGCCCGTCGCCGAACAGTACACCTTGCTCTACCGTTAGCCACAACACTAACCTGTATCCCACGAAATCACCCTGGACCCATCCTTAGCCACACCCGAATCCAGCCGTACACCTGTTTTGAGTCCTAGGACTAAACGGAGCCCTCCCGTGACACCTACACCTAGCCCTCGGCCAACCCCTACCACTATTACTAATCCTAGGCCTAACTTGAGCCCTAACACTAACACTGCCCGTGGGCCTCTGCCAACCACTAGCCCTTCAACTAATCCTACCCCGAGCACTACCCCTCGCCCTATGCCTACGCCTAGCACTACCTTTAGTCCTACCCATACCCCTGGCCCTAAAGCTACCCCTACCCATAGGCCCAACCCCATCCCTACCCCTAGCCACAGCTCCAAATCTTGGCTCTAGGCCTACTCCTAGGTTTACCCCGACACCCACCTCTTGCCCTATGCCTACCCCAGCGCTACGCCTACCGCTCCCACTAGCCCTAGCTCGGGCCTTAGACCAACGCCCAGTGCTCATTCTAGTCCGAGGCCTAGCACTTGCCCGTCGCCGACCAGTACACCTTGCCCGACCGTTAGCCAGAGCACTAACCCGTGTCCTACGGAATCACCCTGGACCCACCCTTAGCAACACTCGAATCCAGCCCTACAATTGTTCGGAGTCCTAGGACTAAACGGAGCCCTCTGTGACACCTACCCCTAGCCCTCGGCCAACCACTACCAATACCACTAATCCTAGGCCTAACAAGAGCCCTAACCCTAACACTGCCCGTGTGCCTCTGCCAACCACTAGCCCTTCACCTAATCCTACACCGAGCACTACACCTCTCCCTAGGCCTACGCCTAGCACTACCTCTAGTCCTACCCCTACCCCTGGCCCTACAGCTACCCCTACCCATAGGCCCACCCCCATCCCTACCCCTAGCCACAGCTCCAACTCCTGGCCCTAGGCCTACTCCTAGGTTTACCCCGACTCCCACATCTTGCCCTATGCCTACCCCAGCGCTACGCCTACCGCTCCCACTAGCCCTAGCTCAGGACCTAGAACAACGCCCAGTGCTCACTCTAGTCCGAGGCCTAGCATTTGCCAGTTCCTGACCAGTAGACCTTGCCATACCGTTAGCTAGAGCACTAACCCGTGTCCTACGGAATCACCCTGGAGCCACCCTTAGCCACACTCGAATCCAGCCGTACACCTGTTTTGAGTTTTAGGACTAAATGGAGCCCTCCCGTGACACCTACACCTAGCCCTCGGCCAACCCCTACCACTATTACTAATCCTACGCCTAACTTGAGCCCTAACACTAACACTGCCCGTGGGCCTCTGCCAACCACTAGCCCTTCAACTAACCCTACCCAGAGCACTCCCCCTCGCCCTAGGCCTACGCCTAGCACTACCTCTAGTCTTACCCCTACCCCTGGCCCTACAGCTACACCTAACCATAGGCCCAACCCCATCCCTACCCCTAGCCACTGCTCCAACTCCTGGCCCTAGGCCTACTCCTAGGTTTACCCCGACACCCACCTCTTGCCCTATGCCTACCCCAGCGCTACGCCTACCGCTCCCACTAGCCCTAGCTCGGGCCCTAGACCAACGCCAGGTGCTCACTCTAGTCCGAGGCCTACCACTTGCCCGTCACCGACCAGTACACCTTGCCCTACCGTTAGCCAGAGGACTAACCCGTGTGCTACGGAATCACCCTGGACCCACCCTTAGCCACACCCGAATCCAGCCCTTCACCTGTTTCAAGTCCTAGGACTAAACGGGGCCCTCCCGTGACACCTACCCCTAGCCCTCAGCCAACCCCTACCACTACCACTAATTTTAGGCCTTACATGAGCCCTAACACTAACAATGCCCGTAGGCCTCTGCCAACCACTAGCCCTTCACCTAACCCTACCCCGAGCACTCCCCCTCGCCCTAGGCCTACGCCTAGCACTACCTCTAGTCCTACCCCTACCCCTGACCCTACAGCTACCCTACCCACAGGCCCACGCCCATCCCTACCCCTAGCCACAGCTCCAACTCCTGGCCCTAGGCCTCCTCCTAGGTTTACCCCGACACCCACCTCTTGCCCTATGCCTACCCCAGCGCTACGCCTACCGCTCCCACTAGTTCTAGCTCGGGCCCTAGACCAACAGCCAGTGCTCACTCTAGTCCGAGGCCTAGCACTTCCTTGTCGCCGACCAGTACACCTTGCCCTACCGTTAGCCAGAACACTAACCTGTGTCCCACGAAATAAACCTGGACCCACCCTTAGCCACACCCGAATCCAGCCCTACACCTGTTCCGAGTCCTAGGACTTAACGGAGCCCTCCCTTGACACCTACACCTAGCCCTCGGCCAACCCCTACCACTACCACTAATCCTAGGCCTAACATGAGCCCTAACAATAACACTGCCCGTGGGCCACTGCCAACCACTAGCCCTTCACCTAACCCTACCCCGAGCACTCCCCCTCGCGCTACGCTTACGCCTAGCACTACCTCTAGTCCTACCCGAACACAAGGCCCTACAGCTACCCCTAACAATAGGCCCACCCCCATCCCTACTCCTAGCCACAGCTCCAACTCCTGGCCCTAGGCCTACTCCTAGGTTTACCCCGACACCCACTTCTTGCCCTATGCCTACCCCAGCGCTACGCCTACCGCTCCCACTAGCCCTAGCTCGGGCCCTAGACCAACGCCCAGTGCTCACTCTAGTCCGAAGCCTAGCATTTGCCCGTCCCCGACCAGTACACCTTTCCCTACCGTTAGCCAGAGCACTAACCCGTGTCCTACGGAATTACCCTGGACCCACACTTAGCCACACCCGAATCCAGCCCTACACCTGTTTCAAGTCCTAGGACTAAACGGAGCCATCCTGTGATTCCTACCCTTAGCCCTCTGCCAACCCCTACCACTACCACTAATCCTAGGCCTAACATGAGCCCTAACACTAACACTGCCCGTAGGCCTCTGCCAACCACTAGCCCTTCACCTAACCCTACCCAAAGCACTCCCCCTCGCCCTAGGCCTACGCCTAGCACTACCTCTAGTCCTACCCCCACCCCTGGCCCTAAAGCAACCCCTACCCAAGGGCCCACCCCCATCCCTACCCCTAGCCACAGCTCCAACTCCTGGCCCTAGGCCTACTCCTAGGTTTACCCCGACTCCCACATCTTGCCCTATGCCTACCCCAGCGCTACGCCTACCGCTCCCACTAGCCCTAGCTCAGACCCTAGACCAACGCCCAGTGCTCACTCTAGTCCGAGGTCTAGCACTTGCCCGTCGCCGACCAGTACACCTTGCCCTACCGTTAGCCAGAACACTAACCTGTGTCCCACGAAATCAACCTGTACCCACCCTTAGCCACACCCGAATCCAGCCCTACACCTGTTCCGAGTCCTAGGACTTAACGGAGCCCTCCCTTGACACCTACACCTAGCCCTCGGCCAACCCCTACCACTACCACTAATGCTAGGCCTAACATGAGCCCTAAAAATAACACTGCACGTGGGCCTCTGCCAACTACTAGCCCTTCACATAACCCACCCCGAGCACTCCCCCTCGCGTTAGGCTTACGCCCAGCACTACCTCTAGTCCTACCCCTACCCCTGGCCCGACAGCTACACCTAACCATAGGCCCACCCCATCTCTACCCATAGCCACAGCTCCAACTCCTGGCCCTCGCCTACTCCTAGGTTTACCCCGACACCCACCTCTTGCCCTATGCCTACCGCAGCGCTACGCCTGCCGCTCCCACTAGCCGTAGTTCGGGCCATAGACCAACGCCCAGTGCTCACTCTAGTCCGAGGCCTACCACTTGCCCGTCGCCGACCAGTACACTTTGCCCTACCGTTAGCCAGAACACTAACCTGTGTCCCACGAAATCACCCTGTACGAACCCTTAGCCACACCCGAATCCAGCCCTACACTTGTTCCGAGTCCTAGGACTAAACGGAGCCCTCGCGTGACACCTACCCCTAGCCCTCGGCCAACCCCTACCACTACCACTAATCCTAGGCCTAACATGAGCCCTAACACTAACACTGCCCGTGGGCCTCTAGAACCACTAGCACTTCACCTAACCCTACCCCGAGCACTCCCCCTCGCACTAGGCCTACGCCTAGCACTACCTCTAGTCCTACCCCTACCCCTGGCCCTACAGCTACCCCTACCCATAGGCCCACCCCCATCCCTACCCCTAGCCACAGCTCCAACTCCTCGTCCTAGGCCTACTCCTAGGTTTACCCCGACACCCACCTCTTGCCATATGCCTACCCCAGCGCTACACCTACCACTCCCAGTAGCCCTAGCTCGGGCCCTAGACCAACGCCCAGTGCTCACTCTAGTCCGAGGCCTAGCACTTGCCCGTCGCCGACCAGTACACCTTGCCCTACCGTTAGCCACAGCACTAACCCGTGTCCTACGGAATCACCCTGGACCCACACTTAGCCACACACGAATCCAGCCCTACACCTGTTCCGAGTCCTAGGACTAAACGGAGCCATCTGTGACACCTTCCCGTAGCCCTCGGCCAACCACTACCACTACCACTAATCCTAGGCCTAACATGAGCCCTAACCCTAACACTGCCCGTGTGCCTCTGCCAACCACTAGCCCTTCACCTAATCCTACCCCGAGCACTACACCTCGCCCTAGGCCTACGCCTAGCACTACCTCTAGTCCTACCCTTACCCCTGGCCCTACAGCTACCCCTACCCATAGGCCCACCCCCATCCCTACCCTTAGACACAGCTGCAACTCCTGGCCCTAGGCCTACTCCTAAGTTTACCTTGACATCCACCTCTTGCCCTATGCCTACCCCAGCTTTACGCCTACTGCTCCCACTAGCCCTAGCTCGGGCCCTAGACCAACGCCCAGTGCTCACTCTAGTCCGAAGCCTAGCATTTGCCCATCTCCGACCAGTACACCTTGCCCTACCGTTAGCCAGAACACTAACCCGTGTCCTACGGAATCTCCCTGAACCCACCATTAGCCACACCCTAATCCAGCCCTACACCTGTTTCAAGTCCTAGGACTAAACGGAGACATCCCGTGACCCCTACCCCTAGCCCTCGGCCAACCCCTACCACTACCACTAATCCTAGGCCTAACATGAGTTCTAACACTAACACTGCCCGTAAGCCTCTGCCAACCACTAGCACTTCACCTAACCCTACCCCGAGCACTCCCCCTCGCCCTAGGCCTACGCCTAGCACTACCTCTAGTCCTACCCCTACCCCTGGCCCTACAGCTACACCTAACCTTAGGCCCAACCCCATCCCTACCCCTAGCCACAGCTCCAACTCCTGGCCCTAGGCCTACTCCCAGGTTTACCCCGACACCCACTTCTTGCCCTATGCCTACCCCAGCGCCACGCCTACCGCTCCCACTAGCCCTAGCTCGGGCCCTAGACCAACGCCCAGTGCTCATTCTAGTCCGAGGCCTAGCATTTGCCCGTCCCCGACCAGTAGACCTTGCCATACCGTTAGCCAGAGCACTAACCCGTGTCCTATGGAATTACCCTGGACCCACCCTTAGCCACACCCGAATCCAGCCGTACACCTGTTTTGAGTCCTAGGACTAAACGGAGTTCTCCCGTGACACCTACACCTAGCCCTCGGCCAACCCCTACCACTATTACTAATCCTAGGCCTAACTTGAGCCCTAACACTAACACTGCCCGTGGGCCTCTGCCAACCACTAGCCCTTCAACTAACCCTACCCCGAGCACTCCCCCTCGCCCTAGGCCTACGCCTAGCACTACCTCTAGGCTTACCCCTACCCCTGGCCCTACAGCTACACCTAACCATAGGCACAAACCCATCTCTACCCCTAGACACAGCTCCAACTCCTGGCCCTAGGCCTACTCCTAGGTTTACCCCGACACCCACCTCTTGCCCTATGCCTACCCCAGCGCTATGCCTACAGCTCCTACTAGCCCTAGCTCGGGCCCTAGACCAACGCCAGGTGCTCACTCTAGTCCGAGGCCTACCACTTGCCCGTCCCCGACCAGTACACCTTGCCCTACCGTTAGCCAGAGCACTAACCCGTGTCCTACGGAATCACCCTGGACCCACCCTTAGCCATACCCGAATCCAGCCCTACACCTGTATCAAGTCCTAGGACTAAACGGAGCCATCCCGTGACCCCTACCCCTAGCCCTCGGCCAACCCCTACCACTACCACTAATCCTAGGCCTAACATGAGCCCTAACACTAACACTGCCCGAAGGCCTCTGCCAACCACTAGCCCTTCACCTAACCCTACCCAGAGCACTCCCCCTCGCCCTAGGCCTACGCCTAGCACTACCTCTAGTCCTAACACTACCCCTGGCCCTAAAGCTACCCCTACCCATAGGCCCACGCCCATCCCTACCCCTAGCCACAGCTCCAACTCCTGGCCCTAGGCCTACTCCTAGGTTTACCCCGACACCCACCTCTTGCGCTATGCCTACCCCAGCGCTACGCCTACCGCTCCCACTAGCCCTAGCTCAGACCCTAGACCAACGCCCAGTGCTCATTCTAGTCCGAGACCTATCATTTGCCCGTCGCCGAACAGTACACCTTGCTCTACCGTTAGCCACAACACTAACCTGTATCCCACGAAATCACCCTGGACCCATCCTTAGCCACACCCGAATCCAGCCGTACACCTGTTTTGAGTCCTAGGACTAAACGGAGCCCTCCCGTGACACCTACACCTAGCCCTCGGCCAACACCTACCACTATTACTAATCCTAGGCCTAACTTGAGCCCTAACACTAACACTGCCCGTGGGCCTCTGCCAACCACTAGCCCTTCAACTAATCCTACCCCGAGCACTACCCCTCGCCCTATGCCTACGCCTAGCACTACCTTTAGTCCTACCCATACCCCTGGCCCTAAAGCTACCCCTACCCATAGGCCCAACCCCATCCCTACCCCTAGCCACAGCTCCAAATCTTGGCTCTAGGCCTACTCCTAGGTTTACCCCGACACCCACCTCTTGCCCTATGCCTACCCCAGCGCTACGCCTACCGCTCCCACTAGCCCTAGCTCGGGCCTTAGACCAACGCCCAGTGCTCATTCTAGTCTGAGGCCTAGCACTTGCCCGTCGCCGACCAGTACACCTTGCCCGACCGTTAGCCAGAGCACTAACCCGTGTCCTACGGAATCACCCTGGACCCACCCTTAGCAACACCCGAATCCAGCCCTACAATTGTTCGGAGTCCTAGGACTAAACGGAGCCCTCTGTGACACCTACCCCTAGCCCTCGGCCAACCACTACCAATACCACTAATCCTAGGCCTAACATGAGCCCTAACCCTAACACTGCCCGTGTGCCTCTGCCAACCACTAGCCCTTCACCTAATCCTACACCGAGCACTACACCTCTCCCTAGGCCTACGCCTAGCACTACCTCTAGTCCTACCCCTACCCCTGGCCCTACAGCTACCCCTACCCATAGGCCCACCCCCATCCCTACCCCTAGCCACAGCTCCAACTCCTGGCCCTAGGCCTACTCCTAGGTTTACCCCGACACCCACCTCTTGCCCTACGCCTACCCCAGCGCTACGCCTACCGCTCCCACTAGCCCTAGCTCAGGACCTAGAACAACGCCCAGTGCTCACTCTAGTCCGAGGCCTACCACTTGCCCGTCACCGACCAGTACACTTTGCCCTACCGTTAGCCAGAGCACTAACCCGTGTCCTACGGAATCACCCTGGACCCACCCTAGCCACACCCGAATCCAGCCCTACACCTGTTCCGTGTCCTAGGACTAAACGGAGCCCTCCCGTGACACCTAACCCTAGCCCTCGGCCAACCCCTACCACTACCACTAATTTTAGGCCTAACATGAGCCCTAACACTAACACTGCCCGTAGGCCTCTGCCAACCACTAGCACTTAACCTAACCATACCCCGAGCACTCCCCCTCGCACTAGGCCTACGCCTAGCACTACCCCTAGTGCTACCCCTACCCCTGGCCCTACAGCTACCCCTACCCATAGGCCCAACCCCATCCCTACCCCTAGCCACAGCTCCAACTCCTCGTCCTAGGCCTACTCCTAGGTTTACCCCGACACCCACCTCTTGCCATATGCCTACCCCAGCGCTACACCTAACACTCCCAGTAGCCCTAGCTCGGGCCCTAGACCAACGGCCAGTGCTCACTCTAGTCCGAGGCCTAGCACTTGCCCGTCGCCGACCAGTACACCTTGCCCTACTGTTAGCCACAGCACTAACCCGTGTCCTACGGAATCACCCTGGACCCACACTTAGCCACACACGAATCCAGCCCTACACCTGTTCAGAGTCCTAGGACTAAACGGAGCCATCTGTGACACCTACCCCTAGCCCTCGGCCAACCACTACCACTACCACTAATCCTAGGCCTAACATGAGCCCTAACCCTAACACTGCCCCTGTGCCTCTGCCAACCACTAGCCCTTCACCTAATCCTACCCCGAGCACTACACCTCGCCCTAGGCCTACGCCTAGCAGTACCACTAGTCCTACCCTTACCCCTGGCCCTACAGCTACCCCTATCCATAGGCCCACCCCCATCCCTACCCTTAGACACAGCTGCAACTCCTGGCCCTAGGCCTACTCCTAAGTTTACCTTGACATCCACCTCTTGCCCTATGCCTACCCCAGCTCTACGCCTACCGCTCCCACTAGCCCTAGCTCGGGCCCTAGACCAACGCCCAGTGCTCACTCTAGTCCGAAGCCTAGCATTTGCCCATCTCCGACCAGTACACCTTGCCTTACCGTTAGCCAGAACACTAACCCGTGTCCTACGGAATCTCCCTGGACCCACCATTAGCCACACCCGAATCCAGCCTTACACCTGTTTCAAGTCCTAGGACTAAACGGAGACATCCCGTGACCCCTACCCCTAGCCCTCGGCCAACCCCTACCACTACCACTAATCCTAGGCCTAACATGAGCCCTAACACTAACACTGCCCGTGGGCCTCTGCCAGCCACTAGCACTTCACCTAACCCTACCCCGAGCACTCCCCCTCGCCCTAGGCCTACGCCTACCACTACCTCTAGTCCTACCCCTACCCCTGGCCCTACAGCTACCCCTACCCATAGGCCCACCCCCATCCCTACCCCTAGCCACAGCTCCAACTACTGGCCCTAGGCCTATTCCTAGGTTTACACCGACACCCATTTCTTGCCCTATGCCTACCCCAGCGCTTCGCCTACCGCTGCCACTAGCCCTAGCTCGGCCCTAGACCAACGCCCAGTGCTCACTCTAGTCCGAAGCCTAGCATTTGCCCGTCCCCGACCAGTACATCTTGCCATACCGTTAGCCAGAGCACTAACCCGTGTCCTACGGAATCACCCTGGACCCACCCTTAGCCACACCCGAATCCAGCCCTACAACTGTTCCGAGTCCTAGGACTAACCGGAGTTTTCCCGTGACACCTACACTTAGCCCTCGGCAAACCCCTACCACTACCACTAATGCTAGGCCTAATATAGCCCTAACACTAACACTGCCCTTGGGCCTCTGCCAATCACTAGCACTTCACCTAACCCTACCCCGAGCACTCTTCCTCGCCCTAGGCCTACGCCTAGCACTACCTCTAGTCCTACCCCTACCCCTGGCCCTACAGCTACCCCTAACCATAGGCCCTCCCCCATCCCTACCTTTAGCCACAGCTCCAAATCCTGGCCCTAGGCCTACTCCTAGGTTTACCCCGACACCCACCTCTTGCCCTATGCCTACCCCAGCGCTACGCCTACTGCTCCCAGTAGCCCTAGCTCGGGCCCTAGACCAACGCCCAGTGCTCACTCTAGTGCGAGGCCTAGCACTTGCCCGTCGCCGACCAGTACACCTTGCCCTACCTTTAGCCAGAGCACTAACCCGTGTAATACGGAATCACATTGGACCCACCCTTAGCCATACCCGAATCCAGCCCTACACCTGTTCGAAGTCCTAGGACTAAACGGAGCCATCTGTGACACCTACCCCTAGCCCTCAGCCAACCACTACCACTACCACTAATCCTAGGCCTAACATGAGCCCTAACCGTAACACTGCCCGTGTGCCTCTGACAACCACTAGGCCTTCACCTAATCCTACCCCGAGCACTACACCTCGCCCTAGGCCTACGCCTAGCACTACCTCTAGTCCTACCCTTACCCCTGGCCCTACAGCTACCCCTACCCATAGGCCCACCCCCATCCCTACCCCTAGACACAGCTGCAACTCCTGGCCCTAAGCCTACTCCTAAGTTTACCCCGACATCCACCTCTTGCCCTATGCCTACCCCAGCGCTACGCCTACCGCTCCCACTAGCCCTAGCTCGGGCCCTAGACCAACGCCCAGTGCTCACTCTAGTCCGAAGCCTAGCATTTGCCCATCTCCGACCAGTACACCTTGCCCTACCGTTAGCCAGAACACTAACCCGTGTCCTACGGAATCTCCCTGGACCCACCCTTACCCACACCCGAATCCAGCTGTACACCTGTTTTGAGTCATAGGACTAAACGGAGCCCTCCCGTGACACCTACACCTAGCCCTCGGCCAACCCCTACCACTATTACTAATCCTAGGCATAACTAGAGCCCTAACACTAACATTGCCCGTGGGCCTCTGCCAACTACTAGCCCTTCAACTAACCCTACCCCGAGGACTTCCCCTCGCCCTAGGCCTATGCCTAGCATTACCTCTAGTCTTACCCCTCCCCCTGGCCCAACAGCTACACCTAACCTTAGGCCCAACCCCATCCCTACCCCTAGCCACAGCTCCAACTCCTGGCCCTAGGCCTACTCCTAGGTTTACCCCGACACCCACCTCTTGCCCTATGCCTACCCCAGCGCTACGCCTACCGCTCCCACTAGCCCTAGCTCGGGCCCTAGACAAACGCCAGGTGCTCACTCTAGTCCGAGGCCTACCACTTGCCCGTCACCGACCAGTACACCTTGCCCTACCGTTAGCCAGAGGACTAACCCGTGTCCTACGGAATCACCCTGGACCCACACTTAGCCACACCCGAATCCAGCCCTACACCTGTTTCAAGTCCTAGGACGAAACGAAGCCCTCCCGTGACACCTACCCCTAGCCCTCGGCCAACCCCTACCACTACCACTAATTTTAGGCCTAACATGAGCCCTAACACTAACACTGCCCGTGGGCCTCTGCCAACCACTAGCCCTTCACCTAACCCTACCCAGAGCACTTCACCTCATCCTAGGCCTACGCCTAGCACTACCTCTAGTCCTACCCCTACCCCTGCCCTACAGCTACCCCTACCCATAGGCCCACCCCCATCCCTACCCCTAGCCACAGCTCAAACTACTGGCCCTAGGCCTACTCCTAGGTTTACCCCGACACCCACCTCTTGCGCTATGCCTACCCCAGCGCTACGCCTACCGCTCCCACTAGCCCTAGCTCAGACCCTAGACCAACGCCCAGTGCTCATTCTAGTTTGAGGCCTATCATTTGCCCGTCGCCGAACAGTACACCTTGCCCTACCGTTAGCCACAACACTAACCTGTGTCCCACGAAATCACCCTGGACCCATCCTTAGCCACACCCGAATCCAGCCCTACAACTGTTCCGAGTCCTAAAACTAACCGGAGTTTTCCCGTGATACCTACCCTTAGCCCTCGGCAAACCCCTACCACTACCACTAATGCTAGGCCTAATATGAGCCCTAACACTAACACTGCCCTTGGGCCTCTGCCAACCACTAGCACTTCACCTAACCCTACCCCGAGCACTCCCCCTCGCCCTAGGCCTACGCCTAGCACTACCACTAGTTTTACCCCTACCCCTGGCCCTACAGCTACCCCTACCCATAGTCCCACCCCCATCGCTACCCCTAGCCACAGCTCCAACTCCTGGCCCTAGGCCTACTCCTAGGTTTACCCCGACACCCACCTCTTGCCCTATGCCTACCCCAGCGCTACGCCTACCGCTCCCACTAGCCATAGCTCGGGCCCTAGACCAACGCCCAGTGCTCACTCTAGTCCGAGGCCTAGCATTTGCCCGTCCCCGACCAGTACACCTTGCCATACCGTTAGCCAGAGCACTAACCCGTGTCCTACGGAATCACCCTGGACCCACCCTTAGCCACACCCGAATCCAGCCGTACACCTGTTATGAGTCCTAGGACTAAACGGAGCCCTCCCGTGACACCTACCCCTAGCCCTCGGCCAAACCCTACCACTATTACTAATCCTAGGCCTAACTTAAGCCCTAACACTGACACTGCCCGTGGGCCTCTGCCAACCACTAGCCCTTCAACTAACCCTACCCCGAGCACTCCCCCTCGCCCTAGGCCTACGCCTAGCACTACCTCTAGGCTTACCCCTACCCCTGGCCCTACAGCTACACCTAACCATAGGCCCAAACCCATCTCTACCCCTAGACACAGCTCCAACTCCTGGCCCTAGGCCTACTCCTAGGTTTACCCCGACACCCACCTCTTGCCCTATGCCTACCCCAGCGCTATGCCTACCGCTCCTACTAGCCCTAGCTCGGGCCCTAGACCAACGCCAGGTGCTCACTCTAGTCCGAGGCCTACCACTTGCCCGTCCCCGAGCAGTACACCTTGCCCTACCGTTAGCCAGAGCACTAACCCGTGTCCTACGGAATCACCCTGGACCCACCCTTAGCCATACCCGAATCCAGCCCTACACCTGTATCAAGTCCTAGGACTAAACGGAGCCATCCCGTGACCCCTACTCCTAGCCCTCGGCCAACCCCTACCACTACCACTAATCCTAGGCCTAACATGAGCCCTAACACTAACACTGCCCGAAGGCCTCTGCCAACCACTAGCCCTTCACCTAACCCTACCCAGAGCACTCCCCCTCGCCCTAGGCCTACGCCTAGCACTACCTCTAGTCCTAACCCTACCCCTGGCCCTAAAGCTACCCCTACCCATAGGCCCACGCCCATCCCTACCCCTAGCCACAGCTCCAACTCCTGGCCCTAGGCCTACTCCTAGGTTTACCCCGACACCCACCTCTTGCGCTATGCCTACCCCAGCGCTACGCCTACCGCTCCCACTAGCCCTAGCTCAGACCCTAGACCAACGCCCAGTGCTCATTCTAGTCCGAGGCCTATCATTTGCCCGTCGCCGAACAGTACACCTTGCTCTACCGTTAGCCACAACACTAACCTGTATCCCACGAAATCACCCTGGACCCATCCTTAGCCACACCCGAATCCAGCCGTACACCTGTTTTGAGTCCTAGGACTAAACGGAGCCCTCCCGTGACACCTACACCTAGCCCTCGGCCAACCCCTACCACTATTAATAATCCTAGGCCTAACTTGAGCCCTAACACTAACACTGCCCGTGGGCCTCTGCCAACCACTAGCCCTTCAACTAATCCTACCCCGAGCACTACCCCTCGCCCTATGCCTACGCCTAGCACTACCATTAGTCCTACTCATACCCCTGGCCCTAAAGCTACCCCTACCCGTAGGCCCAACCCCATCCCTACCCCTAGCCACAGCTCCAAATCTTGGCTCTAGGCCTACTCCTAGGTTTACCCCGACACCCACCTCTTGCCCTATGCCTACCCCAGCGCTACGCCTACCGCTCCCACTAGCCCTAGCTCGGGCCTTAGACCAACGCCCAGTGCTCATTCTAGTCCGAGGCCTAGCACTTGCCCGTCGCCGACCAGTACACCTTGCCCGACCGTTAGCCAGAGCACTAACCCGTGTCCTACGGAATCACCCTGGACCCACCCTTAGCAACACCCGAATCCAGCCCTACAATTTTTCGGAGTCCTAGGACTAAACGGAGCCCTCTGTGACACCTACCCCTAGCCCTCGGCCAACCACTACCAATACCACTAATCCTAGGCCTAACATGAGCCCTAACCCTAACACTGCCCGTGTGCCTCTGCCAACCACTAGCCCTTCACCTAATCCTACACCGAGCACTACACCTCTCCCTAGGCCTACGCCTAGCACTACCTCTAGTCCTACCCCTACCCCTGGCCCTACAGCTACCCCTACCCATAGGCCCACCCCCATCCCTACCCCTAGCCACAGCTCCAACTCCTGGCCCTAGGCCTACTCCTAGGTTTACCCCGACACCCACCTCTTGCCCTACGCCTACCCCAGCGCTACGCCTACCGCTCCCACTAGCCCTAGCTCAGGACCTAGAACAACGCCCAGTGCTCACTCTAGTCCGAGGCCTACCACTTGCCCGTCACCGACCAGTACACTTTGCCCTACCGTTAGCCAGAGCACTAACCCGTGTCCTACGGAATCACCCTGGACCCACCCTAGCCACACCCGAATCCAACCCTACACCTGTTCCGTGTCCTAGGACTAAACGGAGCCCTCCCGTGACACCTAACCCTAGCCCTCGGCCAACCCCTACCACTACCACTAATTTTAGGCCTAACATGAGCCCTAACACTAACACTGCCCGTAGGCCTCTGCCAACCACTAGCACTTAACCTAACCATACCCCGAGCACTCCCCCTCGCACTAGGCCTACGCCTAGCACTACCCCTAGTGCTACCCCTACCCCTGGCCCTACAGCTACCCCTACCCATAGGCCCAACCCCATCCCTACCCCTAGCCACAGCTCCAACTCCTCGTCCTAGGCCTACTCCTAGGTTTACCCCGACACCCACCTCTTGCCATATGCCTACCCCAGCGCTACACCTAACACTCCCAGTAGCCCTAGCTCGGGCCCTAGACCAACGGCCAGTGCTCACTCTAGTCCGAGGCCTAGCACTTGCCCGTCGCCGACCAGTACACCTTGCCCTACTGTTAGCCACAGCACTAACCCGTGTCCTACGGAATCACCCTGGACCCACCCTTAGCCACACCCGAATCCAGCGCTACAACTGTTCCGAGTCCTAAAACTAACCGGAGTTTTCCCGTGATACCTACCCTTAGCCCTCGGCAAACCCCTACCACTACCACTAATGCTAGGCCTAATATGAGCCCTAACACTAACACTGCCCTTGGGCCTCTGCCAACCACTAGCACTTCACCTAACCCTACCCCGAGCACTCCCCCTCGCCCTAGGCCTACGCCCAGCACTACCTCTAGTCCTACCCCTACCCCTGGCCCTACAGTTACCCCTAACCATAGGCCCACCCCCATCCCTACCCCTAGCCACAGCTCCATCCTGGCCCTAGGCCTACTCCTAGGTTTACCCAGACACCCACCTATTGTCCTATGCCTACCCCAGCGCTATGCCTACTGCTCCCAGTAGCCCTAGCTCGGGCCCTAGACCAACGCCCAGTGCTCACTCTAGTCCGAGGCATAGCACTTGCCCGTCGCCGACCAGTACACCTTGCCCTACCTTTAGCCAGAGCACTAACCCGTGTCCTACGGAATCACCCTGGACCCAACCTTAGCCACACCCGAATCCAGCCCTACACTTGTTCGGAGTCCTAGGACTAAACGGAGCCCTCTGTGACACCTACCCCTAGCCCTCGGCCAACCACTACCACTACCACTAATCCTAGGCCTAACATGAGCCCTAACCCTAACACTGCCCGTGTGCCTCTGCCAACCACTAGCACTTCACCTAACCCTACCCCGAGCTCTCCCCCTCGCCCTAGGCCTACGCCTAGCACTACCTCTAGTCCTACTTCTACTTCGGGCCCTACAGCTACCCCTAACCATAGGACCACCCCAATCCCTACCCCTAGCCACAGCTCCAACTCCTGGCCCTAGGCCTACTCCTGGGTTTACCCCGACACCCACCTCTTGCCCTATGCCTACCCCAGCACTACGCCTACCGCTCCCACTAGCCCTAGCTCGGGCCCTAGACCAACGCCCAGTGCTCACTCTTGTCCGAAGCCTAGCATTTGCCCATCTCCGACCAGTACACCGTGCCCTACCGTTAGCCAGAGCACTAACCCGTGTCCTACGGAATCTCACTGGACCCACCATTAGCCACACCCAAATCAAGCCCTACACCTGTTTCAAGTCCTAGGACTAAACGGAGACATCCCGTGACCCCTACCCCTAGCCCTCGGCCAACCCCTACCACTACCACTAATCCTAGGCCTAACATGAGCCCTAACACTAACACTGCCCGTGGGCCTCTGCCAACCACTAGCACTTCACCTAACCCTACCCCGAGCACTCCCCCTCGCCCTAGGCCTACGCCTAGCACTACCTCTAGTGCTACCCCTACCCCTGGCCCTACAGCTACCCCTAACCATAGGCCCACCCCCATCCCTACTTTTAGCCACAGCTCCAACTCCTGGCCCTAGGTCTACTCCTAGGTTTACCCCGACACCCACTTCTTGCCCTATGCCTACCCCAGCGCCACGCCTACCGCTCCCACTAGCCCTAGCTCGGGCCCTAGACCAACGCCCAGTGCTCACTCTAGTCTGAGGCCTAGCATTTGCCAGTCCCTGACCAGTAGACCTTGCCATACCGTTAGCCAGAGCACTAACCCGTGTCCTACGGAATCACCCTGGAGCCACCCTTAGCCACACCCGAATCCAGCCGTACACCTGTTTTGAGTTTTAGGACTAAATGGAGCCCTCCCGTGACACCTACACCTAGCCCTCGGCCAACCCCTACCACTATTACTAATCCTAGGCCTAACTTGAGCCCTAACACTAACACTGCCCGTGGGCCTCTGCCAACCACTAGCCCTTCAACTAACCCTACCCAGAGCACTCCCCCTCGCCCTAGGCCTACGCCTAGCACTACCTCTATTCTTACCCCTACCCCTGGCCCTACAGCTACACCTAACCATAGGCCCAACCCCATCCCTACTTTTAGCCACTGCTCCAACTCCTGGCCCTAGGCCTACTCCTAGGTTTACCCCGACACCCACCTCTTGCCCTATGCCTACCCCAGCGCTACGCCTACCGCTCCCACTAGCCCTAGCTCGGGCCCTAGACCAACGCCAGGTGCTCACTCTAGTCCGAGGCCTACCACTTGCCCGTCACCGACCAGTACACCTTGCCCTACCGTTAGCCAGAGGACTAACCCGTGTCCTACGGAATCACCCTGGACCCACCCTTAGCCACACCCGAATCCAGCCCTTCACCTGTTTCAAGTCCTAGGACTAAACGGGGCCCTCCCGTGACACCTACTCCTAGCCCTCAGCCAACCCCTACCACTACCACTAATTTTAGGCCTTACATGAGCCCTAACACTAACACTGCCCGTAGGCCTCTGCCAACCACTAGCCCTTCACCTAACCCTACCCCGAGCACTCCCCCTCGCCCTAGGCCTACGCCTAGCACTACCTCTAGTCCTACCCCTACCCCTGACCCTACAGCTACCCTACCTAAAGGCCCACCCCCATCCCTACCCCTAGCCACAGCTCCAACTCCTGGCCCTAGGCCTCCTCCTAGGTTTACCCCGACACCCACCTCTTGCCCTATGCCTACCCCATCGCTACGCCTACCGCTCCCAGTAGCCCTAGCTCGGGCCCTAGACCAACGCCCAGTGCTCACTCTAGTCCGAGGCCTAGCACTTCCTTGTCTTCGACCAGTACACCTTGCCCTACCGTTAGCCAGAACACTAACCTGTGTCCCACGAAATCAACCTGGACCCACCCTTAGCCACACCCGAATCCAGCCCTACACCTGTTCCGAGTCCTAGGACTTAACGGAGCCCTCCCTTGACACCTACACCTAGCCCACGGCCAACCCCTACGACTACCACTAATCCTAGGCCTAACATGAGCCCTAATAATAACACTGCCCGTGGCCCACTGCCAACCACTAGCCCTTCACCTAACCCTACCCCGAGCACTCCCCCTCGCGCTACGCTTACGCCTAGCACTACCTCTAGTCCTACCCGAACACAGGGCCCTACAGCTACCCCTAACCATAGGCCCACCACCATCCCTACTCCTAGCCACAGCTCCAACTCCTGGCCCTAGGCCTACTCCTAGGTTTACCCCGACACCCACTTCTTGCCCTATGCCTACCCCAGCGCTACGCCTACCGCTCCCACTAGCCATAGCTCGGGCCCTAGACCAAAGCCCAGTGCTCACTCTAGTCCGAAGCCTAACATTTGCCCGTCCCCGACCAGTACACCTTGCCCTACCGTGAGCCAGAGCACTAACCCGTGTCCTACGGAATCACCCTGGACCCACACTTAGCCACACCCGAATCCAGCCCTACACCTGTTTCAAGTCCTAGGACTAAACGGAGCCATCCTGTGACCCCTACCCCTAGCCCTCAGCCAACCCCTACCATTACCACTAATCCTAGGCCTAACATGAGCCCTAACACTAACACTGCCCGTAGGCCTCTGCCAACCACTAGCCCTTCACCTAACCCTACCCAGAGCACTACCCCTCGCCCTAGGCCTACGCCTAGCACTACCACTAGTCCTACCCCTACCCCTGGCCCTACAGCTACCCCTACCCATAGTCCCACCCCCATCCCTACCCCTAGCGACAGCTCCAACTCCTGGCCCTAGGCCTACTCCTAGGTTTACCCCGACACCCACCTCTTGCCCTATGCCTACCCCAGCGCTACGCCTACCGCTCCCACTAGCCATATCTCGGGCCCTAGACCAACGCCCAGTGCTCACTCTAGTCCGAGGCCTAGCATTTGCCCGTCCCCGACCAGTACACCTTGCCATACCGTTAGCCAGAGCACTAACCCGTGTCCTACGGAATCACCCTGGACCCACCCTTAGCCACACCCGAATCCAGCCGTACACCTGTTATGAGTCCTAGGACTAAACGGAGCCCTCCCGTGACACCTACCCCTAGCCCTCGGCCAAACCCTACCACTATTACTAATCCTAGGCCTAACTTAAGCCCTAACACTGACAATGCCCGTAGGCCTCTGCCAACTACTAGCCCTTCACCTAACCCTACCCCGAGCACTCCCTCTCGCCCTAGGCCTACGCCTAGCACTACCTCTAGTCCTACCCCTACCCCTGGCCCTACAGCTACCCCTACCCATAGTCCCACCCCCATCCCTACCCCTAGCAACAGCTCCAAATCCTGGCCCTAGGCCTACTCCTAGGTTTACCCCGACACCCACCTCTTGCCCTATGCCGACCCCAGCGCTACGCCTACCACTCCCACTAGCCCTAGGTCGGGCCCTAGACCAACGCCCATTGCTCACTCTAGTCCGAGGCATAGCACTTGCCCGTCGCCGACCTGTACACCTTACCCTACTTTTAGCCAGAACACTAACCTGTGTCCCACGAAATCACCCTGTACCAACCCTCAGCCACACCCGAATCCAGCCCTACACCTGTTCCGAGTCCTAGGACTAAACGGAGCCCTCCCTTGACACCTACCCCTAGCCCTCGGCCAACCCGTACCACTACCACTAATCCTAGGCCTAACATGAGCCCTAACACTAACACTGTCCGTGGGCCTCTGCCAACCACTAGCCCTTCACCTAACCCTACCCCGAGCACTCCCCCTCGCACTAGGCCTACGCCTAGCACTACCTCTAGTCCTACCCCTACCCCTGGCCCTACAGCTACACCTAACCATAGGCCCACCCCCATCCCTACCCCTAGCCACAGCTTCAACTCCTGGCCCTAGGCCTACTCCTAGGTTTACCCCGACACCCACCTCTTGCCCTATGCCTACCACAGCGCTACGCCTACCGCTCTCACTAGCCCTAGCTCGGGCCCTAGACCAACGCCCAGTGCTCACTCTAGTCTGAGGCCTAGCACTTGACCGTCGCCGACCAGTACACCTTGCCCTACCGTTAGCCAGAACACTAACCTGTGTCCCACGAAATCACCCTGGACCCACCCTTAGCCACACCCGAAACCAGCCCTACACCTGTTCCGAGTCCTAGGACTAACCGGAGTTTTCCCGTGACCCCTACCCCTAACCCTCGGCCAACCCCTACCACTACCACTAATCCTAGGCCTAACATGAGACCTAACCCTAACACTGCCCGTGTGCCTCTGCCAACCAATAGCCCTTCACCTAATCCTACCCCGAGCACTACCCCTCGCCCTAGGCCTACGCCTAGCACTACCACTAGTCCTACCCCTACCCCTGGCCCTACAGCTACCCCTACCCATAGTCCCACCCCCATCCCTACCCCTAGCCACAGCTCCAACTCCTGGCCCTAGGCCTACTCCTAGGTTTACCCCGACACCCACCTCTTGCCCTATGCCTACCCCAGCGCTACGCCTACCGCTCCCACTAGCCGTAGTTCGGGCCCTAGACCAACGCCCAGTGCTCACTCTAGTCCGAGGCCTACCACTTGCCCGTCGCCGACCAGTACACTTTGCACTACCGTTAGCCAGAACACTAACCTGTGTCCCACGAAATCACACTGTACCCACCCTTAGCCACACCCGAATCCAGCCGTACACCTGTTTTGAGTCCTAGGACTAAACGGAGTTCTCCCGTGACACCTACCCCTAGCCCTCGGCCAACCCCTACCACTCCCACTAATCTTAGGCCTAACATGAGCCCTAACACTAACACTGCCCGTGGGCCTCTGCCAAACACTAGCCCTTCACCTAACCCTACCCAGAGCACTCCCCCTCGCCCTAGACCTACACCTAGCACTACCTCTAGTCCTACCTTTACCCCTGGCCCTACAGCTACCCCTACCTATAGGCCCACCCCCATCCCTACCCCTAGCCACAGCTCCAAATCCTGGCACTAGGCCTACTCCTAGGTTTATCCCGACACCCACCTCTTGCAATATGCCTACCCCAGCGCTACACCTACCACTCCCAGTAGCCCTAGCTCGGGCCCTAGACCAACGCCCAGGGCTCACTCTAGTCCGAGGCCTAGCACTTGCCCGTCGCCGACCAGTACACCTTGCCCTACCGTTAGACAGAGCACTAACCCGTGTCCTACGGAATCACCCTGGACCCACCCTTAGCCACACCCGAATCCAGCCCTACACCTGTTCCTAGTCCTAGGACTAAACGGAGCCTTCCCTTGACACCTACCCCTAGTCCCTGGCCAATCCCTACCACTACCACTAATCCTAGGCCTAATATGAGCCCTAACACTAACACTGCCCGTGGGCCTCTGCCAACCACTAGCCCTTCACCTAACCCTACCCCGAGCACTCCCCCTCGCCCTAGGCCTACGCCCAGCACTACCTCTAGTCCTACCCCTACCCCTGGCCCTACAGCTACACCGAACAATAGGCCCACCCCCATCCCTACCCCTAGCCACAGCTCCAACTCCTGGCCCTAGGCCTACTACTAGGTTTACCCCGACACCGACTTCTTGCCCTATGCCTACCCCAGCGCTACGCCTACCGCTCCCACTAGCCCTAGCTCGGGCCCTAGATCCACGCCCAGTGCTCACTCTAGTCCGAAGCCAAGCATTTGCCCGTCCACGACCAGTACACCTTGCCCTACCGTTAGCCATAGCACTAACCCGTGTCCTACGGAATCACCCTGGACCCACCCTTAGCAACACCCGAATCCAGCCCTACACCTGTTTCAAGTCCTAGGACTAAACGGAGCCATCCAGTGACAACTACCCCTAGCCCTCGGCCAACCCCTACCACTACCACTAATCCTAGGCCTAACATGAGCCCTAACACTAACACTGCACGTGGGCCTCTGCCAACCACTAGCCCTTCACCGAACCCTACCCCGAGCACTCCCCCTCGCCCTAGACCTACGCCTAGCACTACCTCTAGTCCTACCCCTACCCCTGGCTTTACAGCTACACCTAACCATAGGCCCACCCCCATCCCTACCCCTAGCCACAGCTCCAACTCCTGGCCCTAGGACTACTTTTAGGTTTACCCCGACACCAACCTCTTCCCCTATGCCTACCCCAGCGCTACGCCTACCGCTCCCACTAGCCCTAGCTCGGCCCTAGACCAACGCCCAGTGCTCACTCTATTTTGAAGCCTAGCATTTACCCGTCCCCGACCAGTACACCTTGCCCTACCGTTAGCCAGAACACTAACCTGTGTCCCACGAAATCACCCTGCACCCACCCTTAGCCACACCCGAAACCAGCCCTACAACTGTTCCGAGTCCTAGGACTAACCGGAGTTTTCCCGTGACACCTAACCCTAACCCTCGGCCAACCCGTACCACTACCACTAATCCTAGGCCTAAGTTGAGCCCTAAACCTAACACTGCCTGTGGGCCTCTGCCAACCACTAGCCCTTCACCTAATCCTACCCCGAGCACTACCCCTCGCCCTAGGCCTACGTCTAGCACTACCTCTAGTCCTACCCCTACCCCTGGCCCTACAGCTACAACTAACCATAGGCCCACCCCCATCCCTACCCCTAGCCACAGCTCCAACTCCTGGCCCTAGGCCTACTCCTAGGTTTACCCGACACTCACCTCTTGCCTTATGCCTACCCCAGCACTACGCCTACCGCTCCCACTAGCACTAGCTAGGGACCTAGACAAACGCCCAGTGCTCAATCTAGTCCGAGGCCTAGCACTTGCCCGTCGCCGACCAGTACACCTTGCCCTACCGTTAGCCAGAGCACTAACCCGTGTCCTACGGAATCACCCTGGACCCACCCTTAGCCACACCCGAATCCAGCCCTACACCTGTTCCGAGTCCTAGGACTAAACGGAGCCCTCACTTGACACCTACCCCTAGCCCTCGGCCAACCCCTACCACTACCACTAATCCTAGGCCTAACATGAGCCCTAACACTAACACTGCCCGTGGGCCTCTGCCAACCACTAGCCCTTCACCTAACCCTACCCCGAGCTCTCCCCCTCGCCGTAGGTCTACGCCTAGCACTACCTCTAGTCCTACCCCTACCCCTGGCCCTACAGCTACAACTAACCCAGGCCCACCCCCATCCCTACCCCTAGCCACAGCTCCAACTCCTGGCCCTAGGCCTACTCCTAGGTTTACCCCGACACCCACTTCTTGCAATATGCCTACCCCAGAGCTACGCCTACCGCTCCCACTAGCCCTAGCTCGGGCCCTAGACCAACGCCCAGTGCTCACTCTAGTCCGAAGCCTAGCATTTGCCCGTCCCCGTCCAGTACACCTTGCTCTACCGTTAGCCAGAGCCTAACCCGTGTCCTACGGAATCACCCTGGACCCACCCTTAGCCACACCCGAATCCAGCCCTACACCTGTTTCAAGTCCTAGGACTAAACGGAGCCATTTCGTGACACCTACCCCTAGCCCTCGGCCAACCCCTACCACTACCACTAATCCTAGGCCTAACATGAGCCCTAACACTAACACTGCCCGTAGGCCTCTGCTAACCACTAGCCCTTCACCTAACCCTACCCAGAGCACTCCCACTCGCCCTAGGCCTACGCCTAGCACTACCTCTAGTCCTACCCCTACCCCTGGCCCTACAGCTACCCCTACCCATAGGCCCAACCCCATCCCTACCCCTAGCCACAGCTCCAACTCCTGGCCCTAGGCCTACTCCTAGGTTTACCCCGACACCCACCTCTTGCTCTATGCCCACCCCAGCGCTACACCTACCGCTCCCAATAGCCCTACCTCGGGCCCTAGACCAACGCCAGGTGCTCACTCTAGTACGAGGCCTAGCACTTGCCCGTCACTGACCAGTACACCTTGCCCTACCGTTAGCCAGAGCACTAACCCGTGTCCTACGGAATCACCCTGGATCCACCCTTAGCCACACCCGAATCCAGACCTACACCTGTTTCAAGTCCTAGGACTAACCGGAGCCCTCCCGTGACACCTACCCCTAGCCCTCGGCCAACCCCTACCACTACCACTAATTCTAGGCCTAACATGAGCCCTAACACTAACACTGCCCGTAGGCCTCTGCCAACCACTAGCCCTTCACCTAACCCTACCCCGAGCAATCCCCGTTGCCCTAGGCCTACGCCTAGCACTACCTCTAGTCCTACCCCTACCCCTGGCCCTACAGCTACCCCTACCCATAATCCCACCCCCATCCCTACCCGTAGCAACAGCTCCAATTCCTGGCCCTAGGCCTACTCCTAGGTTTACCCCGACACCCACCTCTTGCCCTATGCCTACCCCAGCGCTACGCCTACCACTCCCACTAGCCCTAGCTCGGGCCCTACACCAACGGCCAGTGCTCACTCTAGTCCGAGGCCTAGCACTTGCCCGTCGCCGACCTGTACACCTTGCCCTACTTTTAGCCAGAACACTAACCTGTGTCCTACGAAATCACCCTGTACCAACCCTCAGCCACACCCGAATCCAGCCCTACACCTGTTCCGAGTCCTAGGACTAAACGGAGCCCTCCCTTGACACCTACCCCTAGCCCTCGGCCAACCCCTACCACTACCACTAATCCTAGGCCTAACATGAGCCCTAACACTAACACTGCCCGTAGGCCTCTGCCAACCACTAGCCCTTCACCTAACCCTACCCCGAGCACTCCCCCTCGCACTAGGCCTACGCCTAGCACTACCTCTAGTCCTACCCCTACCCCTGGCCCTACAGCTACACCTAACCATAGGCCCACCCCCATCCCCACCCCTAGCCACAGCTCCAACTCCTGGCCCTAGGCCTACTCCTAGGTTTACCCCGACACCCACCTCTTGCCCTATGCCTACCACAGCGCTACGCCTACCGCTCCCACTAGCCCTAGCTCGGGCCCTAGACCAACGCCCAGTGCTCACTCTAGTCTGAGGCCTAGCACTTGACCGTCGCATACCAGTACACTTTGCCCTACCGTTAGCCATAGCACTAACCCGTGTCCTACGGAATCACCCTGGACCCACCCTTAGCCACACCCGAATCCATCCCTACACCTGTTCCGAGTCCTAGGACTAATCGGAGCCTCCCGTGACACCTACCCCTAACCCTCGGCCAACCCCTACCACTACCACTAATCCTAGGCCTTACATGAGCCCTAACACGAACACTGCCCGTGGGCCTCCGCCAACCACTAGCCCTTCACCTAACCCTACCCCGAGCACTCCCACTCGCCCTAGGCCTACGCCTAGCACTACCTCTAGTCCTACCCCTACCCCTGGCCCTACAGCTACAACTAACCATAGGCCCAACCCCATCCCTACCCCTAGCCACAGCTCCAACTCCTGGCTCTAGGCCTACTCATAGGTTTACCCCAACACCCACCTCTTGCCCTATGCCTACCTCAGCGCTACACCTACCGCTCCCACTAGTTCTAGCTCGGCCCTAGACCAACGCCCAGTGCTCAATCTAGTCCGAACCCTAGCATTTGCCCGTCCCCGACCAGTACACCTTGCCCTACCGTTAGCCAGAACACTAACCTGTGTCCCACGAAATCACCCTGGACCCACCCTTAGCCACACCCGAAACCAGCCCTACACCTGTTCCGAGTCCTAGGACTAACCGGAGTTTTCCCGTGACACCTACCCCTAACCCTCGGCCAACCCCTACCACTACCACTAATCCTAGGCCTAACATGAGACCTAACCGTAACACTGCCCGTGTGCCTCTGCCAACCAATAGCCCTTCACCTAATTTTACCCCGAGCACTACCCCTCGCCCTAGGCCTACGCCTAGCACTACCTCTAGTCCTACCCCTACCCCTGGCCCTAGAGCTACCCCTACCCATAGTCCCACCCCCATCCCTACCCCTAGCCACAGCTCCAACTCCTGGCCCTAGGCCTACTCCTAGGTTTACACCGACACCCAACTCTTGCCCTATGCCTACCCGAGCGCTACGCCTGCCGCTCCCACTAGCCGTAGTTCGGGCCCTAGACCAACGCCCAGTGCTCACTCTAGTCCGAGGCCTACCACTTGCCCGTCGCCGACCAGTACACTTTGCCCTACCGTTACCCAGAACACTAACCTGTGTCCCACGAAATCACCCTGTACCCACCCTTAGCCACACCCGAATCCAGCCCTACACTTGTTCCGAGTCCTAGGACTAAACGGAGCCCTCCCGTGACACCTACCCCTAGCCCTCGGCCAACCCCTACCACTACCACTAATCCTAGGCCTAACATGAGCCCTAACACTAACACTGCCCGTAGGCCTCTGCCAACCACTAGCCCTTCACCTAACCCTACCCAGAGCACTCCCCCTCGCCCTAGACCTACGCCTAGCACTACCTCTAGTCCTACCCCTACCCCTGGACCTACAGCTACACCTAACCATAGGCCCACCCCCATCCCTACCCCTAGCCACAGCTGAAACTTCTGGCCCTAGGCCTACTCCTAGGTTTACCCCGACACCCACCTCTTGCCCTATGCCTACCCCAGAGCTACGCCTACCGCTCCCACCAGCCCTAGCTCGGCCCTACACCAACGCCCAGTGCTGACTCTAGTCCGAAGCCTAGCATTTGCCCGTCCCCAACCTGTACACCTTGCCCTACCGTTAGCCAGAGCACTAACCCGTGTCCTACGGAATCACCCTGGACCCACCCTTAGCCACACCCGAATCCAGCCCTACACCTGTTTCAAGTCCTAGGACTAAACGGAGCCATCCCGTGACACCTACCCCTAGCCCTCGGCCAACCCCTACCACTACCACTAATCCTAGGCCTAACATGAGCCCTAACACTAACACTGCCCGTAGGCCTCTGCCAACCACTAGCCCTTCATCTAACCCACCCAGAGCACTCCCCCTCGCCCTAGGCCTACACCTAGCACTACCTCTAGTCCTACACCTACCCCTGGCCCTACAGCTACCCCTACCCATAGGCCCACCCCCATCCCTACCCCTAGCCACAGCTCCAAATCCTGGCACTAGGCCTACTCCTAGGTTTATCCCGACACCCACCTCTTGCAATATGCCTACCCCAGCGCTACACCTACCACTCCCAGTAGCCCTAGCTCGGGCCCTAGACCAACGCCCAGTGCTCACTCTAGTCCGAGGCCTAGCACTTGCCCGTCCACGACCAGTACACCTTGCCCTACCGTTAGCCAGAGCACTAAACAGTGTCCTACGGAATCACCCTGGACCCACCCTTAGCCACACCCGAATCCAGCCCTACACCTGTTCCTAGTCCTAGGACTAAACGGAGCCCTCCCTTGACACCTACCCCTAGCCCTCGGCCAACCCCTACCACTACCACTAATCCTAGGCCTAACATGAGCCCTAACACTAACACTGCCCGTAGGCCTCTGCCAACCACTAGCCCTTCACCTAACCCTACCCCGAGCACTCCCCCTCGCACTAGGCCTACGCCTAGCACTACCTCTAGTCCTACCCCTACCCCTGGCCCTACAGCTACACCTAACCATAGGCCCACCCCCATCCCCACCCCTAGCCACAGCTCCAACTCCTGGCCCTAGGCCTACTCCTAGGTTTACCCCGACACCCACCTCTTGCCCTATGCCTACCACAGCGCTACGCCTACCGCTCCCACTAGCCCTAGCTCGGGCCCTAGACCAACGCCCAGTGCTCACTCTAGTCTGAGGCCTAGCACTTGACCGTCGCATACCAGTACACTTTGCCCTACCGTTAGCCATAGCACTAACCCGTGTCCTACGGAATCACCCTGGACCCACCCTTAGCCACACCCGAATCCATCCCTACACCTGTTCCGAGTCCTAGGACTAATCGGAGCCTCCCGTGACACCTACCCCTAACCCTCGGCCAACCCCTACCACTACCACTAATCCTAGGCCTTACATGAGCCCTAACACGAACACTGCCCGTGGGCCTCCGCCAACCACTAGCCCTTCACCTAACCCTACCCCGAGCACTCCCACTCGCCCTAGGCCTACGCCTAGCACTACCTCTAGTCCTACCCCTACCCCTGGCCCTACAGCTACAACTAACCATAGGCCCAACCCCATCCCTACCCCTAGCCACAGCTCCAACTCCTGGCTCTAGGCCTACTCATAGGTTTACCCCAACACCCACCTCTTGCCCTATGCCTACCTCAGCGCTACACCTACCGCTCCCACTAGTTCTAGCTCGGCCCTAGACCAACGCCCAGTGCTCAATCTAGTCCGAACCCTAGCATTTGCCCGTCCCCGACCAGTACACCTTGCCCTACCGTTAGCCAGAACACTAACCTGTGTCCCACGAAATCACCCTGGACCCACCCTTAGCCACACCCGAAACCAGCCCTACACCTGTTCCGAGTCCTAGGACTAACCGGAGTTTTCCCGTGACACCTACCCCTAACCCTCGGCCAACCCCTACCACTACCACTAATCCTAGGCCTAACATGAGACCTAACCCTAACACAGCCCGTGTGCCTCTGCCAACCAATAGCCCTTCACCTAATCCTACCCCGAGCACTACCCCTCGCCCTAGGCCTACGCCTAGCACTACCTCTAGTCCTAACCCTACCCCTGGCCCTAGAGCTACCCCTACCCATAGTCCCACCCCCATCCCTACCCCTAGCCACAGCTCCTACTCCTGGCCCTAGGCCTACTCCTAGGTTTACCCCGACACCCACCTCTTGCCCTATGCCTACCCCAGAGCTACGCCTACCGCTCCCACCAGCCCTAGCTCGGCCCTACACCAACGCCCAGTGCTGACTCTAGTCCGAAGCCTAGCATTTGCCCGTCCCCAACCTGTACACCTTGCCCTACCGTTAGCCAGAGCACTAACCCGTGTCCTACGGAATCACCCTGGACCCACCCTTAGCCACACCCGAATCCAACCCTACACCTGTTTCAAGTCCTAGGACTAAACGGAGCCATCCCGTGACACCTACCCCTAGCCCTCGGCCAACCCCTACCACTACCACTAATCCTAGGCCTAACATGAGCCCTAACACTAAAACTGCCCGTAGGCCTCTGCCAACCACTAGCCCTTCATCTAACCCACCCAGAGCACTCCCCCTCGCCCTAGGCCTACACCTAGCACTACCTCTAGTCCTACACCTACCCCTGGCCCTACAGCTACCCCTACCCATAGGCCCACCTTCATCCCTACCCCTAGCCACAGCTCCAAATCCTGGCACTAGGCCTACTCCTAGGTTTATCCCGACACCCACCTCTTGCAATATGCCTACCCCAGCGCTACACCTACCACTCCCAGTAGCCCTAGCTCGGGCCCTAGACCAACGCCCAGTGCTCACTCTAGTCCGAGGCCTAGCACTTGCCCGTCCACGACCAGTACACCTTGCCCTACCGTTAGCCAGAGCACTAAACCGTGTCCTACGGAATCACCCTGGACCCACCCTTAGCCACACCCGAATCCAGCCCTACACCTGTTCCTAGTCCTAGGACTAAACGGAGCCCTCCCTTGACACCTACCCTAGTCCCTGGCCAATCCCTACCACTACCACTAATCCTAGGCCTAACATGAGCCCTAACACTAACACTGCCCGTGGGACTCGGCCAACCACTAGCCCTTCACCTAACCCTACCCCGAGCACTCCCCCTCGCCCTAGGCCTACGCCTAGCACTACCTCTAGTCCTACCCCTACCCCTGCCCCTACAGCTACACCTAACAATAGGCCCACCCCCATCCCTACCCCTAGCCACAGCTCCAACTCCTGGCCCTAGGCCTAGTACTAGGTTTACCCCGACACCGACTTCTTGCCCTATGCCTACCCCAGCGCTACGCCTACCGCTCCCACTAGCCCTAGCTCGGGCCCTAGACCAACGCCCAGTGCTCACTCTAGTCCGAAGCCTAGCATTTGCCCGTCCACGACCAGTACACCTTGCCCTACAGTTAGCCAGAGCACTAACCCGTGTCCTACGGAATCACCCTGGACCCACCCTTAGCAACACCCGAATCCAGCCCTACACCTGTTTCATGTCCTAGGACTAAACGGAGCCATCCAGTGACACCTACCCCTAGCCCTCGGCCAACCCCTACCACTACCACTAATCCTAGGCCTAACATGAGCCCTAACACTAACACTGCCCGTGGGCCTCTGCCAACCACTAGCCCTTCACCGAACCCTACCCCGAGCACTCCCCCTCGCCCTAGGCCTACGCCTAGCACTACCTCTAGTCCTACCCCTACCCCTGGCCCTACAGCTACACCTAACCATAGGCCCACCTCCATCCCTACCCCTAGCCACAGCTCCAACTCCTGGCCCTAGGCCTACTTTTAGGTTTACCCCGACGCCAACCTCTTCCCCTATGCCTACCCCAGCGCTACGCCTACCGCTCCCACTAGCCCTAGCTCGGCCCTAGACCAACGCCCAGTGCTCACTCTATTCCGAAGCCTAGCATTTACCCGTCCCCGACCAGTACACCTTGCCCTACCGTTAGCCAGAACACTAACCTGTGTCCCACGAAATCACCCTGCACCCACCCTTAGCCACACCCGAAACCAGACCTACACCTGTTCCGAGTCCTAGGACTAACCGGAGTTTTCCCGTGAAACCTAACCTTAACCCTCGGCCAACCCGTACCACTACCACTAATCCTAGGCCTAAGTTGAGCCCTAAACCTAACACTGCGTGTGGGCCTCTGCCAACCACTAGCCCTTCACCTAATCCTACCCCGAGCACTACCCCTCGCCCTAGGCCTACGCCTAGCACTACCTCTAGTCCTACCCCTACCCCTGGCCCTACAGCTACAACTAACCATAGGCCCACCCCCATCCCTACCCCTAGCCACAGTTCCAACTCCTGGCCCTAGGCCTACTCCTAGGTTTACCCGACACTCACCTCTTGCCCTATGCCTACCCCAGCACTACGCCTACCGCTCCTACTAGTACTAGCTAGGGACCTAGACAAAAGCCCAGTGCTCACTCTAGTCCGAGGCCTAGCACTTGCCAGTCGCCGACCAGTACACCTTGCCCTACCGTTAGCCAGAGCACTAACCCGTGTCCTACGGAATCACACTGGACCCACGCTTAGCCACACCCGAATCCAGCCCTACACCTGTTCCGAGTCCTAGGAATAAACGGAGCCCTCCCTTGACACCTACCCCTAGCCCTCGGCCAATCCCTACCACTACCACGAATCCTAGGCCTAACATGAGCCCTAACACAAACACTGCCCGTGGGCCTCTGCCAACCACTAGCCCTTCACCTAACCCTACCCCGAGCACTCCCCCTCGCCCTAGGCCTACGCCTAGCACTACCTCTAGTCCTACCCCTACCCCTGGCCCTACAGCTACCCCTAACCATAGGCCCACCCCCATCACTACCCCTAGCCACAGCTCAAACTCCTGGGCCTAGGACTACTCCTAGGTTTACCCCGACACCCACCTCTTGCCCTATGGCTACCCCAGCGCTACACCTACCGCTCCCAGTAGCCCTAGCTCGGGCCCTAGACCAACGCCCAGTGCTCACTCTAGTCCGAGGCCTAGCAGTTGCCCGTCGCCGACCAGTACACCTTGCCCTACCGTTAGCCAGAGCACTAACCCGTGTCCTACGCATCACCCTGGACCCACCCTTAGCCACACCCGAATCCAGCCCTACACCTGTTTCAAGTCCTAGGACTAAACGGAGCCATTTCCTGACACCTACCCCTAGCCCTCGGCCAACCCCTACCACTACCACTAATCCTAGGCCTAACATGAGCCCTAACACTAACACTGCCCGTAGGCCTCTGCTAACCACTAGCCCTTCACCTAACCCTACCCAGAGCACTCCCCCTCGCCCTAGGCCTACGCCTAGCACTACCTCTAGTCCTACCCCTACCCCTGGCCCTACAGCTACCCCTACCCATAGGCCCACCCCCATCCCTAACCCTAGCCGCAGCTCGAACTCCTGGCCCTAGGCCTACTCCTAGGTTTACCCCGACACCCACCTCTTGCCCTATGCCTACCACAGGTCTACGCCTACCGCTCCCACTAGCCCTAGCTCGGGCCCTAGACCAACGCCCAGTGCTCACTCTAGTCCGAGGCCTAGCACTTGACCGTCGCCGACCAGTACACTTTGCCCTACCGTTAGCCATAGCACTAACCTGTTTCCTACGGAGTCACCCTGGATCCACCCTTAGCCACACCCGAATGCAGCCCTACACCTGTTCCGAGTCCTAGGACTAACCGGAGTTTTCCCTGGACCCCTACCACTAGCTCTCGGAAAACCCCTACCACTACCACTAATCCTAGGCCTAACATGAGCCCTAACACTAACACTGCCCGTGGGACTCGGCCAACCACTAGCCCTTCACCTAACCCTACCCCGAGCACTCCCCCTCGCCCTAGGCCTACGCCTAGCACTACCTCTAGTCCTACCCCTACCCCTGCCCCTACAGCTACACCTAACAATAGGCCCACCCCCATCCCTACCCCTAGACACAGCTCCAACTCCTGGCCCTAGGCCTACTACTAGGTTTACCCCGACACCGACTTCTTGCCCTATGCCTACCCCAGCGCTACGCCTACCGCTCCCACTAGCCCTAGCTCGGGCCGTAGACCAACGCCCAGTGCTCACTCTAGTCCGAAGCCTAGCATTTGCCCGTCCACGACCAGTACACCTTGCCCTACAGTTAGCCAGAGCACTAACCCGTGTCCTACGGAATCACCCTGGACCCACCCTTAGCAACACCCGAATCCAGCCCTACACCTGTTTCAAGTCCTAGGACTAAACGGAGCCATCCAGTGACACCTACCCCTAGCCCTCGGCCAACCCCTACCACTACCACTAATCCTAGGCCTAACATGAGCCCTAACACTAACACTGCCCGTGGGCCTCTGCCAACCACTAGCCCTTCACCGAAACCTACCCCGAGCACTCCCCCTCGCCCTAGGCCTACGCCTAGCACTACCTCTAGTCCTACCCCTACCCCTGGCCCTACAGCTACACCTAACCATAGGCCCACCCCCATCCCTACCCCTAGCCACAGCTCCAACTCTTGGCCCTAGGCCTACTTTTAGGTTTACCCCGACGCCAACCTCTTCCCCTATGCCTACCCCAGCGCTACGCCTACCGCTCCCACTAGCCCTAGCTCGGCCCTAGACCAACGCTCAGTGCTCACTCTATTCCGAAGCCTAGCATTTACCCGTCCCCGACCAGTACACCTTGCCCTACCGTTAGCCAGAACACTAACCTGTGTCCCACGAAATCACCCTGCACCCACCCTTAGCCACACCCGAAACCAGACCTACACCTGTTCCGAGTCCTAGGACTAACCGGAGTTTTCCCGTGACACCTAACCCTAACCCTCGGCCAACCCGTACCACTACCACTAATCCTAGGCCTAAGTTGAGCCCTAAACCTAACACTGCGTGTGGGCCTCTGCCAACCACTAGCCCTTCACCTAATCCTACCCCGAGCACTACCCCTCGCCCTAGGCCTACGCCTAGCACTACCTCTAGTCCTACCCCTACCCCTGGCCCTACAGCTACAACTAACCATAGGCCCACCCCCATCCCTACCCCTAGCCACAGCTCCAACTCCTGGCCCTAGGCCTACTCCTAGGTTTACCCGACACTCACCTCTTGCCCTATGCCTACCCCAGCACTACGCCTACCGCTCCTACTAGTACTAGCTAGGGACCTAGACAAAAGCCCAGTGCTCACTCTAGTCCGAGGCCTAGCACTTGCCAGTCGCCGACCAGTACACCTTGCCCCACCGTTAGCCAGAGCACTAACCCGTGTCCTACGGAATCACACTGGACCCACGCTTAGCCACACCCGAATCCAGCCCTACACCTGTTCCGAGTCCTAGGAATAAACGGAGCCCTCCCTTGACACCTACCCCTAGCCCTCGGCCAATCCCTACCACTACCACGAATCCTAGGCCTAACATGAGCCCTAACACAAACACTGCCCGTGGGCCTCTGCCAACCACTAGCCCTTCACCTAACCCTACCCCGAGCACTCCCCCTCGCCCTAGGCCTACGCCTAGCACTACCTCTAGTCCTACCCCTACCCCTGGCCCTACAGCTACCCCTAACCATAGGCCCACCCCCATCACTACCCCTAGCCACAGCTCAAACTCCTGGGCCTAGGACTACTCCTAGGTTTACCCCGACACCCACCTCTTGCCCTATGGCTACCCCAGCGCTACACCTACCGCTCCCAGTAGCCCTAGCTCGGGCCCTAGACCAACGCCCAGTGCTCACTCTAGTCCGAGGCCTAGCAGTTGCCCGTCGCCGACCAGTACACCTTGCCCTACCGTTAGCCAGAGCACTAACCCGTGTCCTACGCATCACCCTGGACCCACCCTTAGCCACACCCGAATCCAGCCCTACACCTGTTTCAAGTCCTAGGACTAAACGGAGCCATTTCGTGACACCTACCCCTAGCCCTCGGCCAACCCCTACCACTACCACTAATCCTAGGCCTAACATGAGCCCTAACACTAACACTGCCCGTAGGCCTCTGCTAACCACTAGCCCTTCACCTAACCCTACCCAGAGCACTCCCCCTCGCCCTAGGCCTACGCCTAGCACTACCTCTAGTCCTACCCCTACCCCTGGCCCTACAGCTACCCCTACCCATAGGCCCAACCCCATCCCTACCCCTAGCCACAGCTCCAACTCCTGGCCCTAGGCCTACTCCTAGGTTTACCCCGACACCTACCTCTTGCCATATGCCTACCCCAGCGCTACACCTACCAGTCCCAGTAGCCATAGCTCGAGCCCTAGACCAACGCCCAGTGCTCACTCTAGTCCGAGGCCTAGCACTTGCCCGTCGCCGACCAGTACACCTTGCCCTACCGTTAGCCAGAGCACTAACCCGTGTCCTACGGAATCACCCTGGACCCACCCTTAGCCACACCCGAATCCAGCCTTACACCTGTTCCGAGTCCTAGGACTAAACGGAGCCCTCCCTTGACACCTACCCCTAGCCCTCGGCCAACCCCTACCACTACCACTAATCCTAGGCCTAACATGAGCCCTAACACTAACACTGCCCGTGGGTCTCTGCCAACCATTAGCCCTTCACCTAACCCTACCCTGAGCACTCCCCCTCGCCCTAGGCCTACGCCTAGCACTACCTCTAGTCCTACCCCTACCCCTGGCCCTACAGCTACCCCTAACCATAGGCCCACCCCCATCACTACCCCTAGCCACAGCTCCAACTCCTGGCCCTAGGACTACTCCTAGGTTTACCCCGACACCCACCTCTTGCTCTATGCCCACCCCAGCGCTACACCTACCGCTCCCAATAGCCCTAGCTCGGGCCCTAGACCAACGCCAGGTGCTCACTCTAGTACGAGGCCTAGCACTTGCCCGTCACTGACCAGTACACCTTGCCCTACCGTTAGCCAGAGCACTAACCCGTGTCCTACGGAATCACCCTGGATCCACCCTTAGCCACACCCGAATCCAGACCTACACCTGTTTCAAGTCCTAGGACTAACCGGAGCCCTCCCGTGACACCTACCCCTAGCCCTCGGCCAACCCCTACCACTACCACTAATTCTAGGCCTAACATGAGCCCTAACACTAACACTGCCCGTAGGCCTCTGCCAACCACTAGCCCTTCACCTAACCCTACCCCGAGCAATCCCCGTTGCCCTAGGCCTACGCCTAGCACTACCTCTAGTTCTACCCCTACCCCTGGCCCTACAGCTACCCCTACCCATAATCCCACCCCCATCCCTACCCGTAGCAACAGCTCCAATTCCTGGCCCTAGGCCTACTCCTAGGTTTACCCCGACACCCACCTCTTGCCCTATGCCTACCCCAGCGCTACGCCTACCACTCCCACTAGCCCTAGCTCGGGCCCTACACCAACGCCCAGTGCTCACTCTAGTCCGAGGCCTAGCACTTGACCGTCGCCGACCAGTACACTTTGCCCTACCGTTAGCCATAGCACTAACCTGTTTCCTACGGAGTCACCCTGGATCCACCCTTAGCCACACCCGAATGCAGCCCTACACCTGTTCCGAGTCCTAGGACTAACCGGAGTTTTCCCGTGACCCCTACCACTAGCCCTCGGAAAACCCCTACCACTACCACTAATCCTAGGCCTAACATGAGCCCTAACACTAACACTGCCCGTGGGACTCGGCCAATCACTAGCCCTTCACCTAACCCTACCCCGAGCACTCCCCCTCGCCCTAGGCCTACGCCTAGCACTACCTCTAGTCCTACCCCTACCCCTGCCCCTACAGCTACACCTAACAATAGGCCCACCCCCATCCCTACCCCTAGCCACAGCTCCAACTCCTGGCCCTAGGCCTACTACTAGGTTTACCCCGACACCGACTTCTTGCCCTATGCCTACCCCAGCGCTACGCCTACCGCTCCCACTAGCCCTAGCTCGGGCCCTAGACCAACGCCCAGTGCTCACTCTAGTCCGAAGCCTAGCATTTGCCCGTCCACGACCAGTACACCTTGCCCTACAGTTAGCCAGAGCACTAACCCGTGTCCTACGGAATCACCCTGGACCCACCCTTAGCAACACCCGAATCCAGCCCTACACCTGTTTCAAGTCCTAGGACTAAACGGAGCCATCCAGTGACACCTACCCCTAGCCCTCGGCCAACCCCTACCACTACCACTAATCCTAGGCCTAACATGAGCCCTAACACTAACACTGCCCGTGGGCCTCTGCCAACCACTAGCCCTTCACCGAACCCTACCCCGAGCACTCCCCCTCGCCCTAGGCCTACGCCTAGCACTACCTCTAGTCCTACCCCTACCCCTGGCCCTACAGCTACACCTAACCATAGGCCCACCCCCATCCCTACCCCTAGCCACAGCTCCAACTCTTGGCCCTAGGCCTACTTTTAGGTTTACCCCGACGCCAACCTCTTCCCCTATGCCTACCCCAGCGCTACGCCTACCGCTCCCACTAGCCCTAGCTCGGCCCTAGACCAACGCCCAGTGCTCACTCTATTCCGAAGCCTAGCATTTACCCGTCCCCGACCAGTACACCTTGCCCTACCGTTAGCCAGAACACTAACCTGTGTCCCACGAAATCACCCTGCACCCACCCTTAGCCACACCCGAAACCAGACCTACACCTGTTCCGAGTCCTAGGACTAACCGGAGTTTTCCCGTGACACCTAACCCTAACCCTCGGCCAACCCGTACCACTACCACTAATCCTAGGCCTAAGTTGAGCCCTAAACCTAACACTGCGTGTGGGCCTCTGCCAACCACTAGCCCTTCACCTAATCCTACCCCGAGCACTACCCCTCGCCCTAGGCCTACGCCTAGCACTACCTCTAGTCCTACCCCTACCCCTGGCCCTACAGCTACCCCTACCCATAGGCCCACCCCCATCTTTACCCCTAGCCACAGCTCCAAATCCTGGCACTAGGCCTTCTCCTAGGTTTACCACGACACCCACCTCTTGCCCTATGCCTACCCCAGCGCTACACCTACCGCTCCCAGTAGCCCTAGCTCGGGCCCTAGACCAACGCCCAGTGCTCACTCTAGTCCGAGGCCTAGCAGTTGCCCGTCGCCGACCAGTACACCTTGCCCTACCGTTAGCCAGAGCACTAACCCGTGTCCTACGCATCACCCTGGTCCCACCCTTAGCCACAACCGAATCCAGCCCTACACCTGTTCCGAGTCCTAGGACTAAACGGAGCCCTCACTTGACACCTACCCCTAGCCCTCGGCCAACCCCTACCACTACCACTAATCCTAGGCCTAACATGAGCCCTAACACTAACACTGCCCGTGGGCATCTGCCAACCACTAGCCCTTCACCTAACCCTACCCCGAGCTCTCCCCCTCGCCCTAGGCCTACGCCTAGCACTACCTCTAGTCCTACCCCTACCCCTGGCCCTACAGCTACAACTAACCATAGGCCCACCCCCATTCCTACCCCTAGCCACAGCTCCAACTCCTGGCCCTAGGCCTACTCCTAGGTTTACCCCGACACCCACTTCTTGCAATATGCCTACCCCAGCGCTACGCCTACCGCTCCCACTAGCCCTAGCTCGGGCCCTAGACCAACGCCCAGTGCTCACTCTAGTCCGAAGCCTAGCCTTTGCCCGTTTCCGACCAGTACACCTTGCCCTACCGTTAGCCAGAGGACTAACCCGTGTCCTACGGAATCACCCTGGACCCACCCTTAGCCACACCCGAATCCAGCCCTACACCTGTTTCAAGTCCTAGGACTAAACGGAGCCATCCCGTGACACCTAACCCTAGCCCTCGGCCAACCCCTACCACTACCACTAATCCTAGGCCTAACATGAGCCCTAACACTAACACTGCCCGTAGACCTCTGCCAACCACTAGCCCTTCACCTAACTATACCCAGAGCACTCCCCCTCGCCCTTGGCCTACGCCTAGCACTACCTCTAGTCCTACCCCTACCCCTGGCCCTACAGCTACCCCTACCCATAGGCCCACCCCCATCCCTACCCCTAGCCACAGCTCCAACTCCTGGCCCTAGGCCTACTTTTAGGTTTACCCCGACACCCACCTCTTGCCATATGCCTACCCCAGCGCTACACCTACCACTCCCAGTAGCCCTCGCTCGGGCCCTAGACCAACGACCAGTGCTCACTCTAGTCCGAGGCCTAGCAGTTGCCCGTCGCCGACCAGTACACCTTGCCCTACCGTTAGCCAGAGCACTAACCCGTGTCCTACGGAATCACCCTGGACCCACCCTTAGCCACACCCGAATCCAGCACTACACCTGTACCTAGTCCTAGGACTAAACGGAGCCCTCCCTTGACACCTACCCCTATCCCTCGGCCAACCCCTACCACTACCACTAATCCTAGGCCTAACATTAGCCCTAACACTAACACTGCCCGTGGACCTCTGCCAACCACTAGCCCTTCACCTAACCCTACCCCGAGCACTCCCCCTCGCTCTAGGCCTACGCCTAGCACTACCTCTAGTCCTACCCCTACCCCTGGCCCTACAGCTACACCTACCCATAGGCCCACCCCCATCCCTACCCCTAGGCACAGCTCCAACTCCTGGCCCTAGGCCTACTCCTAGGTTTACCCCGACACCCACCTCTTGCCCTATGCCTACCCCAGCGCTACACCTACCACTCCCAGTAGCCCTAGCTCGGGCCCTAGACCAACGCCCAGTGCTCACTCTACTCCGAGGCCTAGCACTTGCCCGTCACCGACCAGTACACCTTGCCCTACCGTTAGCCAGAGCACTAACCCGTGTCCTACGGAATCACCCTGGATCCACCCTTAGCCACACCCGAATCCAGCCCTACACCTGTTCCTAGTCCTGGGACTAAACGGAGACCTCCCTTGACACCTACCCCTAGCCCTCGGCCAACCCCTACCACTACCACTAATCCTAGGCCTAACATGAGCCCTAAAACTAACACTGCACGTAGGCCTCTGCCAACCACTAGCCCTTCACCTAACCCTATCCAAAGCACGCCCCCTTGCCCTAGGCCTACGCCTAGCACTACCTCTAGTCCTACCCCTACCCCTGGCCCTACAGCTAACCCTACCCATAGGCCCACACCCATCCCTACCCCTAGCCACAGCTCCAACTCCTGGCCCTAGGCCTACTCCTAGGTTTACCCCGACACCCACATCTTGCCCTATGCCTACCCCAGCGCTACGCCTATTGCTCCCACTAGCCCTAGCTGAGGCCCTAGACCAAAGCCCAGTGCTCATTCTAGTCCGAGGCCTAGCACTTGCTCGTCGCCGACCAGTACACCTTGCCGTACCGTTAGCCAGAACACTAACCTTTGTCCCACGAAATCACCCTGTTCCCACCCTTAGCCACACCCGAATCCAGCCCTACACCTGTTCCGAGTCCTAGGACTAACCGGAGTTTTCCCGTGACACCTGCCTTTAGCCCTCGGCAAACCCCTACCACTACCAGTAATCCTAGGCCTAACATGAGCCCTAACACTAACACTGCCCGTGGGCCTCTGCCAACCACTAGCCCTTCACCTAACCCTACCCCTAGCACTTCCTTTCGCCCTAGGCCTACGCCTAGCACTACCTCGAGTCCTACCCCTACCCCTGCTCCTACAGCTACCCCTACCCATAGGCCCACCCCCATCCCTGCACATAGCCACAGCTCCAAATCCTGGCCCTAGGCCTACTCCTAGGTTTATCCCGACACCCACCTCTTGCCATATGCCTACCCCAGCGCTACACCTACAACTCCCAGTAGCCCTAGCTCGGGCCCTAGACCAACGCCCAGTGCTCAGTCTAGTCCGAGGTCTAGCACTTGCCCGTCGCCGACCAGTACACCTTGCCCTACCGTTAGCCAGAGCACTAACCCGTGTCCGACGGAATCACCCTGGACCCACCCTTAGCCACACCAGAATGCAGCCCTACACCTGTTCCTAGTCCTAGGACTAAACGGAGCCCTCCCTTGACACCTACCCCTAGCCCTCGGCCAATCCCTACCACTACCACTAATCCTATTCCTAACATGAGCCCTAACACTAACACTGCCCGTGGGCCTCTGCCAACCACTAGCCCTTCAACTAACCCTACCCCGAGCACTCCCCCTTGCCCTAGGCCTACGCCTAGCACTACCTCTAGTCCTACTCCTACCCCTGGCCCTACAGCTACACCTAACCATAGGTCCACACCCATCCCTACCCCTAGCCACAGCTGCAACCCTGGCCCTAGGCCTACTCCTAGGTTTACCCCGACACCCACCTCTTGCCCTATGCGTACCCAAGCGCTACGCCTACCGCTCCCACTAGCCCTAGCTCGGCCATAGACCAACGCCAAGTGCTCACTCTAGTCCGAAGCCTAGCATTTGCCCATCTCCGACCAGTACACCTTGCCCTACTTTAGCCAGAGCACTAACACGTGTCCTACGGAATCTCCCTGGACCGACTCTTAGCCACACCCGAATCCAGCCCTACACCTGTTTCAAGTCCTAGGACTAAACGGAGACATCCCGTGACCCCTACCCCTAGCTCTCGGCCAACCCCTACCACTACCACTAATCCTAGGCCTAACATGAGCCCTAACACTAACACTGCCCGTAGGCCTCTGCCAACCACTAGCCCTTCACCTAACCCTACCCAGAGCACTCCCCCTCGCCCTAGGCCTACGCCTAGCACTACCTCTAGTCCTACCCCTACCCCTGGCATTACAGCTACCCCTAACCATAGGCCCACCCCGATCCCTACCCCTAGCCACAGCTCCAAATCCTGGCCCTAGGCCTACTCCTACGTTCACCCCTACACCCACCTCTTGCCCTATGCCTACCCCAGCGCTACGCCTACCGCTCCCACTAGCCCTAGCTCAGGCCCTAGACCAACGCCCAGTGCTTATTCTAGTCCGAGGCCTAGCACTTGCCCGTCGCCGACCAGTACACCTTGCCCTACCGTTAGCCAGAACACTTACCTGTGTCCCACGAAATCACCCTGGACCCACCCTTAGCCACACCCGAATCCAGCCCTACACCTGTTCCGAGTCCTAGGACTAACCGGAGTTTTCCCGTGACACCAACCTTTCGCCCTCGGCCAACCCCTACCACTACCACTAATCCTAGGCCTAACATGAGCCCTGACACTAACACTGCTTGTAGGCCTCTGCCAACCACTAGCACTTCACCTAATCCTACCCAGAGCACTCCCCCTCGCCCTAGGCCTACGCCTAGCACTACCTCTAGTCCTACCCCTACCCCTGGCCCTACAGCTACCCCTACCCATAGCCCACCCCCATTCCTACCCCTAGCCACAGCTCCAACTCCTGGCCCTAGGCATACTCCTAGGTTTACCCCGACACCCACTTCTTGCTCTATGCCTACCCCAGCGCTACGCCTACCGCTCCCACTAGCCCTAGCTCGGGCCCTAGACCAACGCCCAGTGCTCACTCTAGTCCGAGGCCTAGCACTTGCCCGTCGCCGACCAGTACACCTTGCCCTACCGTTAGCCTTAGCACTAACCCGTGTCCTACGGAATCACCCTGGACCCACCCTTAGCCACACCCGAATCCAGCCCTAAACCTGTTCCTAGTCCTAGGACTAAACGGAGCCCTCCCTTGACACCTACCCCTAGCCCTCGGCCAACCCCTACCACTACCACTAATCCTAGGCCTAACATGAGCCCTAACACTAACACTGCCCGTGGGCCTCTGCAAACCACTAGCCCTTCACCTAACCCTACCCCGAGCACTCCCCCTCGCCCTAGTCCTACGCCTAGCACTACCTCTAGTCCTACCCCTACCCCTGGCCCTACAGCTACACCTAACCATAGGCCCACCCCCATCCCTACCCCTAGCCACAGCTCCAACTCCTGGGCCTAGGACTACTCCTAGGTTTACCCCGACACCCACCTCTTGCCATATGCCTACCCCAGCGCTACACCTACTGCTCCCACTAGCCCTAGCTCGGGCCCTAGACCAACGCCAGGTGCTCACTCTAGTCCGAGGCCTAGCACTTGCCCGTCACCGACCAGTACACCTTGCCCTACCGCTAGCCAGAGGACTAACCCGTGTCCTACGGAATCACCCTGGATCCACCCTTAGCCACACCCGAATCCAGCCCTACACCTGTTTCAAGTCCTAGGACTAAACGGAGCCCTCCCATGACACCTACCCCTAGCCCTCGGCCAACCCCTACCACTACCAATAATTTTAGGCCTAACATGAGCCCTAACAATAACACTGCCCGTAGGCCTCTGCCATCCACTAGCCCTTCACCTAACCCTACCCCGAGCACTCCCCCTCACGCTAGGCCTACGTCTAGTACTACCTCTAGTCCTACCCCTACCCCTGGCCCTACAGATACCCCTAACCATAGGCCCACCCAATCCCTACCCCTAGCCACAGCTAGAACTCCTGGCCCTAGGCCTACTCCTAAGTTTACCGCGACACCCACCTCTTGCCCTATGCCTACCCCAGCGCTACGCCTACCGCTCCCACTAGCCCTAGCTCGGGCCCTAGACCAACGCCCAGTGCTCACTCTAGTCCGAAGCCTAGCAGTTGCCCATCTCCGACCAGTACACCTTGCCTTACCGTTAGCCAGAGCACTAACCCGTGTCCTACAAAATCACCCTGGACCCACTCTTAGTCACACCCGAATCCAGCCCTACACCTGTTCTGTGTCCTAGGACTAAACGGAGCCCTCCCGTGACACCTACACCCAGCCCTCGGCCAACCCCTACCACTACCAATAATCCTAGGCCTAACTTGAGCCCTAACACTAACACTGCTCGTGGGCCTCTGCCAACCAATAGCCATTCACCTAATCCTACCCCGAGCACTCCCCCTTGCCCTAGGCCTACGCCTAGCACTACCTCTAGTCCTACCCCTACCCCTGGCCCTACAGCTACACCTAACCATAGGCCCACCCCCATCCCTATCCCTAGCCACAGCTCCAACTCCTGGCCCTAGGCATACTCCTAGGTTTACCCCGACACCCACTCTTGCCCTATGAGTACCTCAGCGCTACGCCTACCGCTCCCACTAGCCCTAGCTCGGCCCTAGACCAACGCCCAGTGCTCACTCTAGTCCGAGGCCTAGCATTTGCCCGTCCCCGACCAGTACACCTTGCCCTACCGTTAGCCAGAACACTAACCTGGGTCCCACGAAATCACCCTGGACCCACCTTTAGCCACACCCGAATCCAGCCTACACCTGTTCCGAGTCCTAGGACTAACCGGAGTTTTCCAGTGTCACCTACCTTTAGCCCTCAGCAAACACCTACCACTACCACTAATCCTAGGCCTAACATGAGCCCTAAAAATAACACTGCCCGTGGGCCTCTGCCAACCACTAGCCCTTCACCTAACCCTACCCCGAGCACTCCCCCTCGCCCTAGGCTTACGCCTAGCACTACCTCTAGTCCTACCCCTACCCGGGCCCTACAGCTACCCCTAACCATAGGCCTACCCCCATCACTATCCCTAGTTATAGCTCCAACTCCTGGCCCTAAGCCTACTCCTAAGTTTACCCCGACACCCATCTCTTGCCCTATGCCTACCCCAGCGCTACGGCAACCGCTCCCACTAGCCCTAGCTCGGGCCCTAGACCAACGCCCAGTGCTCACTCTAGTCCGAAGCCTAGCATTTGCCCATCTCCGATCAGTACACCTAGCCCTACTTTAGCCAGAGCACTAACCCGTGTCCCACGAAATCACCCTGGAACCACCCTTAGCCACACCCGAATCCAGCCCTACACCTGTTCCGAGTCCTAGGACTAACCGGAGTTTTCCCGTGACACCTACCCCTAACCTCCGGCCAACCCCTACCACTACCACTAATCCTAGGCCTAACATGAGCCCTAAACCTAACACTGCCCGTGGGCCTCTGCCAACCACTAGCCCTTCACCTAATCCTACCCCGAGCACTACCCCTCGCCCTAGGCCTGCGCCTAGCACTACCTCTAGTCCTACCCCTACCCCTGGCCCTACAGGTACCCCTACCCTTAGGCCCACCCCCATCCCTACCCCTAGCCACAGCTCCAACTCCTGGCCCTAGGCCTACTCCTAGGTTTACCCCGACTCCCACCTCTTGCCCTATGTCTACCCCAGCGCTACGCCTATTGCTCCCACTAGCCCTAGCTCGGGACCTAAACCAACGCCCAGTGCTCACTCTAGTCCGAGGCCTAGCACTTGCCCGTCGCCGACCAGTACACCTTGCCCTACCGTTAGCCAGAGCACTAACCCATGTCCTAGGGAATCACCCTGGACCCACCCTTAGCCACACCCGAATCCAGCCCTACACCTGTTTCAAGTCCTAGGACTAAACGGAGCCCGCCCGTGACACCTACCCTTAGCCCTCGGCCAACTCCTACCACTACCACTAATTTTAGGCCTAACATGAGCCCTAACACTAACACTGCTCGTAGGCCTCTTCCAACCACTAGCCCTTCACCTAACCCTACCCCGAGCACTCCCCCTCGCCCTAGGCTTACGCCTAGCACTACCTCTAGTTCTAACCCTACCCGGGCCCTACAGCTACCCCTAACCATAGGCCCACCCTAATCACTATCCCTAGCCACAGCTCCAACTCCTGGCCCTAGGCCTACTCCTAAGTTTACCACGACACCCACCTCTTGCCCTATGCCTACCCCAGTGCTACGGCTACCGCTCCCACTAGCCCTAGCTCGGGACCTAAACCAACGCCCAGTGCTCACTCTAGTTTGAGGCCTAGCACTTGCCCGTCGCCGACCAGTACACCTTGCCCTACCGTTAGCCAGAGCACTAACCCATGTCCTAGGGAATCACCCTGGACCCACCCTTAGCCACACCCGAATCCAGCCCTACACCTGTTTCAAGTCCTAGGACTAAACGGAGCCCGCCCGTGACACCTACCCTTAGCCCTCGGCCAACTCCTACCACTACCACTAATTTTAGGCCTAACATGAGCCCTAACACTAACACTGCTCGTAGGCCTCTTCCAACCACTAGCCCTTCACCTAACCCTACCCCGATCACTCCCCCTCGCCCTAGGCTTACGCCCAGCACTACCTCTAGTCCTAACCCTACCCGGGCCCTACAGCTACCCCTAACCATAGACCCACCCTAATCACTATCCCTAGCCACAGCTCCAACTCTTGGCCCTAGGCCTACTCCTAAGTTTACCCCGACACCCACCTCTTGCCCTATGCCTACCCCAGTGCTACGGCTACCGCTCCCACTAGCCCTAGCCCGGGCCCTAGACCAACGCCCAGTGCTCACTCTAGTCCGAAGCCTAGCATTTGCCCATCTCCGACCAGTACACCTTGTTCTACCGTTAGCCAGAGCACTAACCCGTGTCCTACGGAATCTCCCTGGACCCACCCTTAGCCACACCCGAATCCAGCCCTACACCTGTTTCAAGTCCTAGGACTAAACGGAGACATCCCGTGACCCCTACCCCTAGCCCTCGGCCAACCCCTACCACTACCACTAATCCTAGGCCTAACATGAGCCCTAACACTAACACTGCCCGTGGGCCTCTGCCAACCACTAGCACTTCACCTAACCCTACCCGGAGCACTCCCCCTCGCCCTAGGCCTACGCCTAGCACTACCTCGAGTCCTACCCCTACCCCTGGTCCTACAGCTACCCCTAACCATAGGCCCACCCCCATCCCTACTCCTAGCCACAGCTCCAACTCCTGGGCCTAGGACTACTCCTAGGTTTACCCCGATACCCACCTCTTGCCCTATGCCTACCCCAGCGCTAAACCTACCGCTCCCACTAGCCCTAGCTCGGGCCCTAGACAACGCCAGGTGCTTACTCTAGTCCGAGGCCTAGCACTTGCCCGTCACCGACAAGTACACCTTGCCCTACCGTTAGCCAGAGCACTAACCCGTGTCCTACGGAATCACCCTGTACCCACCCTTAGCCACACCCGAATCCAGCCCTACACCTGTTCCGAGACCTAGGACTAAACGGAGTCCTCACTTGACACCTACCCCTAGCCCTCGGCCAACCCCTACCACTACCACTAATCCTAGGCCTAACATGAGCCCTAACACTAACACTGCCCGTGTGCCTCTGCCAACCACTAGCCCTTCACCTAACCCTACCCCGAGCTCTCCCCCTCGCCCTAGGCCTACGCCTAGCACTACCTCTAGTCCTACCCCTACCCCTGGCCCTACAGCTACAACTAACCATAGGCCCACCCCCATCCCTACCCCTAGCCACAGCTCCAACTCCTGGCCCGAGGCCTACTCCTAGGTTTACCCCGACACCCACTTCTTGCAATATGCCTACCCCAGCGCTACGCCTACCGCTCCCACTAGCCCTAGCTCGGGCCCTAGACCAACGCCCAGTGCTCACTCTAGTCCGAAGCCTAGCATGTGCCCGTCCCCGTCCAGTACACCTTGCCCTACCGTTAGCCAGAGCCTAACCCGTGTCCTACAGAATCACCCTGGACCCACCCTTAGCCACACCCGAATCCAGCCCTACACCTGTTTCAAGTCCTAGGACTAAACGGAGCCATTTCGTGACACCTACCCCTAGTTCTCGGCCAACCCCTACCACTACCACTAATCCTAGCCCTAACATGAGCCCTAACACTAACACTGCCCGTAGGCCTCTGCTAACCACTAGCCCTTCACCTAACCCTACCCAGAGCACTCCCCCTCGCCCTAGGCCTACGCCTAGCACTTCCTCTAGTCCTACCCCTACCCCTGGCCCTACAGCTACCCCTACCCATAGGCCCACCCCCATCCCTAACCCTAGCCACAGCTCCAACTCCTGGCCCTAGGCCTACTCCTAGGTTTACCCAACACCCACCTCTTGCCATATGCCTACCCCAGCGCTACACCTACCACTCCCAGTAGCCATAGCTCGAGCCCTAGACCAACGCCCAGTGCTCACTCTAGTCCGAGGCCTAGCACTTGCCCGTCGCCGACCAGTACACCTTGCTTTACCATTAGCCAGAGCACTAACCCGTGTCCTACGGAATCACCCTGGACCCACCCTTAGCCACACCAGAATCCAGCCCTACACCTTTTCCGAGTCCTAGGACTAAACGGAGCCCTCCCTTGACACCTACCCCTAGCCCTCGGCCAACCCCTACAACTACCACTAATCCTAGGCCTAACATGATCCCTAAAACTAACACTGCCCGTGGGCCTCTGCCAACCACTAGCCCTTCACCTAACCCTACCCTGAGCACTCCCCCTCGCCCTAGGCGTACGCCTAGCACCACCTCTAGTCCTACCCGTACCCCTGGCCCTACAGCTACACCTAATCATAGGCCCACCCCCATCCCTACCCCTAGCCACAGCTCCAACTCCTTGCCTCAGGCCTACTCCTAGGTTTACCCCGACACCCACCTCTTGCCCTATGCCTACCACAGGTCTACGCCTACCGCTCCCACTAGCCCTAGCTCGGGCCCTAGACCAACGCCCAGTGCTCACTCTAGTCCGAGGCCTAGCAGTTGCCCGTCGCCGACCAGTACACCTTGCCCTACCGTTAGCCATAGCACTAACCCGTTTCCTACGGAATCACCCTGGATCCACCCTTAGCCACACCCGAATGCAGCCCTACACCTGTTCCGAGTCCTAGGACTAACCGGAGTTTTCCCGTGACCCCTACCACTAGCCCTCGGAAAACCCCTACCACTACCACTAATCCTAGGCCTAACATGAGCCCTAACACTAACACTGCCCGTGGGCCTCTGCCAACCACTAGCCTTTCACCTAATCCTACCGCGAGCACTCCCCCTCGCCCTAGGCCTACGCCTAGCACTACTTCTAGTCCTACCCCTACCCCTGGCACTACAGCTACCCCTACTTATAGGCCCACCCCCGTCTTTACCCCTAGCCACAGCTCCAACTCCTGGCCCTAGGCCTACTCCTAGGTTTACCCCGACACCCACCTCTTGCCCTATGCCTACCCCAGCGCTACACCTACCGCTCCCAATAGCCCTAGCTCGGGCCCTAGACCAACGCCCAGTGCTCACTCTAGTCCGAGGCCTAGCAGTTGCCCGTCGCCGACCAGTACACCTTGCCCTACCGTTAGCCAGAGCACTAACCCGTGTCCTACGCATCACCCTGGTCCCACCCTTAGCCACACCCGAATCCAGCCGTACACCTGTTACGAGTCCTAGGACTAAACGGAGCCCTCACTTGACACCTACCCCTAGCCCTCGGCCAACCCCTACCACTACCACTAATCCTAGGCCTAACATGAGCCCTAACACTAACACTGCCCGTGGGCATCTGCCAACCACTAGCCCTTCACCTAACCCTACCCCGAGCTCTCCCCCTCGCCCTAGGCCTACGCCTAGCACTACCTCTAGTCCTACCCCTACCCCTGGCCCTACAGCTACAACTAACCATAGGCCCACCCCCATCCCTACCCCTAGCCACAGCTCCAACTCCTGGCCCTAGGCCTACTCCTAGGTTTACCCCGACACCCACCTCTTGCCATATGCCTACCCCAGCGCTACACATACCACTCCCAGTAGCCCTAGCTCGGGCCCTAGACCAACGACCAGTGCTCACTCTAGTCCGAGGCCTAGCACTTGCCCGTCGCCGACCAGTACACCTTGCCCTACCGTTAGCCAGAGCACTAACCCGTGTCCTACGGAATCACCCTGGACCCACCCTTAGCCACACCCGAATCCAGCACTACAACTGTACCTAGTCCTAGGACTAAACGGAGCCCTCCCTTGACACCTACCCCTAACCCTCGGCCAACCCCTACCACTACCACTAATCCTAGGCCTAACATGAGCCCTAACACTAACACTGCCCGTGGGCCTCTGCCAACCACTAGCCCTTCACCTAACCCTACCCCGAGCACTCCCCCTCGCCCTAGGCCTACGCCTAGCACTACCTCTAGTCCTACCCCTACCCCTGGCCCTACAGCTACCCCTACCCATAGGCCCACCCCCATCCCTACCCCTAGCCACAGCTCCAACTCCTGGCCCCAGGCCTACTCCTAGGTATACCCCGACACCCACCTCTTGCCCTATGCCTACCCCAGCGATACGCCTACCGCTCCCACTAGCCCTAGCTGAGGCCCTAGACCAACGCCCAGTGCTCATTCTATTCCGAGGCCTAGCACTTGCCCGTCGCCGACCAGTACACCTTGCCTATCGTTAGCCAGAACACTAACCTGTGTCCCACGAAATCACCATGGTACCACCCTTAGCCACACCCGAATCCAGCCCTACACCTGTTCCGAGTCCTAGGACTAACCGGAGTTTTCCCGTGACACCTACCTTTAGCCCTCGGCAAACCCCTACCACTACCACTAATCCTAGGCCTTACATGAGCCCTAACACTAACACTGCCTTTAGAACTCTGCCAACCACTAGCCCTTCACTTCACCCTACCCAGAGCACTCCCCCTCGCCCTAGGCCTACGCCTAGCACTACCTCTAGTCCTACCCCTACCCCTGGCCCTACAGCTACCCCTACCCATAGGCCCACCCCCATCCCTACCCCTAGCCACAGCTCCAACTCCTGGCCCTAGGCCTACTCCTAGATTTACCCCGACACCCACTTCTTGCCCTATGCCTACCCCAGCGCTAGGCCTACCGCTCCCACTAGCCCTAGCTGAGGCCCTAGACCAACGCCCAGTTCTCACTCTAGTCCGAAGCCTAGCATTTGCCCGTCCCCGACCAGTACACCTTGCCCTACCGTTACCAAGAGCACTAACCCGTGTCCTACGGAATCACCCTGGACCCACCCTTAGCCACACCCGAATCCAATCCTACACCTGTTTCAAGTCCTAGGACTAAACGGAGCCATCCCGTGACTCCTACCCCTAGCCCTCGGCCAACCCCTACCACTACCACTAATCCTAGGCCTAACATGAGCCCTAACACTAACACTGCACGTAGGCCTCTGCCAACCACTAGCCCTTCACCTAACCCTACCCAGAGCACTCCCCCTCGCCCTAGGCCTACGCCTAGCACTACCTCGAGTCCTACCCCTACCCCTGGTCCTACAGCTACCCCTACCCATAGGCCCACCCCCATCCCTGCACATAGCCACAGCTCCAACTCCTGGCCCTAGGCCTACTCCTAGGTTCATCCCGACACCCACCTCTTGCCTTATGCCTACCCCAGCGCTACACCTACCACTCCCAGTAGCCCTAGCTCGGGCCCTAGACCAACGCCCAGTGCTCACTCTAGTCCGAGGCCTAGCACTTGCCCGTCACCGACCAGTACACCTTGCCCTACCGTTAGCCAGAGCACTAACCCGTGTCCTACGGAATCACCCTGGACCCACCCTTAGCCACACCCGAATCCAGCCCTACACCTGTTCCTAGTCCTGGGACTAAACGGAGCCCTCCCTTGACACCTACCCCTAGCCCTCGGCCAACCCCTACCACTACCACTAATCCTAGGCCTAACATGAGCCCTAAAACTAACACAGCACGTGGGCCTCTGCCAACCACTAGCCCTTCACCTAACCTTACCCAGAGCACTCCCCCTCGCCCTAGGCCTACGCCTAGCACTACCTCTAGTCCTACCCCTACTCCTGGCCCTACAGCTAACCCTACCCATAGGCCCACACCCATCCCTACCCCTAGCCACAGCTCCAACTCCTGGCCCTAGGCCTACTCCTAGGTTTACCCCGACATCCACCTCTTGCCCTATGCCTACCCCAGCGCTACGCCTATTGCTCCCACTAGCCCTAGCTGAGGCCCTAGACCAAAGCCCAGTGCTCATTCTAGTCCGAGGCCTAGCACTTGCTCGTCGCCGACCAGTACACCTTGCCGTACCGTTAGCCAGAACACTAACCTTTGTCCCACGAAATCACCCTGGTCCCACCCTTAGCCACACCCGCATCCAGCCCTACACCTGTTCCGAGTCCTAGGACTAACCGGAGTTTTCCCGTGACACCTACCTTTAGCCCTCGGCAAACCCCTACCACTACCACTAATCCTAGGCCTAACATGAGCCCTAACACTAACACTGCCCGTGGGCCTCTGCCAACCACTAGCCCTTCACCTAACCCTACCCCTAGCACTTCCTTTCGCCCTAGGCCTACGCCTAGCACTACCTCCAGTCCTACCCCTACCCCTGCTCCTACAGCTACCCCTACCCATAGGCCCACCCCCATCCCTGCACATAGCCACAGCTCCAACTCCTGGCCCTAGGCCTACTCCTAGGTTTATCCCGACACCCACCTCTTGCCATATGCCTACCCCAGAGCTACACCTACAACTCCCAGTAGCCCTAGCTCGGGCCCTAGACCAACGCCCAGTGCTCACTCTAGTTTGAGGCCTAGCACTTGCCCGTCGCCGACCAGTACACCTTGCCCTACCGTTAGCCAGAGCACTAACCCGTGTCCTACGGAATCACCCTGGACCCACCCTTAGCCACACCAGAATGCAGCCCTACACCTGTTCCTAGTCCTAGGACTAAACGGAGCCCTCCCTTGACACCTACCCCTAGCCCTCGGCCAATCCCTACCACTACCACTAATCCTATTCCTAACATGAGCCCTAACACTAACACTGCCCGTGGGCCTCTGCCAACCACTAGCCCTTCACCTAACCCTACCCCGAGCACTCCCCCTTGCCCTAGGCCTACGCCTAGCACTACCTCTAGTCCTACCCCTACCCCTGGCCCTACAGCTACACCTAACCATAGGCCCACACCCATCCCTACCCCTAGCCACAGCTCCAACTCCTGGCCCTAGGCCTACTCCTAGGTTTACCCCGACACCCACCTCTTGCCCTATGCGTACCCCAGCGCTACGCCTACCGCTCCCACTAGCCCTAGCTCGGCCATAGACCAACGCCAAGTGCTCACTCTAGTCCGAAGCCTAGCATTTGCCCGTCCCCGACCAGTACACCTTGCCCTACCGTTAGCCAGAGCACTAACCCGTGTCCTACGGAATCACCCTGGACCCACCCTTAGCCACACCCGAATCCAGCCCTACACCTGTTTCAAGTTTTAGGACTAAACGGAGCCATCCCGTGACACCTACCCCTAGCCCTCGGCCAACCCCTACCACTACCCCTAATCCTAGGCCTAACATGAGCCCTAACACTAACACTGCCCGGGGGCCTTTGCCAACCACTAGCCCTTCACCTAACCCTACCCAGAGCACTACCCCACGCCCTAGGCCTACGCCTACCACTACCTCTAGTCCTACCCCTACCCCTGGCCCTACAGCTACCCCTACCCATAGGCCCACCCCCATCCCTACCCCTAGACACAGCTCCAACTCCTGGCCCTAGGCCTACTCCTAGGTTTATCCCGACACCAACCTCTTGCCATATGCCTACCCCCGCGCTACACCTACACTCCCAGTAGCGCTAGCTCGGGCCCTAGACCAACGCCAAGTGCTCACTCTAGTCTGAGGACTAGCACTTGCCCGTCGCCGACCAGTACACCTTGCCCTACCGTTAGCCAGAGCACTAACCCGTGTCCTACGGAATCACCCTGGACCCACCCTTAGCCACACCCGAATCCAGCCCTACAACTGTTCCTAGTCCTAGGACTAAACGGAGCCCTCCCTTGACACCTACCCCTAGCCCTCGGCCAACCCCTACTAATACCACTAATCCTAGGCCTAACATGAGCCCTAACACTAACACTGCCCGTGGGCCTCTGCAAACCACTAGCCCTTCACCTAACCCTACCCCGAGCACTCCCCCTCGCCCTAGGCCTACGCCTAGCACTACCTCTAGTCCTACCCCTACCCCTGGCCCTACAGCTACACCTAACCATAGGCCCACCCCCATCCCTACCCCTAGCCACAGCTCCAACTCCTGGGCCTAGGACTACTCCTAGGTTTACCCCGACACCCACCTCTTGCCCTATGCCTACCCCAGCGCTACACCTACCGCTCCCACTAGCCCTAGCTCGGGCCCTAGACAACGCCAGGTGCTTACTCTAGTCCGAGGCCTAGCACTTGCCCGTCACCGACCAGTACACCTTGCCCTACCGTTAGCCAGAGGACTAACCTGTGTCCTACGGAATCACCCTGGACCCACCCTTAGCCACACCCGAATCCAGCCCTACACCTGTTTCAAGTCCTAGGACTAAACGGAGCCCTCCCGTGACACCTACCCCTAGTCCTCGGCCAACCCCTACCACTACCACTAATTTTAGGCCTAACATGAGCCCTAAAAATAACACTGCCCGTAGGCCCCTCCAACCACTAGCCCTTCACCTAACACTACCCGAGCACTCCCCCTCGCCCTAGTACTACGCCTAGCACTACCTCTAGTCCTACCCCTACCCCGGGCCCTACAGCTACCCCTAACCATAGGCCCACCCCAATCCCTACCCCTAGCCACAGCTCCAACTCCTGGCCCTAGGCCTACTCCTAAGTTTACCCCGACACCCACCTCTTGCCCTATGCCTACCCCAGCGCTACGCCTACAGCCCCCACTAGCCCTAGCTTAGGCCCTAGACCAACGCCCAGTGCTCATTCTAGTCCGAAGCCTAGCATTTGCCCATCTCCGACCAGTACACCTTGCCTTACCGTTAGCCAGAGAACTAACCCGTGTCCTACGGAATCACCCTGGACCCACCTTTAGTCACACCCGAATCCAGCCCTACACCTGTTCTGAGTCCTAGGACTAAACGGAGCCCTCCCGTGACTCCTACACCTAGCCCTCGGCCAACCCCTACCACTACCACTAATCCTAGTCCTAACATGAGCCCTAACACTAACACTGCCTGTGGGCCTCTGCCAACCACTAGCCCTTTCCCTAATCTTACCCCGAGCACTACCCCTCGCCCTAGGCCTACGCCTAGCACTACCTCTAGTCCTACCCCTACCCTTGGCCCTACAGCTACACCTACTCATAAGCCCACCCCCATCCCTACTCCTAGCCACAGCTCCAACTACTGGCCCTAGGCCTACTCCTAGGTTTACACCGACACCCATCTCTTGCCCTATGCCTACCCCAGCGCTACGCCTACCGCTCCCACTAGCCATAGCTCGGCCGTAGACCAACGCCCAGTGCTCACTTTAGTCCGAGGCCTAGCATTTGCCCGTCCCCGACCAGTACACCTTGCCATACCGTTAGCCAGAGCACTAACCCAAGTCCTACGGAATCACCCTGGACCCACCCTTAGCCACACCCGAATCCAGCCGTACACCTGTTTTGAGTCCTAGGACTAAACGGAGCCCTCCCATACACCTACACCTAGCCCTCGACCAACCCCTACCACTACCACTAATCCTAGGCCTAACATGAGCCCTAACACTAACACTGCCCGTAGGCCTCTGCCAACCACTAGCCCTTCACCTAATTCTACCCAGAGCACTCCCCCTCGCCCTAGTCCTACGCCTAGCACTACCTCTAGTCCTACCCGTACCCCTGGCCCTACAGCTACCCCTACCCATAGGCCCACCCCCATCCCTACTTCTAGCCACAGCTCCAACTCCTGGCCCTAGGCCTACTTTTAGGTTTACCCCGACACCCACCTCTTGCCTTATGCCTACACCAGCGCTACACCTACCACTCCCAGTAGCCCTAGCTCGGGCCCTAGACCAACGCCCAGTGCTCATTATAGTCCGAGGCCTAGCACTTGCCCGTCGCCGACCAGTACACCTTGCCCTACCGTTAGCCAGAGCACTAACCCGTGTCCTACGGAATCACCCTGGACCCACCCTTAGCCACACCCGAATCCAGCCCTATACCTGTTCCTAGTCCTAGGACTAAACGGAGCGCTTTCTTGACACCTACCCCTAGCCCTCGGCCAACCCCTACCACTACCACTAATCCTAGGCCTAACATGAGCCCTAACACTAACACTGCCCGTGGGCCTCTGCCAACCACTAGCCCTTCACCTAACCCTACCCCGAGCACTCCCCCTCGCCCTAGGCTTACGCCTAGCACTACCTCTAGTCCTACCCCTACGCCTGGCCCTACGGTACCCCTACCCATAGGCCCACCCCCATCACTACTCCTAGCCACAGCTCCAACTCCTGGCCCTAGGCCTACTCCTAGGTTTACCCCGACACCCACTTCTTGCTCTATGCCTACCCCAGCGCTACGCCTACCGCTCCCACTAGCCCTAGCTCGGGCCCTAGACCAACGCCCAGTGCTCACTCTAGTCCGAGGCCCAGCACTTGCCCGTCGCCGACCAATACACCTTGCCCTACCGTTAGCCAGAGCACTAACCCGTGTCCTACGGAATCACCCTGGACCCACCCTTAGCCACACCCGAATCCAGCCCTACACCTGTTTCAAGTCCTAGGACTAAACGGAGCCCTCCCGTGACACCTACCCCTAGCCCTCGGCCAACCCCTACCACTACCACTAATCCTAGGCCTAACATGAGCCCTAACACTAACACGGCCCGTGGGCCTCTGCCAACCACTAGCCCTTCCCCTAATCCTACCCCGAGCACTACCCCTCGCCCTAGGCCTACGCCTAGCACTACCTCTAGTCCTACCCCTACCCCTGGCCCTACAGCTACACCTACTCATAAGCCCACCCCCATCCCTACTCCTAGCCACAGCTCCAACTACTGGCCCTAGGCCTACTCCTAGGTTTACACCGACACCCATCTCTTGCCCTATGCCTACCCCAGCGCTACGCCTACCGCTCCCACTAGCCCTAGCTCGGCCCTAGACCAACGCCCAGTGCTCACTTTAGTCCGAGGCCTAGCATTTGCCCGTCCCCGTCCAGTACACCTTGCCCTACCGTTAGCCAGAACACTAACCTGTGTCCCACGGAATCACCCTGGACCCACTTTTAGCCACACCTGAATCCAGCCCTACACCTGTTCCGAGTCCTAGGACTAAACGGAGCCCTCCCTTGACACCTACCCCTAGCCCTCGGCCAACCCCTACCACTACCACTAATCCTAGGCCTAACATGAGCCCTAACACTAACACTGCCCGTGGGCCTCTGCCAACCACTAGCCCTTCACCTGACCCTACCCCGAGCACTCCCCCTCGCCCTAGGCTTACGCCTAGTACTACCTCTAGTCCTACCCCTACCCCTGGCCCTACGGTACACCTACCCATAGGCCCACCCCCATCACTACCCCTAGCCACAGCTCCAAATCCTGGGCCTAGGACTACTACTAGGTTTACCCCGACACCCACCTCTTGCCCTATGTCTACCCCAGCGCTACACCTACCGTTCCCAGTAGCCCTAGCTCGGGCCCTAGACCAACGCCAGGTGCTCACTCTAGTCCGAGGCCTAGCACTTGCCCGTCACCGACCAGTACACCTTGCCCTACCGTTAGCCAGAGGACTAACTCATGTCCTACGGAATCACCCTGGACCCACCCTTAGCCACACCCGAATCCAGCCCTACACCTGTTCCGAGTCCTAGGACTAAACGGAGCCCTCCCGTGACACCTACACCTAGCCCTCGGCCAACCCCTACCACTACCACTAATCTAGGCCTAACATGAGCCCTAACACTAACACTGCCCGTGAGCCTCTGCCAACCACTAGTTCTTCCCCTAATCATACCCCGAGCACTACCCCTCGCCCTAGGCCTACGCCTAGCACTACCTCTAGTCCTACCCCTACCCCTGGCCCTACAGCTACCCCTACTCATAAGCCCACCCTCATCCCTACCCCTAGCCACAGCTCCAACTACTGGCCCTAGGCCTACTCCTAAGTTTACCTCGACACCCATCTCTTGCCCTATGCCTACCCCAGCGGTTCGCCTAACGCTCCCACTAGCCCTAGCTCGGGCCCTAGACCAACGCCAGGTGCTCACTCTAGTCCGAGGCCTATCACTTGCCCGTCACCGACCAGTACACCTTGCCCTACCGTTAGCCAGAGCACTAACCCGTGTCCTACGGAATCACCCTGGACCCACCCTTAGCCACACCCGAATCCAGCCCTACACCTGTTTCAAGTCCTAGGACTAAACGGAGCCCTCCCGTGACACCTACCCGTAGCCCTCGGCCAACCCCTACCACTACTACTAATTTTAGGCCTAACATGAGTTCTAACAATAACACTGCCCGTAGGCCTCTGCCAACCACTAGCCCTTCACCTAACCATACCCCGAGCACTCCCCCTCGCCCAGGCCTACGCCTAGCACTACCTCTAGTCCTACTCCTACCCCTGGCCCTATAGCTACCCCTAACCATAGGCCCACCCCAATTCCTACCCCTAGCCACAGCTAGAACTCCTGGCCCTAGGCCTACTCCTAAGTTTACCCCGACACCCACCTCTTGCCCTATGCCTACCCCAGCGCTACGCCTACCGCTCCCACTAGCCCTAGCTCGGGCCCTACACCAACGCCCAGTGCTCACTCTAGTCCGAAGCCGAGCATTTGCCCATCTCCGACCAGTACACCTTGCCTTACCGTTAGCCAGAGCACTAACCCGTGTCCTACGGAATCACCCTGGACCCACCCTTAGTCACACCCGAATCCAGCCCTACACCTGTTCTGAGTCCTAGGACTAAACGGAGCCCTCCCGTGACACCTACACCTAGCCCTCGGCCAACCCCTACCACTACCACTAATCCTAGTCCTAACATGAGCCCTAACACTAACACTGCCTGTGAGCCTCTGCCAACCACTAGCCCTTCCCCTAAGCCTACCCCGAGCACTACCCCTCGCCCTAGGCCTACGTCTAGCACTACCTCTAGTCCTACCCCTACCTCTGGCCCTACAGCTACCCCTTCTCATAAGCCCACCCCCATGCCTACCCCTAGCCACATCTCCAACTATTGGCCCTAGGCCTACTCCTAGGTTTACACCGACACCATCTCTTGCCCTATGCCTACCCCAGCGCTTCGCCTACCGCTCCCACTAGACCTAGCTCGGCCCTAGACCAACGCCCAGTGCTCATTCTTGTCCGAGGCCTAGCACTTTCCCGTAGCCGACCAGTACACCTTGCCCTACCGTTAGCCAGAGCACTAACCCGTGTCCTACCGAATCACCCTGGACCCACCCTTAGCCACACCCGAATCCAGCCGTACACCTGTTTTGAGTCCTAGGACTAAACGGAGCCCTCCCTTACACCTACACCTAGCCCTCGGCCAACCCCTACCACTACCAATAATCCTATGTCTAACTTGAGCCCTTACACTAACACTGCTCGTGGGCCTCTGCCAACCAATAGCCCTTCACCTAATCCTACCCCGAGCACTACACATCGCCCTAGGCCTACGTCTAGCACTACCTCTAGTCCTAACCATACCCCTGGCACTACAGCTACCGCTACCCATAGGCCCAACCCCATCCCTACCCCTAGCCACAGCTCCAACACCTGGCCCTAGGCCTACTCCTAGGTTTACCCCGACACCCACCTCTTGCCTTATGCCTACCCCAGCGCTACGCCTACCGCTCCCACTAGCCCTAGCTCAGTCCCTAGACCAACGCCCAGTGCTCATTCTAGTCCGAGGCCTAGCACTTGCCCTTCGCCGACCAGTACACCTTGCCCTACCTTTAGCCAGGACACTAACCTGTGTCCCACGAAATCACCCTGGACCCACCCTTAGCCACACACGAATCCAGCCCTACACCTGTTCCGAGTCCTAGGACTAACCGGAGTTTTCCCGTGACACCTACCTTTAGCCCTCGCTAAACCCCTACCACTACCACTAATCCTAGGCCTAACATGAGCCCTAACACTAACACTGCCCGTGGGCCTCTGCCAACCACTAGCCCTTCACCTAACTTTACCCTGAGCACTTCCCCTCGCCCTAGGCCTACGCCTAGCACTACCTCTAGTCCTACCCCTACCCCTGGCCCTACAGCTACACCTAACCATAGGCCCACCCCCATCCCTACCCCTAGCCACAGCTCCAACTCCTGGTCCTAGGCCTACTGCTAGGTTTACCCCGACACCCACCTCTTGCCCTATGCCTACCCCAGCGCTACGCCTACCGCTCCCACTAGCCCTAGCTCGGCCCTAGACCAACGCACAGTGGTCACTCTAGTCCGAAGCCTAGCATTTGCCTGTCCCCGACCAGTACACCTTGCCCTACCGTTAGCCAGAACACTAACCTGTGTCCCACGGAATCACCCTGGACCTACTTTTCGCCACACCTGAATCCAGCCCTACACCTGTTCCGAGTCCTAGGACTAAACGGAGCCCTCTCTTGACACCTACCCCTAGCCCTCGGCCAACCCCTACCACTACCACTAATCCTAGGCCTAACATGAGCCCTAACACTAACACTGCCCGTGGGCCTCTGCCAACCACTAGCACCTCACCTAACCCTACCCCGAGCACTCCCCCTCGCCCTAGGCCTACGCCTAGCACTACCTCTAGTCCTACCCCTACACCTGGCCCTACAGCTACCCCTAACCATAAGCCCACCCCAATCCCTACCACTAGCCACAGCTCCAACTCCTGGCTCTAGGCCTACTTCTAGGTTTACCCCGACACCCATTTCTTGCACTATGCCTACTTCAGCGCTACGCCTACGGCTCCCACTAGCCCTAGCTCGGGCCCTAGACAAACGCCCAGTGCTCACTCTAGTCCGAAACCTAGCATTTGCCCGTCCCCGACCAGTACACCTTGACCTACCGTTAGTCAGAGCACAAACCCGTGTCCTACGGAATCACCCTGGACCCACACTTAGCCACACCCGAATCCAGCCCTACACCTGTTCCTAGTCCTAGGACTAAACGGAGGCCTCCCTTGACACCTACCCCTAGCCTTCGGCCAACCCCTACCACTACCACTAATCCTAGGCCTAACATGAGCCCTAACACTAACACTGCTTGTGGGCCTCTCCCAACCACTAGCCCTTCACCTAACCCTACCCCGAGCACTCCCCCTTGCCCTAGGCCTACGCCTAGCACTACCTCTAGTCCTACCCCTACTCCTGGCCCTACAGCTACACCTAACCATAGGCCCACCCCCATTCCTACCCCTAGCCACAGCTCCAACTCCTGGCCCTAGGCCTACTCCTATGTTTATCCCCACACCCACCTCTTGCCCTATGCGTACCCCAGCGCTACGCCTACCGCTCCCACTAGCCCTAGCTCGGCCCTAGACCAACGCCCAGTGCTCACTCTAGTCCGAGGCCTAGCACTTACCCGTCGCCGACCAGTACACCTTGCCCTACTGTTAGCCAGAACACTAACCTGGGTCCCAAGAAATCACCCTGGACCCAACCTTAGCCACACCCGAAACCAACCCTACACCTGTTCCGAGTCCTAGGACTAACCGGAGTTTTCCCGTGACACCTACCCCTAACCCTCGGCCAACCCCTACCACTAACACTAATACTAGGCCTAACATGAGCCCTAAACCTAACACTGCCCGTGGGCCTCTGCCAACCACTAGCCCTTCACCTAATTTTACCCCGAGCACTACCCCTCGCCCTAGGCCTATTCCTAGCACTACCTCTAGTCCTACCCCTACCCCTGGCCCTACAGGTAACCCTACCCATAGGCCCACCCCCATCCCTACCCCTAGCCACAGCTCCAACTCCTGGCCCTAGGCCTACTCCTAGGTTTACCCCGACACCCACATCTTGCCCTATGCCTACCCCAGCGCTACGCCTACCGCTCCCACTAGCCCTAGCTCGGGACCTAGACCAACGACCAGTGCTCACTCTAGTGCGAGGCCTAGCACTTGCCCGTCGCCGACCAGTACACCTTGCCCTACCGTTAGCCAGAGCACTAACCCGTGTCCTAGGGAATCACCCTGGACCCACCCTTAGCCACACCCGAATCCAGCCCTACACCTGTTTCAAGTCCTAGAACTAAACGGATCCCGCCCGTGACACCTACCCTTAGCCCTCGGCCAACTCCTACCACTACCACTAATCCTAGGCCTAACATGAGCCCTAACAATAACACTGCCCTTGGGCCTCTGCCAACCACTAGCCCTTCACCTAACCCTACCCCGAGCACTCCCCCTCGCCCTAGGCCTACGCCTAGCACTACCTCTAGTCCTACACCTACCCCTGGCCCTACAGCTACCCCTACCCATAGGCCCACCCCCATCCCTACCCCTAGACACAGCTCCAACTGCTGGCCCTAGGCCTACTCCTAGGTTTACCCCGACACCCACCTTTTGCCCTATGCCTACCCCAGCGCTACGCCTACCGCTCCCAATAGCCCTAGCTCAGGCCCTAGACCAACACCCAGTGCCGATTCTAGTCCGAGGCTTAGCACTTGCCCGTCGCCGACCAGTACACCTTGCCCTACCGTTAGCCAGAACCCTAACCTGTGTCACAAGAAATCACCCTGGACCCACCCTTAGCCACACCCGAATCCAGCCCTACATCTGTTCCGAGTCCTAGGACTAACCGGAGTTTTCCCGTGACACCTACCTTTAGCCCTGAACAAACCCCTACCACTACCACTAATCCTAGGCCTAACATGAGCCCTAACACTAACACTGCCCGTGGGCCTCTGCCAACCACTAGCCCTTCACCTAACCCTACCCCGAGCACTCCCCCTCGCCCTAGGCTTACGCCTAGCACTACCTCTAGTCCTACCCCTACCCGGGCCCTACAGCTACCCCTAAGCATAGGCCCACCCCCATCACTATCCCTAGCCATAGCTCCAACTCCTGGCCCTAGGCCTACTCCTAAGTTTACCCCGACACCCATCTCTTGCCCTATGCCTACCCCAGCGCTACGGCAACCGCTCCCACTAGCCCTAGCTCGGGCCCTAGACCAACGCCCAGTGCTCACTCTAGTCCGAAGCCTAGCATTTGCCCATCTCCGACCAGTACACCTTGCCCTACTGTTAGCCAGAGCACTAACCCGTGTCCTACGGAATCTCCCTGGACCGACTCTTAGCCACACCCGAATCCAGCCCTACACCTGTTTCAAGTCCTAGGACTAAACGGAGACATCCCGTGACCCCTACACCTAGCTCTCGGCCAACCCCTACCACTACCACTAATCCTAGGCCTAACATGAGCCCTAACACTAACACTGCCCGTGGGCCTCTGCCAACCACTAGCACCTCACCTAACCCTACCCCGAGCACTCCCCCTCGCCCTAGGCCTACGCCTAGCACTACCTCTAGTCCTACCCCTACACCTGGCCCTACAGCTACCCCTAACCATAAGCCCACCCCAATCCCTACCACTAGCCACAGCTCCAACTCCTGGCCCTAGGCCTACTTCTAGGTTTACCCCGACACCCATTTCTTGCACTATGCCTACTTCAGCGCTACGCCTACGGCTCCCACTAGCCCTAGCTCGGGCCCTAGACAAACGCCCAGTGCTCACTCTAGTCCGAAACCTAGCATTTGCCCGTCCCCGACCAGTACACCTTGCCCTACCGTTAGCCAGAGCACAAACCCGTGTCCTACGGAATCACCCTGGACCCACACTTAGCCACACCCGAATCCAGCCCTACACCTGTTCCTAGTCCTAGGACTAAACGGAGCCCTCCCTTGACACCTACCCCTAGCCTTCGGCCAACCCCTACCACTACCACTAATCCTAGGCCTAACATGAGCCCTAACACTAACACTGCTTGTGGGCCTCTCCCAACCACTAGCCCTTCACCTAACCCTACCCCGAGCACTCCCCCTTGCCCTAGGCCTACGCCTAGCACTACCTCTAGTCCTACCCCTACTCCTGGCCCTACAGCTACACCTAACCATAGGCCCACCCCCATTCCTACCCCTAGCCACAGCTCCAACTCCTGGCCCTAGGCCTACTCCTAGGTTTATCCCCACACCCACCTCTTGCCCTATGCGTACCCCAGCGCTACGCCTACCGCTCCCACTAGCCCTAGCTCGGCCCTAGACCAACGCCCAGTGCTCACTCTAGTCCGAGGCCTAGCACTTACCCGTCGCCGACCAGTACACCTTGCCCTACTGTTAGCCAGAACACTAACCTGGGTCCCACGTAATCACCCTGGACCCAACCTTAGCCACACCCGAAACCAACCCTACACCTGTTCCGAGTCCTAGGACTAACCGGAGTTTTCCCGTGACACCTACCCCTAACCCTCGGCCAACCCCTACCACTAACACTAATACTAGGCCTAACATGAGCCCTAAACCTAACACTGCCCGTGGGCCTCTGCCAACCACTAGCCCTTCACCTAATTTTACCCCGAGCACTACCCCTCGCCCTAGGCCTATTCCTAGCACTACCTCTAGTCCTACCCCTACCCCTGGCCCTACAGGTAACCCTACCCATAGGCCCACCCCCATCCCTACCCCTAGCCACAGCTCCAACTCCTGGCCCTAGGCCTACTCCTAGGTTTACCCCGACACCCACATCTTGCCCTATGCCTACCCCAGCGCTACGCCTACCGCTCCCACTAGCCCTAGCTCGGGACCTAGACCAACGACCAGTGCTCACTCTAGTGCGAGGCCTAGCACTTGCCCGTCGCCGACCAGTACACCTTGCCCTACCATTAGCCAGAGCACTAACCCGTGTCCTAGGGAATCACCCTGGACCCACCCTTAGCCACACCCGAATCCAGCCCTACACCTGTTTCAAGTCCTAGGACTAAACGGATCCCGCCCGTGACACCTACCCTTAGCCCTCGGCCAACTCCTACCACTACCACTAATCCTAGGCCTAACATGAGCCTTAACAATAACACTGCCCTTGGGCCTCTGCCAACCACTAGCCCTTCACCTAACCCTACCCCGAGCACTCCCCCTCGCCCTAGGCCTACGCCTAGCACTACCTCTAGTCCTACACCTACCCCTGGCCCTACAGCTACCCCTACCCATAGGCCCACCCCCATCCCTACCCCTAGACACAGCTCCAACTCCTGGCCCTAGGCCTACTCCTAGGTTTACCCCGACACCCACCTCTTGCCCTATGCCTACCCCAGCGCTACGCCTACCGCTCCCAATAGCCCTAGCTCAGGCCCTAGACCAACACCCAGTGCTCATTCTAGTCCGAGGCTTAGCACTTGCCCGTCGCCGACCAGTACACCTTGCCCTACCGTTAGCCAGAACACTAACATGTGTCACAAGAAATCACCCTGGACCCACCCTTAGCCACACCCGAATCCAGCCCTACACCTGTTCCGAGTCCTAGGACTAACCGGAGTTTTCCCGTGACACCTACCTTTAGCCCTGAACAAACCCCTACCACTACCACTAATCCTAGGCCTAACATGAGCCCTAACAATAACACTACCCGTGGGCCTCTGCCAACCACTAGCCCTTCACCTAACCCTACCCCGAGCACTCCCCCTCGCCCTAGGCTTACGCCTAGCACTACCTCTAGTCCTACCCCTACCCGGGCCCTACAGCTACCCCTAAGCATAGGCCCACCCCCATCACTATCCCTAGCCATAGCTCCAACTCCTGGCCCTAGGCCTACTCCTAAGTTTACCCCGACACCCATCTCTTGCCCTATGCCTACCCCAGCGCTACGGCAACCGCTCCCACTAGCCCTAGCTCGGGCCCTAGACCAACGCCCAGTGCTCACTCTAGTCCGAAGCCTAGCATTTGCACATCTCCGACCAGTACACCTTGCCCTACTGTTAGCCAGAGCACTAACCCGTGTCCTACGGAATCTCCCTGGACCGACTCTTAGCCACACCCGAATCCAGCCCTACACCTGTTTCAAGTCCTAGGACTAAACGGAGACATCCCGTGACCCCTACACCTAGCTCTCGGCCAACCCCTACCACTACCACTAATCCTAGGCCTAACATGAGCCCTAACACTAACACTGCCCGTAGGCCTCTGCCAACCACTAGCCCTTCACCTAACCCTACCCAGAGCACTCCCCCTCGCCCTAGGCCTACGCCTAGCACTACCTCTAGTCCTACCCCTACCCCTGGCATTACAGCTACCCCTAACCATAGGCCCACCCCCATCCGTACCCCTAGCCACAGCTCCAACTCCTGGCCCTAGGCCTACTCCTACGTTTACCCAGACACCCACCTCTTGCCCTATGCCTACCCCAGCGCTACGCCTACCGCTCCAACTAGCCCTAGCTCAGGCCCTAGACCAACGCCCAGTGCTTATTCTAGTCCGAGGCCTAGCACTTGCCCGTCGCCGACCAGTACACATTGCCCTACCGTTAGCCAGAACACTTACCTGTGTCCCACGAAATCACCCTGGACCCACCCTTAGCCTCACCCGAATCAAGCCCTACACCTGTTCCGAGTCCTAGGACTAATCGGAGTTTTCCCGTGACACCTACCTTTCGCCCTCGGCAAACCCCTACCACTACCACTAATCCTAGGCCTAACATGAGCCCTAACACTAACACTGCCCGTGGGCCTCTGCCAACCACTAGCACTTCACCTAACCCTACCCGGAGCACTCCCCCTCGCCCTAGGCCTACGCCTAAAACTACCTCTAGTCCTACCCCTACCCCGGCCCCTACAGCTACCCCTAACCATAGGCCCACCCCAATCCCTACCCCTAGCCACAGCTCCAACTCCTGGCCCTAGGCCTACTCCTAAGTTTACCCCGACACCCACCTCTTGCCCTATGCCTACCCCAGCGCTACGCCTACAGCTCCCACTAGCCCTAGCTTGGGCCCTAGACCAACGCCCAGTGCTCATTCTAGTCCGAAGCCTAGCATTTGCCCATCTCCGACCAGTACACCTTGCCTTACCGTTAGCCAGAGCACTAACCCGTGTCCTACGGAATCACCCTGGACCCACCTTTAGTCACACCCGAATCCAGCCTTACACCTGTTTTGAGTCCTAGGACTAAACGGAGCCCTCCCATACACCTACACCTAGCCCTCGGCCAACCCCTACCACTACCACTAATCCTAGGCCTAACATGAGCCCTAACACTAACACTGCCCGTAGGCCTCTGCCAACCACTAGCCCTTCACCTAATTCTACCCAGAGCACTCCCCCTCGCCCTAGTCCTACGCCTAGCACTACCTCTAGTCCTACCCGTACCCCTGGCCCTACAGCTACCCCTACCCATAGGCCCACCCCCATCCCTACCCCTAGCCACAGCTCCAACTCCTGGCCCTAGGCCTACTTTTAGGTTTACCCCGACACCCACCTCTTGCCTTATGCCTACACCAGCGCTACACCTACCACTCCCAGTAGCCCTAGCTCGGGTCCTAGACCATCGCCCAGTGCTCATTATAGTCCGAGGCCTAGCACTTGCCCGTCGCCGACCAGTACACCTTGCCCTACCGTTAGCCAGAGCACTAACCCGTGTCCTACGGAATCACCCTGGACCCACCCTTAGCCACACCCGAATCCAGCCCTATACCTGTTCCTAGTCCTAGGACTAAACGGAGCGCTTTCTTGACACCTACCCCTAGCCCTCGGCCAACCCCTACCACTACCACTAATCCTAGGCCTAACATGAGCCCTAACACTAACACTGCCCGTGGGCCTCTGCCAACCACTAGCCCTTCACCTAACCCTACCCCGAGCACTCCCCCTCGCCCTAGGCTTACGCCTAGCACTACCTCTAGTCCTACCCCTACCCCTGGCCCTACGGTACCCCTACCCATAGGCCCACCCCCATCACTACTCCTAGCCACAGCTCCAACTCCTGGCCCTAGGCCTACTCCTAGGTTTACCCCGACACCCACTTCTTGCTCTATGCCTACCCCAGCGCTACGCCTACCGCTCCCACTAGCCCTAGCTCGGGCCCTAGACCAACGCCCAGTGCTCACTCTAGTCCGAGGCCTAGCACTTACCCGTCGCCGACCAGTACACCTTGCCCTACCGTTAGCCAGAGCACTAACCCGTGTCCTACGGAATCACCCTGGACCCACCCTTAGCCACACCCGAATTTAGACCTACACCTGTTCCTAGTCCTAGGACTAAACGGAGCCCTCCCTTGACACCTACCCCTAGCCCTCGGCCAACCCCTACTACTACCACTAATCCTAGGCCTAACATGAGCCCTAACACTAACACTGCCCGTGGGCCTCTGCAAACCACTAGCCCTTCACCTAACTCTACCACAAGCACTCCCCCTCGCACTAGGCCTACGCCTATCACTACCTCTAGTCCTACCCCTACCCCTGGCACTACAGCTACACCTAACCATAGGCCCACCCCCATCCCTACCCCTAGCCACAGCTCCAACTCCTGGGCCTAGGACTACTCCTAGGTTTACCCCGACACCCACCTCTTGCCCTATGCCTACCCCAGCGCTACACCTACCGCTCCCACTAGCCCTAGCTCGGGCCCTAGACAACGCCAGGTGCTTACTCTAGTCCGAGGCCTAGCACTTGCCCGTCACCGACCAGTACACCTTGCCCTACCGTTAGCCAGAGGACTAACCTGTGTCCTACGGAATCACCCTGGACCCACCCTTAGCCACAACCGAATCCAGCCCTACACCTGTTTCAAGTCCTAGGACTAAACGGAGCCCTCCCGTGACACCTACACCTAGCCCTCGGCCAACCCCTACCACTACCACTAATCCTAGGCCTAACATGAGCCCTAACACTAACACTGCCCGTAGGCCTCTGCCAACCACTAGCCCTTCACCTAACACTACCCGAGCACTCGCCCTCGCCCTAGGCCTACGCCTAGCACTACCTCTAGTCCTACCCCTACCACGGGCCCTACAGCTACCCCTAACCATAGGCCCACCCCAATCCCTACCCCTAGCCACAGCTCCAACTCCTGGCCCTAGGCCTACTCCTAAGTTTACCCCGACACCCAACTCTTGCCCTATGCCTACCCCAGCGCTACGCCTACAGCTCCCACTAGCCCTAGCTTGGGCCCTAGACCAAAGCCCAGTGCTCATTCTAGTCCGAAGCCTAGCATTTGCCCATCTCCGACCAGTACACCTTGCCTTACCGTTAGCCAGAGGACTAACCTGTGTCCTACGGAATCACCCTGGACCCACCCTTAGCCACACCCGAATCCAGCACTACACCTGTTTCAAGTCCTAGGACTAAACGGAGCCCTACCGTGACACCTACCCCTAGCCCTCGGCCAACCCCTACCACTACCACTAATCCTAGGCCTAACATGAGCCCTAACACTAACACTGCCCGTAGGCCTCTGCCAACCACTAGCCCTTCACCTAACACTACCCGAGCACTCCCCCTCGCCCTAGGCCTACGCCTAGCACTACCTCCAGTCCTACCACTACCCTTGGCCATACAGCTACCACTACCCATAGGCCCGCCCCTATCCCTACCCCTAGCCACAGCTCCAACTCCTGGCCCTAGGCCTACTCCTAGGTTTACCCCGACACCCACCTCTTGCCCTATGCCTACCCCAGCGCTACGCCTACCGTTCCCAGTAGCCCTAGCTCTGGCCCTAGACCAACGCCTAGTGCTCAATCTAGTCCGAGGCCTAGCATTTGCCCGTCGCCGACCAGTACACCTTGCCCTACCGTTAGGCGGAGAACTGACCCGTGTCCTACGGAATCACACTGGACCCACCTTTAGCCACACCCGAATCCAGTCCTACACCTGTTCCGAGTCCTAGGACTAAACGGAGCCCTCCCGTGACACCTACCCCTAGCCCTCGGCCAACCCCTACCACTACCACTAATCCTAGGCCTAACATGAGCCCTAACACTAACAATGCCCGTGGGCCTCTGCCTACCACTAGCCCTTAACCTAACCCTACACCGAGCACTCCCCCTCGCCCTAGGCCTACGCCTAGCAATACCTCTAGTCCTACCCCTACCCCTGGCCCTACAGCTACACCTAACCATAGGCTTACCCCAATCCCTATCCCTAGCCACAGCTCCAACTCCGGCCCTAGGCCTACTCCTAGGTTTACCCCGACAGCCACCTCTTGTCCTATGCCTACCCCAGCGCAACGCCTACCGCTCCCACTAGCCCTAGCTCGGCCCTAGACCAAGGCCCAGTGCTCACTCTAGTCCGAAGCTTAGCATTTGCCCGTCCCCGACCAGTACACCTTGCCCTACCGTTAGCCAGAACACTAACCTGTGTCCCACGAAATCACCCTGGACCCACACTTAGCCACACCCGAAACCAGCCCTACAACTGTTCCGAGTCCTACGACTAACCGGAGTCCTCCCGTGACACCTACCACTAGCCTTCGGCCAACCCCTACCACTACCACTAATCCTAGGCCTAACATGAGCCCTAACAGTAACACTGCACGTGGGCCTCTGCCAACCACTATTCCTTCATCTAACCTTACCCCGAGCACTCCCCCTCGCCCTAGGCCTACGCCTAGCACTACCTCTAGTCCTACCCCTACCCCTGGCCCTACAGCAACCCCTACCCATAGGCCCACACCCATCCCTACACCTAGCCAGCGCTCCAAATCCTGGCCCAAGACCTACTCCTAGGTTTACCCCGACACCCACCTCTTGCCCTATGCCTACACCAGCGCTACGCCTACCGCTCCCACTAGCCTCAGCTCAGGCCCTAGACCAATGCCCAGTGCTCATTCTAGTCCGAGGCCTAGAACTTGCCCGTCGCCGACCTGTACACCTTGCCCTACCTTTAGCCAGAGCACTAACCTGTGTCCCACGAAATCACCCTGGACCCACCGTTAACCACACCCGAATCCAGCCCTACACCTGTTCCGAGTCCTAGGACTAACCGGAGTTTTCCCGTGACACCTACCTTTAGCCCTCGGCAAACCCCTACCACTACCACTAATCCTAGGCCTAACATGAGCCCTAACACTAACACTGCCCGTGGGCCTCTGCCAACCACTAGTACTTCACCTAACCCTACCCCGAGCACTCCCCCTCGCCCTAGGCCTACGCCTAGCACTACCTCTAGTCCTACCCCTACCCCTGGCCCTACAGCTACCCCTAACCATAGGCCCACCCCAATCCCTACCACTAGCCACAGCTCCAACTCCTGGCCCTAGGCCTACTCCTAGGTTTACCCCGACACCCACTTCTTGCCCTATGCATACCCCAGCGCTTCACCTACCGCTCCCACTAGCCCTAGCTCGGGCCCTAGACAACGCCAGGTGCTTACTCTAGTCCGAGGCCTAGCACTTGCCCGTCACCGACCAGTACAACTTGCCCTACCGTTAGCCAGAGGACTAACCTGTGTCCTACGGAATCACCCTGGACCCACCCTTAGCCACACCCGAATCCAGCACTACACCTGTTTCAAGTCCTAGGACTAAACGGAGCCCTCCCGTGACACCTACCCCTAGCCCTAGGCCAACCCCTACCACTACCACTAATTCTAGGCCTAACATGAGCCCTAACACTAACACTGCCCGTAGGCCTCTGCCAACCACTAGCCCTTCACCTAACACTACCCGAGCACTCCCCCTCGCCCTAGGCCTACGCCTAGCACTACCTCCAGTCCTACCACTACCCTTGGCCATACAGCTACCACTACCCATAGGCCCGCCCCTATCCCTACCCCTAGCCACAGCTCCAACTCCTGGCCCTAGGCCTACTCCTAGGTTTACCCCGACACCCACCTCTTGCCCTATGCCTACCCCAGCGCTACGCCTACCGTTCCCAGTAGCCCTAGCTCTGGCCCTAGACCAACGCCTAGTGCTCAATCTAGTCCGAGGCCTAGCATTTGCCCGTCGCCGACCAGTACACCTTGCCCTACCGTTAGGCAGAGAACTGACCCGTGTCCTACAGAATCACACTGGACCCACCTTTAGCCACACCCGAATCCAGTCCTACACCTGATCCGAGTCCTAGGACTAAACGGAGCCCTCCCGTGACACCTACCCCTAGCCCTCGGCCAACCCCTACCACTACCACTAATCCTAGGCCTAACATGAGCCCTAACACTAACAATGCCCGTGGGCCTCTGCCTACCACTAGCCCTTAACCTAACCCTACACCGAGCACTCCCCCTCGCCCTAGGCCTACGCCTAGCAATACCTCTAGTCCTACCCCTACCCCTGGCCCTACAGCTACACCTAACCATAGGCTTACCCCCATCCCTATCCCTAGCCACAGCTCCAACTCCGGCCCTAGGCCTACTCCTAGGTTTACCCCGACAGCCACCTCTTGTCCTATGCCTACCCCAGCGCAACGCCTACCGCTCCCACTAGCCCTAGCTCGGCCCTAGACCAAGGCCCAGTGCTCACTCTAGTCCGAAGCTTAGCATTTGCCCGTCCCCGACCAGTACACCTTGCCCTACCGTTAGCCAGAACACTAACCTGTGTCCCACGAAATCACCCTGGACCCACACTTAGCCACACCCGAAACCAGCCCTACAACTGTTCCGAGTTCTAGGACTAACCGGAGTCCTCCCGTGACACCTACCACTAGCCTTCGGCCAACCCCTACCACTACCACTAATCCTAGGCCTAACATGAGCCCTAACAGTAACACTGCACGTGGGCCTCTGCCAACCACTATTCCTTCATCTAACCTTACCCCGAGCACTCCCCCTCGCCCTAGGCCTACGCCTAGCACTACCTCCAATCCTACCCCTACCCCTGGCCCTACAGCAACCCCTACCCATAGGCCCACACCCATCCCTACACCTAGCCAGAGCTCCAAATCCTGGCCCAAGACCTACTCCTAGGTTTACCCCGACACCCACCTCTTGCCCTATGCCTACACCAGCGCTACGCCTACCGCTCCCACTAGCCTCAGCTCAGGCCCTAGACCAATGCCCAGTGCTCATTCTAGTCCGAGGCCTAGAACTTGCCCGTCGCCGACCAGTACACCTTGCCCTACCTTTAGCCAGAGCACTAACCTGTGTCCCACGAAATCACCCTGGACCCACCGTTAACCACACCCGAATCCAGCCCTACACCTGTTCCGAGTCCTAGGACTAACCGGAGTTTTCCCGTGACACCTACCTTTAGCCCTCGGCAAACCCCTACCACTACCACTAATCCTAGGCCTAACATGAGCCCTAACACTAACACTGCCCGTGGGCCTCTGCCAACCACTAGTACTTCACCTAACCCTACCCCGAGCACTACCCCTCGCCCAAGGCCTACGCCTAGCACTACCTCTAGTCCTACCCCTACCCCTGGCCCTACAGCTACCCCTAACCATAGGCCCACCCCAATCCCTACCACTAGCCACAGCTCCAACTCCTGGCCCTAGGCCTACTCCTAGGTTTACCCCGACACCCTCTTCTTGCTTTATGCCTACTCCAGCGCTACGCCTACCGCTCCCACTAGCCCTAGCTCGGGCCCTAGACCAATGCCCAGTGCTCATTCTAGTCCGAGGCCTAGAACTTGCCCGTCGCCGACCAGTACACCTTGCCCTACCTTTAGCCAGAGCACTAACCCGTGTCCTACGGAATCACCCTGGACCCACACTTAGACACACCCGAATCCAGCCCTACACCTGTTTCTAGTCGTAGGACTAAACGGAGCCATCCCGTGACACCTACCCCTAGCCCTCGGCCATCCCCTACCACTACCATTAATCCTGGGCCTAACATGAGCCCTAACACTAACACTGCCCGTAGGCCTCTGCCAACCACTAGCCCTTCACCTAACCCTACCCAGAGCACTCCCCCTGGCCCTAGGCCTACGCCTAGCACTACCTCCAGTCCTACCCCTACCCCGGGCCCTACAGCTACCCCTAACCATAGGCCCACCCCAATCCCTACCCCTAGCCACAGCTCCAACTCCTGGCCCTAGGCCTACTCCTAAGTTTACCCCGACACCCACCTCTTGCCCTATGCCTACCCCAGCGCTACGCCTACAGCTCCCACTAGCCCTAGCTTGGGCCCTAGACCAACGCCCAGTGCTCATTCTAGTCCGAAGCCTAGCATTTGCCCATCTCCGACCAGTACACCTTGCCTTACCGTTAGCCAGAGAACTAACCCGTGTCCTACGGAATCACCCTGGACCCACCTTTAGTCACACCCGAATCCAGCCCTACACCTGTTCTGAGTCCTAGGACTAAACGGAGCCCTCCCGTGACTCCTACACCTAGCCCTCGGCCAACCCCTACCACTACCACTAATCCTAGTCCTAACATGAGCCCTAACACTAACACGGCCCGTGGGCCTCTGCCAACCACTAGCCCTTCCCCTAATCCTACCCCAAGCACTACCCCTCGCCCTAGGCCTACGCCTAGCACTACCTCTAGTCCTACCCCTACCCCTGGCCCTACAGCTACACCTACTCATAAGCCCACCCCCATCCCTACTCTTAGCCACAGCTCCAACTACTGGCCCTAGGCCTACTCCTAGGTTTACACCGACACCCATCTCTTGCCCTATGCCTACCCCAGCGCTACGCCTATCGTTCCCAGTAGCCCTAGCTCTGGCCCTAGACCAAAGCCTAGTGCTCAATCTAGTCCGAGGCCTAGCATTTGCCCGTCGCCGACCAGTACACCTTGCCCTACCGTTAGGCAGAGAACTGACCCGTGTCCTACGGAATCACACTGGACCCACCTTTAGCCACACCCGAATCCAGTCCTACACCTGTTCCGAGACCTAGGACTAAACGGAGCCCTCCCGTGACACCTACCCCTAGCCCTCGGCCAACCCCTACCACTACCACTAATCCTAGGCCTAACATGAGCCCTAACACTAACAATGCCCGTGGGCCTCTGCCTACCACTAGCCCTTAACCTAACCCTACACCGAGCACTCCCCCTCGCCCTAGGCCTACGCCTAGCAATACCTCTAGTCCTACCCCTACCCCTGGCCCTACAGCTACACCTAACCATAGGCTTACCCCCATCCCTATCCCTAGCCACAGCTCCAACTCCGGCCCTAGGCCTACTCCTAGGTTTACCCCGACAGCCACCTCTTGTCCTATGCCTACCCCAGCGCAACGCCTACCGCTCCCACTAGCCCTAGCTCGGCCCTAGACCAAGGCCCAGTGCTCACTCTAGTCCGAAGCTTAGCATTTGCCCGTCCCCGACCAGTACACCTTGCCCTACCGTTAGCCAGAACACTAACCTGTGTCCCACGAAATCACCCTGGACCCACACTTAGCCACACCCGAAACCAGCCCTACAACTGTTCCGAGTTCTAGGACTAACCGGAGTCCTCCCGTGACACCTACCACTAGCCTTCGGCCAACCCCTACCACTAGCACTAATCCTAGGCCTAACATGAGCCCTAACAGTAACACTGCACGTGGGCCTCTGCCAACCACTATTCCTTCATCTAACCTTACCCCGAGCACTCCCCCTCGCCCTAGGCCTACGCCTAGCACTACCTCCAATCCTACCCCTACCCCTGGCCCTACAGCAACCCCTACCCATAGGCCCACACCCATCCCTACACCTAGCCAGAGCTCCAAATCCTGGCCCAAGACCTACTCCTAGGTTTACCCCGACACCCACCTCTTGCCCTATGCCTACACCAGCGCTACGCCTACCGCTCCCACTAGCCTCAGCTCAGGCCCTAGACCAATGCCCAGTGCTCATTCTAGTCCGAGGCCTAGAACTTGCCCGTCGCCGACCAGTACACCTTGCCCTACCTTTAGCCAGAGCACTAACCTGTGTCCCACGAAATCACCCTGGACCCACCGTTAACCACACCCGAATCTAGCCCTACACCTGTTCCGAGTCCTAGGACTAACCGGAGTTTTCCCGTGACACCTACCTTTAGCCCTCGGCAAACCCCTACCACTACCACTAATCCTAGGCCTAACATGAGCCCTAACACTAACACTGCCCGTGGGCCTCTGCCAACCACTAGTACTTCACCTAACCCTACCCCGTGCACTACCCCTCGCCCTAGGCCTACGCCTAGCACTACCTCTAGTCCTACCCCTACCCCTGGCCCTACAGCTACCCCTAACCATAGGCCCACCCCAATCCCTACCACTAGCCACAGCTCCAACTCCTGGCCCTAGGCCTACTCCTAGGTTTACCCCGACACCCTCTTCTTGCTTTATGCCTACTCCAGCGCTACGCCTACCGCTCCCACTAGCCCTAGCTCGGGCCCTAGACCAATGCCCAGTGCTCATTCTAGTCCGAGGCCTAGAACTTGCCCGTCGCCGACCAGTACACCTTGCCCTACCTTTAGCCAGAGCACTAACCCGTGTCCTACGGAATCACCCTGGACCCACACTTAGACACACCCGAATCCAGCCCTACACCTGTTTCTAGTCGTAGGACTAAACGGAGCCATCCCGTGACACCTACCCCTAGCCCTCGGCCATCCCCTACCACTACCATTAATCCTGGGCCTAACATGAGCCCTAACACTAACACTGCCCGTAGGCGTCTGCCAACCACTAGCCCTTCACCTAACCCTACCCAGAGCACTCCCCCTGGCCCTAGGCCTACGCCTAGCACTACCTCCAGTCCTACCCCTACCCCGGGCCCTACAGCTACCCCTAACCATAGGCCCACCCCAATCCCTACCCCTAGCCACAGCTCCAACTCCTGGCCCTAGGCCTACTCCTAAGTTTACCCCGACACCCACCTCTTGCCCTATGCCTACCCCAGCGCTATGCCTACAGCTCCCACTAGCCCTAGCTTGGGCCCTAGACCAACGCCCAGTGCTCATTCTAGTCCGAAGCCTAGCATTTGCCCATCTCCGACCAGTACACCTTGCCTTACCGTTAGCCAGAGAACTAACCCGTGTCCTACGGAATCACCCTGGACCCACCTTTAGTCACACCCGAATCCAGCCCTACACCTGTTCTGAGTCCTAGGACTAAACGGAGCCCTCCCGTGACTCCTACACCTAGCCCTCGGCCAACCCCTACCACTACCACTAATCCTAGTCCTAACATGAGCCCTAACACTAACACGGCCCGTGGGCCTCTGCCAACCACTAGCCCTTCCCCTAATCCTACCCCAAGCACTACCCCTCGCCCTAGGCCTACGCCTAGCACTACCTCTAGTCCTACCCCTACCCCTGGCCCTACAGATACACCTACTCATAAGCCCACCCCCATCCCTACTCTTAGCCACAGCTCCAACTACTGGCCCTAGGCCTACTCCTAGGTTTACACCGACACCCATCTCTTGCCCTATGCCTACCCCAGCGCTACGCCTACCGTTCCCAGTAGCCCTAGCTCTGGCCCTAGACCAACGCCTAGTGCTCAATCTAGTCCGAGGCCTAGCATTTGCCCGTCGCCGACCAGTACACCTTGCCCTACCGTTAGCCAGAGCACTAACCCGTGTCCTACGGAATCACCCTGGACCCACCCTTAGCCACACCCGAATCCAGCCCTATACCTGTTCCTAGTCCTAGGACTAAACGGAGCGCTTTCTTGACACCTACCCCTAGCCCTCGGCCAACCCCTACCACTACCACTAATCCTAGGCCTAACATGAGCCCTAACACTAACACTGCCCGTGGGCCTCTGCCAACCACTAGCCCTTCACCTAACTTTACCCTGAGCACTCCCCCTCGCCCTAGGCCTACGCCTAGCACTACCTCTAGTCCTACCCCTACCCCTGGCCCTACAGCTACACCTAACCATAGGCCCACCCCCATCCCTACCCCTAGCCACAGCTCCAACTCCTGGTTTTAGGCCTACAGCTAGGTTTACCCCGACACCCACCTCTTGCCCTATGCCTACCCCAGCGTTACGCCTACCGCTCCCACTAGCCCTAGCTCGGCCCTAGACCAACGCACAGTGGTCACTCTAGTCCGAAGCCTAGCATTTGCCCGTCCCCGACCAGTACACCTTGCCCTACCGTTAGCCAGAACACTAACCTGTGTCCCACGGAATCACCCTGGACCCACTTTTAGCCACACCTGAATCCAGCCCTACACCTGTTCCTAGTCCTAGGACTAAACGGAGCCCTCCCTTGACACCTACCCCTAGCCCTCGGCCAACCCCTACCACTACCACTAATCCTAGGCCTAACATGAGCCCTAACACTAACACTGCCCGTGGGCCTCTGCCAACCACTAGCACCTCACCTAACCCTACCCCGAGCACTCCCCCTCGCCCTAGGCCTACGCCTAGCACTACCTCTAGTCCTACCCCTACACCTGGCACTACAGCTACCCCTAACCATAAGCCCACCCCAATCCCTACCACTAGCCACAGCTCCAACTCCTGGCCCTAGGCCTACTTCTAGGTTTACCCCGACACCCATTTCTTGCACTATGCCTACTTCAGCGCTACGCCTACGGCTCCCACTAGCCCTAGCTCGGGCCCTAGACAAACGCCCAGTGCTCACTCTAGTCCGAAGCCTAGCATTTGCCCGTCCCCGACCAGTACACCTTGCCCTACCGTTAGCCAGAGCACAAACCCGTGTCCTACGGAATCACCCTGGACCCACCATTAGCCACACCCGAATCCAGCCCTACACCTGTTATAAGTCGTAGGACTAAACGGAGCCATCCCGTGACACCTACCCCTAGCCCTCGGCCATCCCCTACCACTACCATTAATCCTGGGCCTAACATGAGCCCTAACACTAACACTGCCCGTAGGCCTCTGCCAACCACTAGCCCTTCACCTAACCCTACCCAGAGCACTCCCCCTGGCCCTAGGCCTACGCCTAGCACTACCTTCAGTCCTACCCCTACCCCTGGCCCTACAGCTACCACTACCCGTAGGACCGCCCCTATTCCTACCCCTAGCCACAGCTCCAACTCCTGGCCCTAGGCCTACTCCTAGGTTTACCCCGACACCCATCTGTTGCCATATGCCTACCCCAGCGCTACACCTACCACTCCCAGTAGCCCTAGCTCGGGCCCTAGACCAACGCCCAGTGCTCACTCTAGTCCGAGGCCTAGCACTTCCCGTCGCCGACCAGTACACCTTGCCCTACCGTTAGCCAGAGGACTAACCCGTGTCCTACGGAATCACCTTGGACCCACCCTTAGCCACACCCGAATCCAGCCCTACACCTGTTTCAAGACCTAGGACTAAACAAAGCCCTCCCGTGAAACCTACCCCTAGCCCTCGGCCAACTTCTACCACTACCACTAATCCTAGGCCAAACATGAGCCCTAACACTTACACTGCCCGTAGGCCTCTGCCAACCACTAGCCCTTCACCTAACCCTACACCGAGCACTCCCCCTCGCCCTAGGCCGACGCCTAGCACTACCTCTAGTCCTACCCCTTCCCCTGGCCCTACTGCTACACCTAACCATAGGCCCACCCCCATCCCTACCCCTAGCCACAGCTCCAACTCCGGCCCTAGGCCTACTCCTAGGTTTACCCCGACAGCCACCTCTTGCCCTATGCCAACCCCAGCACTACGCCTACCGCTCCCACTACCCCTAGCTCGGCCCTAGACCAACGCCCAGTGCTCACTCTAGTCCGAAGCCTAGCATTTGCCCGTCCCCGACCAGTACACCTTGCCCTACCGTTAGCCAGAACACTAACCTGTGTCCCACGAAATCACCCTGGACCCACCCTTAGCCACACCGAAACCATCCCTACAACTGTTCCGAGTCCTAGGACTAACCGGAGTCCTCCCATGACACCTACCACTAGCCCTCGGGCAACCCCTACCACTACCACTAATCCTAGGCGTAACATGAGCCCTAACACTAACACTGCCCGTAGGCCTCTGCAAACCACTAGCCCTTCACCTAACCCTACCCAGAGCACTCCCTCTCGCTGTAGGCCTACGCCTAGCACTACCTCTAGTCCTACCCCTACCCCTGGCCCTACAGCTACCCCCACCCATAGGCCCACCCCCATCCCTACCCCTAGCCACAGCTCCAACTCCTGGCCCAAGGCCTACTCCTAGGTTTACCCCGACATCCACCTCTTGCCCTATGCCTACCCCAGAGCTTCGCCTACCGCTCCCACTAGCCCTAGCTCAGGCCCTAGAACAACGCCCAGTGCTCATTCTAGTCCGAGGCCTACCACTTGCCCATCGCCGACTAGTACACCTTGCCCTACCGTTAGCCAGAACACTAACCCGTGTCCCACGAAATCACCATGGACCCACCCTTAGCCACACCCGAATCCAGCCCTACACCTGTTCCGAGTCCTAGGACTAACCGGAGTTTTCCCGTGACACCTACATTTAGCCCTCGGCAAACCCTACCACTACCACTAATCCTAGGCCTAACATGAGCCCTAACACTAACACTGCCCGTGGGCCTCTGCCAACCACTAGCACTTCACCTAACCTTACCCTGAGCACTCCCCCTCGCCCTAGGCCTACGCCTAGCACTACCTCTAGTCCTACCCCTACCCCTGGCCCTAAAGCTACCCCTAACCAAAAGCCCACCCCAATCCCTACCACTAGCCACAGCTCCAACTCCTGGCCCTAGGCCTACTCCTAGGTTTACCCCGACACCCATTTTTTGCCCTATGCCTACTTCAGCGCTACGCCTACGGCTCCCACTAGCATTAGCTCGGGCCCTAGACAAACGCCCAGTGCTCACTCTAGTCCGAGCCTAGCATTTGCCCGTCTCCGACCAGTACACCTTGCCCTACCGTTAGCCAGAGCACTAACCCGTGTCCTACGGAATCACCCTGGACCCACCCTTAGCCACACCCGAATCCAGCCCTACACCTGTTATAAGTCGGAGGACTAAACGGAGCCATCCCGTGACACCTACACCTAGCCCTCGGCCATCCCCTACCACTACCATTAATCCTTTGCCTAACATGAGCCCTAACACTAACACTGTCCGTAGGCCTCTGCCAACCACTAGCCCTTCACCTAACCCTACCCAGAGCACTCCCCCTCGCCCTAGGCCTACGCCAGGCACTACCTCCAGTCCTACCCCTACCCCTGGCCCTACAGCTACCACTACCCGTAGGCCCGCCCCTATTCCTACCCCTAGCCACAGCTCCAACTCCTGGCCCTAGGCCTACTCCTAGGTTTACCCCGACACCCATCTGTTGCCATATGCCTACCCCAGCGCTACACCTACCACTCCCAGTAGCCCTAGCTCGGGCCCTAGACCAACGCCCAATGCTCACTCTAGTCCGAGGCCTAGCACTTGCCCGTCGCCGACCAGTACACCTTGCCCTACCGTTAGCCAGAGGACTAACCCTTGTCCTACGGAATCACCTTGGACCCACCGTTAGCCACACCCGAATCCAGCCCTACACCTGTTTCAAGTCCTAGGACTAAACGGAGCCCTCCCGTGAAACCTACCCCTAGCCCTCGGCCAACCCCTACCACTACCACTAATCCTAGGCCAAACATGAGCCCTAACACTTACACTGCCCGTAGGCCTCTGCCAACCACTAGCCCTTTACCTAACCCTACCCAGAGAACTTCCCCTCGCCCTAGGCCTATGCCTAGCACTACCTCCAATCCTACCCCTACCCCTGGCCCTACAGCTACCCCTACCCATAGGCCAACCCCCATCCCTACCCCTAGCCACAGCTCCAACTCCTGGCCCTAGGCCTACTCCTAGGTTTACCCCAACACTCACATCTTGCCCTATGCCTACCCCAGCAATATGCCTACCGCTCCCACTAGCCCTAGCTCAGGTTCTAGACCAACGCCCAGTGCTCATTCTAGTCCGAGGCCTAGCACTTGCCCTTCGCCGACCAGTACACCTTGCCCTACCGTTAGCCAGAACACTAACCTGTGTCTCACGAAATCACCCTGGACCCACCCTTAGCCACACTCGAATCCAGCCCTACACCTGTTCCGAGTCCTAGGACTAACCGGAGTTTTCCTGTGACACCTACCTTTAGCCCTCGGCAAACCCCTACCACTACAACTAATCCTAGGCCTAACATGAGCCCTAACACTAACACTGCCCGTGGCCTCTGCGAACCACTAGAACTTCACCCACCCTACCCCGAGCACTCCCCCTCGCCCTAGGCCTACGCCTAGCACTACCTCTAGTCCTACCCCTACCCCTGGCCCTACAGCTACCCCTAACCATAGGCCCACCCCCATCCCTACCCCAAGCCACAGCTCCAACTCCTGGCCCTAGGCCTACTCCTAGGTTTATCCCGACACCCACCTCTTGCCCTATGCCTACCCCAGCGCTACGCCTACTGCTTCCAGTAGCCCTAGCTCGGGCCCTAGACCAACGCCCAGTGCTCACTCTAGTCCGAGGCCTAGCACTTGCCCGTCGCCGACCAGTACACCTTGCCCTACCGTTAGCCAGAGCACTAACCCGGGTTTTTCGGAATCACCCTAGACCCACCCTTAGCCACACCCGAATCCAGCCCTACACCAGTTCCGAGTCCTAGGACTAAACGGAGCCCTCTCGTGACACCTACCCCTAGCCCTCGGCCAACCCCTAACACTACCACTAATCCTAGGCCTAACATGAGCCCTAACGCTAACAATGCCTGTGGGCCTCTGCCAACTACTAGCCCTTTACCTAACCCTACCCCGAGCACTCCCCCTCGCCGTAGGCCTACGCCTAGCACTACCTCTAGTCCTACCCCTACCCCTGGCCCTACAGCTACCCCTAACCATAGGCCCACACCCATCCCTTCCCCTAGCCACAGCTCCAACTCCTGGCCCTAGGCCTACTCCTAGGTTTACCCCGACACCCACTTCTTGCCCTATGCATACCCCAGCGCTTCACCTACCAGTCTCAGTAGCCCTAGCTCGGGCCCTAGACCAACGCCCAGTGCTCACTCTAGTCCGAGGCCTAGCACTTGCCTGTCGCCGACCAGTACACCTTGCCCTACCGTTAGCCAGAACAATAACTTGTGTCCCACAATATCACACTGTACCCACCTTTAGCAAAACCCGAAACCAGCCCTACAGCTGTTCCGAGTCCTAGGACTAACCGGAGTCCTCCCGTGACACATACCCCTAACACTCAGCCAACCCCTACCACTACTACTAATCCTAGGCCTAACATGAGCCCTAACACTAACACTGCCCGTGGGCCTCTGCCAACCACTAGCGCTTCACTTAACCCTACCCCGAGCACTCCCCCTCGCCCTAGGCCTACGCCTAGCACTACCTCTAGTCCTAACCCTACCCCTGGCTTTACAGCTACACCTAACCATAGGCCCACCCCCATCCCTACCCCTAGCCACAGCTCCAACTCCTGGCCCTAGGTCGACTCCTAGGTTTACCCTGACACCCACTTCTTGCCCTATGCCTACCACATCGCTACGCCTACCGCTCCCACTAGACCTAGCTCGGGCCCTAGACCAACGCCCAGTGCTCACTCTAGTCCGAGGCCTAGCACTTGCCCGTCGACGACAATTACACCTTGCCCTACCGTTGGCCAGAGCACTAACCCGTGTCCTACGGAATCACCTTGGACCGACCCTTAGCCACCCCCGAATCCAGCCCTACACCTGATCCGAGTCCTAAGACTAAACGGAGCCCTCCCTTGACACCTACCCCTAGCCCTCGGCCAACCCCTACCAGTACCACTAATCCTAGGCTAAACATGAGCCCTAACACTAACACTGCCCGTGGGCCTCTGCCAACCACTAGCCCTTAACCTAACCCTACCCCGAGCACTCCCCCTCACCCTAGGCCTACGCCTAGCACTACCTCTAGTCCTACCCCTACCCCTGGCCCTAGAGCTACCCCTAACCATAGGCCAACACCCATCCCTACACCTAGCCACAGCTCCAACTCCTGGCCCTAGGACTACTCCTAGGTTTACCCCGACACCCACCTCTTGCCCTATGCCTACCCCAGCGCTACGCCTACCGTTCCCAGTAGCCCTAGCTCGGGCCCTAGACCAACGCCTAGTGCTCACTCTAGTCCGAGGCCTAGCATTTGCCCGTCGCCGACCAGTACACCTTGCCCTACCGTTAGCCAGAGCACTAACCCGTGTCCTACGGAATCACACTGGACCCACCTTTAGCCACACCCGAATTCAGCCCTACACCTGTTTTAAGTCCTAGGACTAAACGGAGCCATCCCGTGACACCTACCCCTAGCCCTCGGCCATCCCCTACCACTACCATTAATTCTGGGCCTAACATGAGCCCTAACACTAACACTGCACGTAGGCCTCTGCCAACCACTAGCCCTTTACCTAACCTTATTCAGAGCACTCCCCCTCGCCCTAGGCCTACGCCTAGCACTACCTCCAGTCCTACCCCTACCCCTGGCCCTACAGCTACCACTACCCGTAGGCCCGCCCCTATCCCTACCCCTAGCCACAGCTACAACTCCTGGCCCTAGGCCTACTCCTAGGTTTACCCCGACACCCATCTGTTGCCATATGCCTACCCCAGCCCTACACCTACCACTCCCAGTAGCCCTAGCTCGGGCCCTAGATCAACGCCCAGTGCTCACTCTAGTCCGAGGCCTAGCACTTGCCCGTCGCCCACCAGTACACCTTGCCCTACCGTTGGCCAGAACACTAACCTGTGTCCCACGAAATCACACTGTACCCACCCTTAGCCACACCCGAAACCAGCCCTACACCTGTTCCGATTCCTACGACTAATTGGAGTCCTCCCGTGACACATACCCCTAATTCTCAGCCAACCCCTACCACTACTACTAATCCTAGGCCTAACATGAGCCCTAACACTAACACTGCCCGTGGGCCTCTGCCAACCACTAGCCCTTCACCTAACCCTACCCCGAGCACTCCCCCTCGCCCTAGGCCTACGCCTAGCACTACGTCTAGTCCTAACCCTACCCCTGGCCCTACATCTACACCTAACCATAGGACAACCCCCATCCCTACCCCTAGCCACAGCTCCAACTCCTGGCCCTAGGCCTACTCCTAGGTTTACCCCGACACTCACCTCTTGCCCTATGCCTACCACAGCGCTACGCCTACCGCTCCCACTAGCCCTAGCTCGGGCCCTAGACCAACGCCCAGTGCTCACTCTAGTCCGTGGCCTAGCACTTGCCCGTCGCCGACCAGTACACTTTGCCCTACCGTTAGCCAGAGCACTAACCCGTGTCCTACGGAATCACCCTGGACCCACCCTTAGCCACACCGGAATCCAGCCCTACACCTGTTCCCAGTCCTAGGACTAAACGGAGCCCTCCCGTGACACCTACCCCTAGCCTTCGGCAAACCCCTACCACTACCACTAATCGTAGGCCTAACATGAGCTCTAACACTAACACTGCCCGTGTACCTCTGCCAACCACTAGCACTTCACCTAACCCTAACCCGAGTACTCCCCCTCGCCCTAGGCCTATGCCCAGCACTACCTCTAGTCCTACCCCTACCCCTGGCCCTACAGCTACCCCTAACCATAGGCCCACCCCCATCACTAACCCTAGCCACAGCTCCAACTTCTGGCCCTAGGACTACTCCTAGGTTTAAACCGACACCCACCTCTTGTCCTATGCCTACCCCAGCGCTTCACCTACCACTCTCAGTAGCCCTAGCTCGGGCCCTAGACCAATGCCCAGTGCTCACTCTAGTCCGAGGCCTAGCCCTTGCCTGTCGCCGACCAGTACACCTTGCCCTACCGTTAGCCAGAGCACTAACCCGTGTCCTACGGAATCACTCTGGACCCACCCTTAGCCACACCCGAATCCAGCCGTACACCTGTTCGGAGTCCTAGGACTAAACGAAGTCCTCCCATGACACCTACCCCTAGCGCTCGGCCAACCCCTACCACTCCCACTAATCCTAGGCCTAACATGAGCCCTAACACTGATAATGCCCGTGGGCCTCTTCCAACAACTAGCCCTTCACCTAACCCTACCCCGAGCACTCCCCCTCGCCCTAGGCCTAGCACTACCTCTAGTCCTAACCCTACACCTGGTCCTAAAGCTACACCTAACCATAGGCCCACCCCCATCCGTACCCCTAGCCACAGCTCCAACTCCTGGCCCTAGGCCTACTCCTAGGTTTACCCCGACACCCACCTCTTGCCCTATGACTACCACAGCGCTACGCCTACCGCTCCCAATAGCCCTAGCTAGGGCCCTAGACCAACGCCCAGTGCTCACTCTAGTCCGAGGCCTAGCACTTGACCGTCGCCGACCAGTACACTTTGCCCTACCGTTAGCCAGAGCACTAACCCGTGTCCTACGGAATCACCCTGGACCCACCCTTAGCCACACCCGAATCCAGCCCTACACCTGTTCCGAGTCCTAGGACTAAACGGAGCCCTCCCGTGACACCTACCCCTAGCCCTCGGCCTACCCCTACAACTACCACTAATCTTAGGCCTAACATGAGCCCTAACACTAACACTGCCCGTGGGCCTCTGCCAACCACTAGCACTTCACCTAACCCTACCCCGAGCACTCCCCCTCGCCCTAGGCCTACGCCTAGCACTACCTCTAGTCCTACCCCTACCCCTGGCCCTACAGCTACCCCTAACCATAGGCCCACCCCCATCCCTACCCCCAGCCACAGCTCCAACTCCTGGCCCTAGGCCTACTCCTAGGTTTACCCCGACACCCACCTCTTGCCCTATGCCTACCCCAGCGCTACGCCTACCGCTCCCACTAGCCCTAGCTCGGGCCCTAGACCAACGCCCAGTGCTCACTCTAGTCCGAGGCCTAGCACTTGCCCGTCGCGGACCAGTACACTTTGCCCTACCGTTAGCCAGAACACTAACCTGTGTCCCACGAAATCACCCTGGACCCACCCTTAGCCACACCCGAATCCAGCCCTACACCTGTTTGGAGTCCAAGGACTAACCGGAGTTTTCCCGTGACACCTACCTTTAGCCCTCGGCCAACCCCTACCACTACCACTAATCCTAGGCCTAACATGAGCCCTAACACTAACACTGCCCGTGGGCCTCTGCCAACCACTAGCTCTTCACGTAACCCTAACCCGAGCACTCCCCCTCGCCCTAGGCCTACGACTAGCACTACCTCTAGTCCTACCCCTACAGCTGGCCCTACAGCTACCCCTAACCATAGGCCCACCCCCATCCCTACCCCTAGACACAGCTCCAACTCCTGGCCCTAGGCCTACTCCTAGGTTTACCCCGACACCCACTTCTTGCCCTATGCCTACCCCAGCGCTACGCCTACCGCTCCCACTAGCCCTAGCTCGAGCCCTAGACCAACGCCCAGTGCTCACTCTAGTCCGAAGCCTAGCATTTGCCCGTCCCCGACCAGTACACCTTGCCCTACCGTTAGCCACAGCACTAACCCGTGTCCTACGGAATCACCCTGGACCGACCCTTAGCCACACCCGAATCCAGCCCTACACCTGTTTCAAGTACTAGGACTAAACGGAGCCATCCAGTGACACCTACCCCTAGCCCTCGGCCAACCCCTACCACTACCACTAATCCTAGGCCTAACATGAGCCCTAACACTTAAACTGCCCGTGGGCCTCTGCCAACCACTAGCCCTTCACCTAACCCTACCCCGAGCACTCCCCCTCGCCCTAGGCCTACGCCTAGCTCTACCTCTAGTCCAAATCCTACCCCTAACCCTACAGCTACCCCTAACCATAAGCCCACCCCCATCCCTAACCCTAGCCACAGCTCCAACTTCTGGCCCTAGGCCTACTCCTGGGTTTACCCCGACACCCACCTCTTGCCCTATGCCTACCGCAGCGCTACGCATACCGCTCCCACTAGCCCTAGCTCGGGCCCTAGACCAACGCCCAGTGCTCACTCTAGTCCGAGGCCTAGCACTTGCCCGTCGTTGACCAGTACACCTTGCCCTACCTTTAGCCAGAACACTAACCTTTGTCCCTCGAATTCACACTGTACCCACCCTTAGCCACACCCGAAACCAGCTCTACACCTGTTCCGAGTCCTAGGACTAACCAGAGTCCTCCCGTGACTCATACCCCTAACTCTCGGCCAAACCCTACCACTACCACTAATCCTAGGCCTAACATGAGCCCTAACATAACACTGCCCGTGGGCCTCTGCCAACCACTAGTCCTTCACCTAATCCTACCCCGAGCACTCCCCCTCGCCCTAGGCCTACGCCTAGCACTACCTCTAGTCCTATCCCTACCCTTGGCCCTACAGCTACCCCTAGCCATAGGCCCACCCCCATCACTACCCCTAGCCACAGCTCCAACGCCTGGCCCTAGGCCTACTCCTAGGTTTACCCCGACAACGACCTCTTGCCCTATGCCTACCCCACCGCTACACCTACCACTGCCAGTAGCCCTAGCTCGGGCCCTAGACCAACGCTCAGTGCTCACTCTAGTCCGAGGCCTAGCACTTGCCCGTCGCCGACCAGTACACCTTGCCATACCGTTAGCGAGAGCACTAACCCGTGTCCTACGGAATCACCCGGGACCCACCCTTAGCAACACCCGAATCCAGCCCTACACCTGTTCCGAGTCCTAGGACTAAACGGAGCCCTCCCGTGACACCTACCCCTAGCCCTCGGCCAACCCCTACCACTACCACTAATCCTAGGCCTAACATGAAACCTAACACTAACACTGCCCGTGGGCCTCTGCCAACCACTAGCACTTCACCTAACCCTACCCCGAGCACTCCCCCTCGCCGTAGGCCTACGCCTAGCACTACCTCTAGTCCTACCCCTACCCCTGGCCCTACAGCTACCCCTAACCATAGGCCCACTCCCATCACTACCCCTAGCCACAGCTCCAACTCCTGGCCCTAGGCCTACTCCTAGGTTTACCCTGACACCGACCTCTTGCCCTATGCCTACCCCAGCGCTACACCTACCACTCCCAGTAGCCCTAGCTCTGGCCCTAGACCAACGCCCAGTGCTCACTCTAGTCCGAGGCCTAGCACTTGCCCGTCGCCGACCAGTACACCTTGCCCTACCGTTAGGCAGAGCACTAACACGTGTCCTACGGAATCACCCTGGACCCACCCTTAGCCACACCCGAATCCAGCCCTACAGCTGTTCCGAGTCCTAGGACTAAACGGAGCCCTCCCGTGACACCTACACCTAGCCCTCGGCCAACCCCTACCACTACCACTAATCCTAGGCCTAACATGAGCCATAACACTAACACTGCCCGTGAGCCTCTGCCAACCACTAGCCCTTCACCTAATCCTACCTCGAACACTACCCCTCGCCCTAGGCCTACGCCTAGCACTACCTCTAGTCCTACCCCTACCTCTGGCCCTACAGCTACCCCTAGTCATAAGCCCACCCCCATCCCTACCCCTAGCCACAGCTCCAACTCCTGGCCCTAGGCCTACTCCTAGGTTTACACCGACACCCACCTCTTGCCCTATGCCTTCCCCAGCGCTACGCCTACCGCTCTCACTAGCCCTAGATCGGGCCCTAGACCAACGCCCAGTGCTCACTCTAGTCCGAGGCCTAGCACTTGCCCGTCGCTGACCAGTACACCTTGCCCTACCGTTAGCCAGAGGACCTACCCGTGTCCTACGGAATCTCCCTGGACGCACTCTTAGCCACACCCGAATCCAGCCCTACACCTGTTTCAAGTCCTAGGACTAAACGGAGACCTCCCGTGAAACCTACCCCTAGCCCTCGGCCAACCCCTACCACTACCACTAATCCTAGGCCTAACATGAGCCGTAACACTAACACTGCCCGTAGGCCTCTGCCAACGACTACCCCTTCACCTAACCCTACCCAGAGAACTCCCCCTCGCCCTAGGCCTACGCCTAGCACTACCTCCAATCCTACCCCTACACCTGGCCCTACAGCTACCCATACCCATAGGCCCAACCCCATCCCTACCCCTAGCCACAGCTCCAACTCCTGGCCCTAGGCATACTCCTAGGTTTACACTGACACCCACCTCTTGCCCTATGCCTACCCCAGTGCTACGCCTACCGCTCCCACTAGCCCTAGCTCGGACCCTAGACAAACGCCAAGTGCTCACTCTAGTCCGAGGCCTAGCACTTGCCCGTCAACGACCAGTACACCTTGCCCTACCGTTAGCCAGAACACTAACCTGTGTCCCACGAAATCACACTGTACCCACCCTTAGCCACACCCGAAACCCGCCCTACACCTGTTCCGAGTCCTAGGACTAACCGGAGTCCTCCCGTGACACATACCCCTAACCCTCAGCCAACCCCTACCACTACCACTAATCCTAGGCCTAACATGAGCCCTAACACTAACACTGCCCGTGGGCCTCTGCCAACAACTAGCCCTTCACCTTAGCCTACCCCGATCACTCCCCCTCGCCCTAGGCCTATGCCTAGCACTACCTCTAGTCCTAACCCTACCCCTGGCCCTAAAGCTACACCTAACCATAGGCCCACCCCCATCCGTACCCCTAGCCACAGCTCCAACTCCTGGCCCTAGGCCTACTCCTAGGTTTACCCCGACACCCACCTCTTGCCCTATGACTACCACAGCGGTACGCCTACAGCTCCCAATAGCCCTAGCTCGGGCCCTAGACCAACGCCCAGTGCTCACTCTAGTCCGAGGCCTAGCACTTAATCGTCGCCGACCAGTACACTTTGCCCTACCATTAGCCAGAGCACTAACCCGTGTCCTACGGAATCGCCCTGGACCCACCCTTAGCCACAACCGAATCCAGCCCTACACCTGTTCCGAGTCCTAAAACTAAACGGAGCCCTCCCGTGACACCTACCCCTAGCCCTCGGCCTACCCCTACAACTACCACTAATCCTAGGCCTAACATGAGCCCTAACACTAACACTGCCCGTGGGCCTCTGCCAACCACTAGCACTTCACCTAACCCTACCCCGAGCACTCCCCCTCGCCCTAGGCCTACGCCTAGCACTACCTCTAGTCCTACCCCTACCCCTGGCCCTATAGCTACCCCTAACCATAGGCCCACCCCCATCCCTACCCCCAGCCACAACTCCAAATCCTGGCCCTAGGCCTACTCCTAGGTTTACCCCGACACCCACCTCTTGCCCTATGCCTAACCCAGCGCTACGCCTACCCCTTCCACTAGCCCTATATCAGGCCCTAGACCAACGCCCAGTGCTCATTCTAGTCCGAGGCCTAGCACTTGCCCGTCGCCGACCAGTACACCTTGCCCTACCGTTAGCCAGAATACTAACCTGTGTCCCACGAAATCACCCTGGACCCACCCTTAGGCACACCCGAATCCAGCCCTACAGCTGTTCCGACCCTAGGACTAACCGCAGTTTTCCCGTGACACCTACCTTTAGCCCTCGGCAAACCCCTACCACTACCACTAATCCTAGGCCTAACATGAGCCCTAACACTAACAATGCCCGTGGGCCTCTGCCAACCACTAGCACTTCACCTAACCCTACCCCGAGCATTCACCCTCGCCCTAGGCCTACGCCTAACACTACCTCTAGTCCTACCCCTACCCCTGGCCCTACAGCTACCCCTAACCATAGGCCCACCCCCATTACTACCCCTAGCCACAGTTCCATCTCCTGCCCCTAGGCCTACTCCTAGGTTTACCCCTACACCCACCTCTTGCCCTATGCGTACCCCAGCTCTACGCCTACCGCTCCCAGTAGCCCTAGCTCGGGCCCTAGACCAACTCCCAGTGCTCACTCTAGTCCGAGGCCTAGCACTTGCCCGTCGCGGACCAGTACACCATGCCCAACCGTTAGCCAGAACACTAACCTGTGTCCCACGAAATCACACTGTACCCACCCTTAGCCACACCCGAAACCAGCCCTACACATGCTCCGAGTCCTAGGACTAACCAGAGTCCTTTCGTGACACATACCCCTAACCCTCAGCCAAACCCTACCACTACCACTAATCCTAGGCCTAACATGAGCCCTAACATAACACTGCCCGTGGGCCTCTGCCAACCACTAGTCCTTCACCTAATCCTACCCCGAGCACTCCCCCTCGCCCTAGGCCTACGCCTAGCACTACCTCTAGTCCTATCCCTACCCCTGGCCCTACAGCTACCCCTAGCCATAGGCCCACCCCCATCACTACCCCTAGCCACAGCTCCAACGCCTGGCCCTAGGCCTACTCCTAGGTTTACCCCGACAACGACCTCTTGCCCTATGCCTACCCCACCGCTACACCTACCACTGCCAGTAGCCCTAGCTCGGGCCCTAGACCAACGCTCAGTGCTCACTCTAGTCCGAGGCCTAGCACTTGCCCGTCGCCGACCAGTACACCTTGCCCTACCGTTAGCGAGAGCACTAACCCGTGTCCTACGGAATCACCCTGGACCCACCCTTAGCAACACCCGAATCCAGCCCTACACCTGTTCCGAGTCCTAGGACTAAACGGAGCCCTCCCGTGACACCTACCCCTAGCCCTCGGCCAACCCCTACCACTACCACTAATCCTAGGCCTAACATGAACCCTAACACTAACACTGCCCGTGGGCCTCTGCCAACCACTAGCACTTCACCTAACCCTACCCCGAGCACTCCCCCTCGCCCTAGGCCTACGCCTAGCACTACCTCTAGTCCTACCCCTACCCCTGGCCCTACAGCTACCCCTAACCATAGGCCCACTCCCATCACTACCCCTAGCCACAGTTCCATCTCCTGCCCCTAGGCCTACTCCTAGGTTTACCCCTACACCCACCTCTTGCCCTATGCGTACCCCAGCTCTACGCCTACCGCTCCCAGTAGCCCTAGCTCGGGCCCTAGACCAACACCCAGTGCTCACTCTAGTCCGAGGCCTAGCACTTGCCCGTCACCGACCAGTACACCTTGCCCTACCGTTAGCCAGAGCACTAACCCGTGTCCTACGGAATCACCCTGGACCCACCCTTAGCCACACCCGAATCCAGCCCTACACCTGTTCAGAGAACTAGGACTAAACGGAGCCCTCCCGTGACACCTACCCCTAGCCCTCGGCCAAACAATACCACTACCACTAATCCTAGGCCTAACATGAGCCCTAACACTAACACTGCCTGTGGGCCTCTGCCAACCACTAGCACTTCACCTAACCCTACCCCGAGCACTCACCCTGGCCCCAGGCCTACGCCTAGCACTACTTCTAGTTTTAGCCCTACCCCTGGCCCTACATCTACCCCTAACCATAAGACCACCCTCATCCCTACCCCTAACCAAAGCTCCAACTCCTGGCCCTAGGCCTACTCCTGGGTTTACCCCGACACCCACCTCTTGCCCTATGCCTACCCCAGCGCTACGCCTACCGCTCCCTCTAGCCCTAGCTCGGGCCCTAGACCAACGCCCAGTGCTCACTCTAGTCCGAGGCCTAGCACTTGCCCGTCGCGGACCAGTACACCATGCCCTACCGTTAGCCAGAACACTAACCTGTGTCCCACGAAATCACACTGTACCCACCCTTAGCCACACCCGAAACCAGCCCTACAGATGCTCCGAGTCCTAGGACTAACCAGAGTCCTTTCGTGACACATACCCCTAACCCTCAGCCAACCCCTACCACTACCACTAATCCTAGGCCTAACCTGAACCCTAACACTAACACTGCCCGTGCGCCTCTGCCAACCACTAGCCCTTTACCTAACCCTACACCGAGCACTCCCCCTCGCCCTAGGCCTACGCGTAGCACTACCTCTAGTCCTAACCCTACCCCTAGCCCTACAGCTACACCTAACCATAGGCCCACCCCCATCCCTACTTCTAGCCACAGCTCCAATTCCTGGCCCTAGGCCTACTCTTAGGTTTACCCTGACACCCACCTCTTGCCCTATGTCTACCACAGCGCTACGCCTACCGCTCCCACTAGCCCTAGCTCGGGCCCAGACCAACGCCCAGTGCTCACTCTAGTCCAAGGCCTAGCACTTGACCGTCGCCGACCAGTACACTTTGCCCTACCGTTAGCCAGAGCACTAACCCGTGTCCTACGGAAAAACCCTGGACACACCCTTAGCCACACCCGAATCCAGCCCTACACCTGTTCCGAATCCTAGGACTAAACGGAGCCCTCCTTTGACACCTACCCCTAGCCCTCGACCAACCTCCACCACTACCACTAATCCTAGGCCTAACATGAGCCCTAACACTAACACTGCCCGTGGGCCTCTGCCAACCACTAGCACTTCACCTAACCCTACCCCGAGCACTCCCTTTCGCCCTAGGCCTACGCCTAGCGCTACCTCTAGTCCTACCCCTACCCTGGCCCTACAGCTACCCCTAACCATAGGCCCACCCCCATCACTACCCCTAACCACACCTCCAACTTCTGGCTTTAGGACTACTCCTAGGTTTACCCCGACACCCACCTCTTACCCTATGCCTACCCCATCGCTACACCTACCACTCTCAGTAGCCCTAGCTCGGGCCCTAGACAAACACCCAGTGCTCACTCTAGTCCGAGGCCTAGCACTTGCCCGTCGCCGACCAGTACACCTTGCCCTACCGTTAGCCAGAGCACTAACCCGTGTTTACGGAATCACCCAGGACCCACCCTTAGCAACACCCGAATCCAGCCCTACACCTGTTCCGAGTCCCAAGACTATACGTAGCCCTCCCGTGACACCTACACCTAGCTCTCGGCCAACCTTTACCACTACCACTAATCCTAGGCCTAACATGATCCCTAACACTAACAATGCCCGTGGGCCTCTGCCAACCACTATCACTTCACCTAACCATACCCCCAGCACTCACCCTCGCCCTAGGCCTACTCCTAGCACTACCTCTAGTCCTACCCCTACCCCTGGCCCTACAGCTACCCCTAACCATAGGCCCACCCCCATTACTACCCCTAGCCACAGTTCCAACTCCTGCCCCTAGGCCTACTCCTAGTTTTACCCCGACACCCACCTCTTGCCCTATGCGTACCCCAGCGCTACGCCTACCGCTCCCAGTAGCCCTAGCTCGGGCCCTAGACCAACACCCAGTGCTCACTCTAGTCCGTGGCCTAGCACTTGCCCGTCACCGACCAGTACACCTTGCCCTACCGTTAGTCAGAGCACTAACCCGTGTCCTACGGAAAAACCCTGGACCCACCCTTAGCCACACCCGAATCCAGCCCTACACCTGTTCCGAGTCCTAGGACTAACCGCAGTTTTCCCGTGACACCTACCTTTAGCCCTCGGCAAACCCCTACCACTACCACTAATCCTAGGCCTAACATGAGCCCTAACACTAACACTGCCCGTGGGCCTCTACCAACCACTGGCCCTTCACCTAACCCTACCCCGAGCACTCCCCCTCGCCCTAGGCCTACGCCTAGCACTACCTCTAGTCCTAAACCTACCCCTGGCCCTACAGCTACACCTAACCATAGGCCCACCCCCATCACTACCCCTAGCCACAGCTCCAACTCCTGGCCCTAGGCCTACTACTAGGTTTACCCCGACACCCACCTCTTGCCCTATGCCTACCACAGCGCTACGCCTACCGCTCCCACTAGCCCTAGCTCGGGCCCTAGACCAACGCCCAGTGCTCACTCTAGTCCGAGGCCTAGCACTTGACCGTCGCCGACCAGTACACTTTGCCCTACCGTTAGCCAGAGCACTAACCCGTGTTAACGGAATCACCCTGGACCCACCCTTAGCAACACCCGAATCCAGCCCTACACCTGTTCCGAGTCCTAAGACTATACGTAGCCCTCCCGTGACACCTACACCTAGCTCTCGGCCAACCTTTACCACTACCACTAATCCTAGGCCTAACATGATCCCTAACACTAACAATGCCCGTGGGCCTCTGCCAACCACTAGCACTTCACCTAACCCTACCCCCAGCACTCACCCTCGCCCTAGGCCTACGCCTAGCACTACCTCTAGTCCTACCCCTACCCCTGGCCCTACAGCTACCCCTAACCATAGGCCCACCCCCATTACTACCCCTAGCCACAGTTCCAACTCCTGCCCCTAGGCCTACTCCTAGGTTTACCCCTACACCAACCTCTTGCCCTATGCGTACCCCAGCGCTACGCCTACCGCTCCCAGTAGCCCTAGCTCAGGCCCTAGACCAACACCCAGTGCTCACTCTAGTCCGAGGCCTAGCACTTGCCCGTCACCGACCAGTACACCTTGCCCTACCGTTAGCCAGAGCACTAACCCGTGTCCTACGGAATCACCCTGGACCCACCCTTAGCCACACCCGAATCCAGCCCTACACCTGTTCCGAGTCCTAGGACTAACCGCAGTTTTCCCGTGACACCTACCTTTAGCCCTCGGCAAACCCATACCACTACCACTAATCCTAGGCCTAACATGAGCCCTAACACTAACACTGCCCGTGGGCCTTTGCCAACCACTAGCCCTTCACCTAACCCTACCCCGAGCACTCCCCCTCGCCCTAGGCCTACGCCTAGCACTACCTCTAGTCCTACCCCTACCCCTGGCCCTACAGCTACCCCTAACCATAGGCCCACCCCCATCCCTACCCCTAGCCACAGCTCCAATTCCTGGCCCTAGGCCTACTCCTAGGTTTACCCCGACCCCCACCTCTTGCCATATGCCTACCCCAGCGCTACACCTAGCACTCCCAGTAGCCCCAGCTCGGGCCCTAGACCAACGCCCAGTGCTCACTCTAGTCCGAGGCCTAGTACTTGCCCGTCACCGACCAGTACACCTTGCCCTACCGTTAGCCAGAGCACTAACCCGTGTCCTAGGGAATCACCGTGGACCCACCCTTAGCCACACCTGAATCCAGCCTTACACCTGTTTCATGTCCTAGGACTAAACGGAGCCCTCCCGTGAAACCTACCCCTAGCCCTCGGCCAACCCCTACCACTACCACTAATACTAGGCCTAACATGAGCCCTAAAACTAACACTGCCCGTAGGCCTCTGCCAACCACTAGCCCTTCCCTAACCCTACCCAGAGCACTCCCCCTCGCCCTAGGTCTACGCGTAGCACTACCTCCAATCCTCCACCTACCCCTGGCCCTACAGCTACCCCTACCCATAGGCCCACCCCCATGCCTACCCCTAGCCACAGCTCCAACTCCTGGCCCTAGGCCTACTCCTAGGTTTACACCGACACCCACCTCTTGCACTATGCCTACTTCAGCGCTACGCCTACAGCTCCCACTATCCCTAGCTCGGGCCCTAGACCAACGCCCAGTGCTCACTCTAGTCCGAGGCCTAGCACTTGCCCGTTGCCGACCAGTACACCTTGCCCTACCGTTAGCCAGAACACTGACCTGTGTCCCACGAAATCACACTGTACCCACCCTTAACCACACCCGAAACCAGCCCTACACCTGTTCCGAGTCCTAGGATTAACCGGAGTCCTCCCGTGACACATACCCCTAACCCTCGGCCAACCCCTACCACTACCACTAATCCTAGGCCTAACATTAGCCCTAACACTAACACTGCCCGTGGGCCTCTGCCAACCACTAGCCCTTCACCTAACCCTACCCCGAGCACTCCCCTTCGCCCTAGGCCTACGCCTAGCACTACCTCTAGTCCAAAACCTACCCCTGGCCCTACAGCTACACCTAACCATAGGCCCACCCCCATCACTACCCTTAGCCACAGCTCCAACTCCTGGCCCTAGGCCTACTATTAGGTTTACCCCGACACCCACCTCTTGCCCTATGCCTACCACAGCACTACGCCTACCGCTCCCACTAGCCCTAGCTCGGGCCCTAGACCAACGCCCTACACCTGTTCCGAGTCCTAGGACTAAACGGAGCCCTCCCGTGACACCTACCCCTAGCTCTCGGCCAACCCCTACCACTACCACTAATCCTAGGCCTAACATGAGCCCTAACACTAACAATGCCCTTAGGCCTCTGCCAAACACTAGCTCTTCACCTAACCCTACCCAGAGCACTCCCCCTCGTTCTAGGCCAACGCCTAGCACTACCTCTAGTCCTACCCCTACCCCTGGCCCTACAGCTACCCCTACCCATAGGCCCACCCCCATCCCTACCCCTAGCCACAGCTCCAACTCCTGGCCCTAGGCCTACTCCTAGGTTTACCCCGACACCCACCTCTTGCCCTATGCCTACCCCAGCGCTACGCCTACCGCTCCCACTAGCCCTAGCTCGGGCCCTAGACCAACGCCCAGTGCTCATTCTAGTCCGAGGCCTAGCACTTGCTTGTCGCCGAACAGTACACTTTGCCCTACCGTTAGCCAGAACACTAACCTGTGTCCCACGAAATCACCCTGGACCCACCCTTATCCACACCCGAATCCAGCCCTACACCTGTTCCGAGTCCTAGGACTAACAGGAGTTTTCCCGTGATACCTACCTTTAGCCCTCGGCAAACCCCTACCACTACCACTAATCCTAGGCCTAACATGAGCCCTAACACTAACACTGCCCGTGGGCCTCTGCCAACCACTAGCACTTCACCTAACCCTACCCCGAGCACTCCCCCTCGCCCTAGGCCTACGCCTAGCACTACCTCTAGTCCTACCCCTACCACTGGCCCTACAGCTACTCCTAACCATAGGCCCACCCCCATCCCTACCCCTAGCCGCAGCTCCAACTTTTGGCCCTAGGCCTACTCCTAGGTTTAACCCGACACCCACTTCTTGCCCTATTCCTACCCCAGCGCTACGCCTAACGCTGCCACTAGCCCTAGCTCGGGCCCTAGACCAACACCCAGTGTTCACTATAGTTTGAAACCCAGCATTTGCCCGTCCCCGACCAGTACACCTTGCCCTACCGTTAGCCAGAGCACTAACCCTTGTCCTACGGAATCACTCTGGACCCACCCTTAGCCCCCCCGGAATCCAGTTCTACAACTGTTCTTAGACCTAGGACTAAACGGAGCCGTCCCTTGACACCTACCCCTAGCCCTCGGCCAACCCCTACCACTACCACTAATCCTAGGCCTAACATGAGCCCGAACACTAACACTGCCCGTAGGCCTCTGCCAACCACTAGCCCTTCACCTAAACCTACCCAGAGCACACCCCCTCGCCCTAAACCTACGCCTAGCACTACCTCCAATCCTACCCCTACCCCTGGCCCTACAGCTACCCCTACCCATAGGCCCACTCCCATCCCTACCCCTAGCCACAGCTCCAACTCCTGGCCCTAGGCCTACTCCTAGGTTTAGCCCGACACCCACCTCTTGCCCTATGCCTACCCCAGCGCTACGCCTACCGCTCCCAGTAGCCCTAGCTCGGGCCCTAGACCAACGCCCAGTGCTCACTCTAGTCCGAGGCCTACCACTTGCCCGTCGCCGACCAGTACACCTTGCCCTACCGTTAGCCAGAACACTAACCTGTGTCCCACGAAATCACACTGTTCCCACCCTTAGCAACACCCGAAACCAGCCCTACACCTGTTCCGAGTCCTAGGACTAAACGGAGCCCTCCCGTTACACCTACCCCTAGCCCGAGGCCAACCCCTACCACTACCTCTAATCCTAGGCCTAACATGAGCCTTAACACTAACAATACCCGTGAGCCTCTGCCAACGACTAGCCCTTCACCTAACCCTACCCGAGCACTCTCCCTCGCCCTAGGTCTACGCCTAGCACTACCTCTAGTTTTACCCCTACCCCTGGCCCTACAGCTACCCCTAACCATAGGCCCACCCCCATCCCTACCCCTAGCCACAGCTCCAACTCCTGGCCCTAGGCCTACTCCTAGGTTTACCCCGACACTGACCTCTTGCCCTATGCCTGCCCCAGCAATACACCTACCACTCCCAGTAGCCCTAGCTCGGGCCCTAGACCAACGCTCAGTGCTCACTCTACTCCGAGGCCTAGCACTTGCCCGTCGCCGACCAGCAACCCTTGCCCTACCGTTAGCCAGAGCACTAACCCATGTCCTGCGGTATCACCCTGGACCCACCCTTAGCCACACCCGAATCCAGCCCTACACCTGTTCCGAGTCCTAGGACTAAACGATGCCCTCCCGTGACACCTACCCCTAGCCCTCGGCCAACCCCTACCACTACCACTAATCCTAGGCCTAACATGAGCCCTAACACTAACAATGCCCGTGGGCCTCTGCCAACCACTAGCCCTTCACCTAACCCTACCCCGAGCACTCCCCCTCGCCCTAAGCCTACGCCTAACACTACCTCTAGTCCTACCCCTACCCCTGGCCCTACAGCTACCCCTAACCATAGGCCCACCCCCATCCCTACCCCTAGCTACAGCTCCAACTCCTTGCCCTAGGCCTACTCCTAGGTTTATCCAGACACCCACTTGTTGCCTTATGCGTACCTCAGCGCTACGCCTATTGCTCCCACTAGCCCTAGCTCGGGCCCTAAACCAACGCCCAGTGCTTACTCTAGTCCGAAGCCTAGCATTTGCCCGTCCCCGACCAGTACACCTGCCCTACCGTTAGCCAGAGCACTAACCCGTGTCCTATGGAATCTCCCTGGACCCACACTTAGCCACACCCGAATCCAGCCCTACACCTGTTCCGAGTCCTAGGACTAACCGGAGTTTTCCCGTGACACCAACCTTTAGCCCTTGGCAAACCCCTACCACTACCACTAATCCTAGGCCTAACATGAGCCCTAACACTAACACTGCCCGTGGGCCACTGCCAACCACTAGCACTTCACCTAACCCTACCCCGAGCACTCCCCCTTGCCCTAGGCCTACGCCTAGCACTACCTCTAGTCCTACCCCTATCCCTGCCCCTACAGCTACCCCTACCCATAGGCCCATCCCCATCCCTACCCCTAGCCAAAGCTCCAACTCCTGGCCCTAGGCCTACTCCTAGGTTTACCCCGACACCCACCTCTTGCCCTATGCCTAACCCAGCGCTACGCCTACCGCTCCCACTAGCCCTAGATCAGGCCCTAGACCAACGCCCAGTGCTCATTCTAGTACGAGGCCTAGCACTTGCCCGTCGCCGACCAGTACACCTTGCCCTACCGTTAGCCAGAGCACTAATCCGTGTCCTACGGAATCACCCTGGACCCACCCTTAGCCACACCCGAATCCAGCCCTACACCTGTTCCGAGTCCTAAGACTATACGTAGCCCTCCCGTGAAACCTACCCCTAGCCCTCGGCCAACCCCTACCACTACCACTAATCCTAGGCCTAACATGAGCCCTAAAACTAACACTGCCCGTAGGCCTCTGCCAACCACTAGCCCTTCACCTAACCCTACCCAGAGCACTCCCCCTCGCCCTAGGTCTACGCCTAGCACTACCTCCAATCCTCCACCTACCCCTGGCCCTACAGCTACCCCTACCCATAGGCCCACCCCCATGCCTACCCCTAGCCACAGCTCCAACTCCTGGCCCTAGGCCTACTCCTAGGTTTACACCGACACCCACCTCTTGCACTATGCCTACTTCAGCGCTACGCCTACAGCTCCCACTATCCCTAGCTCGGGCCCTAGACCAACGCCCAGTGCTCACTCTAGTCCGAGGCCTAGCACTTGCCCGTCGCCGACCAGTACACCTTGCCCTACCGTTAGCCAGAACACTGACCTGTGTCCCACGAAATCACACTGTACCCACCCTTAACCACACCCGAAACCAGCCCTACACCTGTTCCGAGTCCTAGGATTAACCGGAGTCCTCCCGTGACACATACCCCTAACCCTCGGCCAACCCCTACCACTACCACTAATCCTAGGCCTAACATTAGCCCTAACACTAACACTGCCCGTGGGCCTCTGCCAACCACTAGCCCTTCACCTAACCCTACCCCGAGCACTCCCCCTCGCCCTAGGCCTACGCCTAGCACTACCTCTAGTCCTAAACCTACCCCTGGCCCTACAGCTACACCTAACCATAGGCCCACCCCCATCACTACCCTTAGCCACAGCTCCAACTCCTGGCCCTAGGCCTACTACTAGGTTTACCCCGACACCCACCTCTTGCCCTATGCCTACCACAGCACTACGCCTACCGCTCCCACTAGCCCTAGCTCGGGCCCTAGACCAACGCCCTACACCTGTTCCGAGTCCTAGGACTAAACGGAGCCCTCCCGTGACACCTACCCCTAGCTCTCGGCCAACCCCTACCACTACCACTAATTCTAGGCCTAACATGAGCCCTAACACTAACAATGCCCTTAGGCCTCTGCCAAACACTAGCTCTTCACCTAACCCTACCCAGAGCACTCCCCCTCGTTCTAGGCCAACGCCTAGCACTACCTCTAGTCCTACCCCTACCCCTGGCCCTACAGCTACCCCTACCCATAGGCCCACCCCCATCCCTACCCCTAGCCACAGCTCCAACTCCTGGCCCTAGGCATACTCCTAGGTTTACCCCGACACCCACCTCTTGCCCTATGCCTACCCCAGCGCTACGCCTACCGCTCCCACTAGCCCTAGCTCGGGCCCTAGACCAACGCCCAGTGCTCATTCTAGTCCGAGGCCTAGCACTTGCTTGTCGCCGAACAGTACACTTTGCCCTACCGTTAGCCAGAACACTAACCTGTGTCCCACGAAATCACCCTGGACCCACCCTTAGCCACACCCGAATCCAGCCCTACACCTGTTCCGAGTCCTAGGACTAACAGGAGTTTTCCCGTGATACCTACCTTTAGCCCTCGGCAAACCCCTACCACTACCACTAATCCTAGGCCTAACATGAGCCCTAACACTAACACTGCCCGTGGGCCTCTGCCAACCACTAGCACTTCACCTAACCCTACCCCGAGCACTCCCCCTCGCCCTAGGCCTACGCCTAGCACTACCTCTAGTCCTACCCCTACCACTGGCCCTACAGCTACTCCTAACCATAGGCCCACCCCCATCCCTACCCCTAGCCGCAGCTCCAACTTTTGGCCCTAGGCCTACTCCTAGGTTTAACCCGACACCCACTTCTTGCCCTATTCCTACCCCAGCGCTACGCCTAACGCTGCCACTAGCCCTAGCTCGGGCCCTAGACCAACAAACACCCAGTGTTCACTATAGTTTGAAACCCAGCATTTGCCCGTCCCCGACCAGTACACCTTGCCCTACCGTTAGCCAGAGCACTAACCCTTGTCCTACGGAATCACCCTGGACCCACCCTTAGCCACACCCGAATCCAGTTCTACAACTGTTCTTAGTCCTAGGACTAAACGGAGCCGTCCCTTGACACCTACCCCTAGCCCTCGGCCAACCCCTACCACTACCACTAATCCTAGGCCTAACATGAGCCCTAACACTAACACTGCCCGTAGGCCTCTGCCAACCACTAGCCCTTCACCTAAACCTACCCAGAGCACACCCCCTCGCCCTAAACCTACGCCTAGCACTACCTCCAATCCTACCCCTACCCCTGGCCCTACAGCTACCCCTACCCATAGGCCCACTCCCATCCCTACCCCTAGCCACAGCTCCAACTCCTGGCCCTAGGCCTACTCCTAGGTTTAGCCCGACACTCACCTCTTGCCCTATGCCTACCCCAGCGCTATGCCTACCGCTCCCAGTAGCCCTAGCTCGGGCCCTAGACCAACGCCCAGTGCTCACTCTAGTCCGAGGCCTACCACTTGCCCGTCGCCGACCAGTACACCTTGCCCTACCGTTAGCCAGAACACTAACCTGTGTCCCACGAAATCACACTGTTCCCAAACTTAGCCACACCCGAAACCAGCCCTACACCTGTTCCGAGTCCTAGGACTAAACGGAGCCCTCCCGTTACACCTACCCCTAGCCCGAGGCCAACCCCTACCACTACCTCTAATCCTAGGCCTAACATGAGCCTTAACACTAACAATACCCGTGGGCCTCTGCCAACGACTAGCCCTTCACCTAACCCTACCCGAACACTCTCCCTCGCCCTAGGCCTACGCCTAGCACTACCTCTAGTTTTACCCCTACCCCTGGCCCTACAGCTACCCCTAACCATAGGCCCACCCCCATCCCTACCCCTAGCCACAGCTCCAAATCCTGGCCCTAGGCCTACTCCTAGGTTTACCCCGACACTGACCTCTTGCCCTATGCCTACCCCAGCACTACACCTACCACTCCCAGTAGCCCTAGCTCGGGCCCTAGACCAACGCTCAGTGCTCACTCGACTCCGAGGCCTAGCACTTGCCCGTCGCCGACCAGCAACCCTTGCCCTACCGTTAGCCAGAGCACTAACCCATGTCCTGCGGAATCACCCTGGACCCACCCTTAGCCACACCCGAATCCAGCCCTACACCTGTTCCGAGTCCTAGGACTAAACGATGCCCTCCCGTGACACCTACCCCTAGCCCTCAGCCAACCCCTACCACTACCACTAATCCTAGGCCTAACATGAGCCCTAACACTAACAATGCCCGTGGGCCTCTGCCAACCACTAGCCCTTCACCTAACCCTACCCCGAGCACTCCCCCTCGCCCTAAGCCTACGCCTAACACTACCTCTAGTCCTACCCCTACCCCTGGCCCTACAGCTACCCCTAACCATAGGCCCACCCCCATCCCTACCCCTAGCTACAGCTCCAACTCCTTGCCCTAGGCCTACTCCTAGGTTTATCCAGACACCCACTTGTTGCCTTATGCGTACCTCAGCGCTACGCCTATTGCTCCCACTAGCCCTAGCTCGGGCCCTAAACCAACGCCCAGTGCTTACTCTAGTCCGAAGCCTAGCATTTGCCCGTCCCCGACCAGTACACCTGCCCTACCGTTAGCCAGAGCACTAACCCGTGTCCTATGGAATCTCCCTGGACCCACACTTAGCCACACCCGAATCCAGCCCTACACCTGTTCCGAGTCCTAGGACTAACCGGAGTTTTCCCGTGACACCTACCTTTAGCCCTTGGCAAACCCCTACCACTACCACTAATCCTAGGCCTAACATGAGCCCTAACACTAACACTGCCCGTGGGCCTCTGCCAACCACTAGCACTTCACCTAACCCTACCCCGAGCACTCCCCCTCGCCCTAGGCCTACGCCTAGCACTACCTCTAGTCCTACCCCTATCCCTGCCCCTACAGCTACCCATACCCATAGGCCCATCCCCATCCCTACCCCTAGCCAAAGCTCCAACTCCTGGCCCTAGGCCTACTCCTAGGTTTACCCCGACACCCACCTCTTGCCCTATGCCTAACCCAGCGCTACGCCTACCGCTCCCACTAGCCCTAGATCAGGCCCTAGACCAACGCCCAGTGCTCATTCTAGTCCGAGGCCTAGCACTTGCCCGTCGCCGACCAGTACACCTTGCCCTACCGTTAGCCAGAGCACTAACCCGTGTCCTACGGAATCACCCTGGACCCACCCTTAGCCACACCCGAATCCAGCCCTACACCTGTTCCGAGTCCTAAGACTATACGTAGCCCTCCCGTGACACCTACCCCTAGCCCTCGGCCAACCCCTACCACTACCACTAATCCTAGGCCTAACATGAGCCCTAACACTAACAATGCCCGTGGGCCTCTGCCAACCACTAGCACGTCACCTAACCCTACCCCGAGCACTCCCCCTCGCCCTAGGCCTACGCCTAGCACTACCTCTAGTCCTACCCCTACCCCTGGCCCTCAGCTACACCTAACCATAGGCCCAACCCCATCCCTACGCCTAGTCACATCTCCAATTCCTGGCCCTAGGCCTACTCCTAGGTTTACCCCGACCCCCACCTCTTGCCCTATGCCTACCCCAGCGCTACACCTACCACTCCCAGTAGCCCTAGCTCGGGCCCTAGACCAACGCCCAGTGCTCACTCTAGTCCGAAGCCTAGCACTTGCCCATCGCCCACCAGTACACCTTGCCTTACCGTTAGCCAGAGCACTAACCAGTGTCCTACGGAATCACCCTGGACCCACCCTTAGCCACACCCGAATCCAGCCCTACACCTGTTCGTAGTCCTAGGACTAAACGGAGCCCTCCTTTGACACCTAACCCTAGCCCTCGGCCAACCCCCACCACTACCACTAATCCTAGGCCTAACATGAGCCCTAACACTAACAATGCCCGTGGGCCTCTGCCAACCACTAGCCCTTCACCTAACCCTACACCAAGCACTCCCCCTCGCCCAAGGCCTACGCCTAGCACTACCTCTAGTCCTACCCCTACCCCTGGCCCTACAGCTACAACTAACCATAGGCCCACCCACATCCCTACCCCTAGCCACAGCTCCAACCCTTGGCCCTAGGCCTACTCCTAGGTTTACCCCGACACCCACCTCTTGCCCTATGCCTACCCCAGCGCTACACCTACCGCTCCCACTAGCCCTAGCTCGGCCCTAGACCAACGCCCAGTCTCACTGTAGTCCGAGGCGTAGCACTTGCCCGTCGCCGACCAGTACACCTTGCCCTATTGTTAGCCAGAGCACTAACCCGTGTCCTACGGAATCAACCTGGACCCACCCTTAGCCACACCCGAATCCAGCCCTACACCTGTTCCGAGTCCTAGGACTAAACGGAGCCCTCCCGTGACACCTACCCCTAGCCCTCGGCCAACCCCTACCACTACCTCTAATCCTAGGCCTAACATGAGCCCTAACTCTAACAATACCCGTGGGCCTCTGCCAGCGACTAGCCCTTCACCTAACCCTACCCGAGCACTCCCCCTCGCCCTAGGCCTACGCCTAGCACTACCTCTAGTCCTACCCTTACCCCTGGCCCTACAGCTCCCCCTAACCTTAGGCACAGCCCCATCCCTACCCCTAGCCACAGCTCCAACTCCTGGCCCTAGGCCTACTCCTCGGTTTACCCCGACACCGACCTCTTGCCCTATGCCTACCCCAGCGCTACACTTACCACTCCCAGTAGCCCTACCTCGTGCCCTAGACCAACGCTCAGTGCTCACTCTACTCCGAGGCCTAGCAGTTGCCCGTCGACTACCAGAACACCTTGCCCTACCGTTAGCCAGAGCACTAACCCGAGTCCTGCGGAATCACTCTGGACCCACCCTTAGCCACACCCGAATCCAGCCCTACACCTGTTCCGAGTCCTAGGACTAAACGGAGCCCTCCCGTGACACCTACCCCTAGCCCTTGGCCAACCCCTACCACTACCACTAATCCTAGGCCTAAAATGAACTCTAACACTAACAATGACCTTGGGCCTCTGCCAACCACTAGCACTTCACCTAACCCTACCCCGAGCACTCCCCCTCGCCCTAGGCCTATGCCTAGCACTACCTCTAGTCCTACCCCTACCCCTGCCTCTACAGTTACCCCTACCCATAGGCCCACCCCCATCCCTACCCCTAGCCACAGCTCCAACTCCTGGCCCTAGGCCTACTCCTAGGTTTACCCTGACACCCACCTCTTGCCCTATGACTACCACAGCGCTACGCCTACCGCTCCCAATAACCCTAGCTCGGGCCCTAGACCAATGCCCAGTGCTCACTCTAGTCCGAGGCCTAGCACTTGCCCGTCGCCGACCAGTACACCTTGCCCTACTGTTAGCCAGAGCACTAACCCGTGTCCTACGGAATCACCCTGGACCCACCCTTAGCCACACCCGAATCGAGCCCTACACCTGTTCCGAGTCCTAGGACTAAACGGAGCCCTCCCGTGACACCTACCTTTAGCCCTCGGCCAACCCCTACCACTACCACTAATCCTAGGCCTAACATGAGCCCTAACACTAACAATACCCGTGGGCCTCTGCCAACGACTAGCCCTTCACCTAACCCTACCCCGAGCACTCTCCCTCGCCCTAGGCCTACGCCTAGCACTACCTCTAGTCCTACCCCTACCCCTGTCCCTACAGCTACCCCTACCCATAGGACCACCCCCATCCCTACCCCCAGCCACAGCTCCAACTCCTGACCCTAGGCCTACTCCTAGGTTTACCCCGACACCCACCTCTTTCCCTATGCCTAACCGAGCGCTACGACTACCGCTCCCACTAGCCCTAGATCAGGCCCTAGACCAACGCCCAGTGCTCATTCTAGTCCGAGGCCTAGCACTTGCCCGTCGCCGACCAGTACACCTTGTCCAACCGTTAGCCAGAACACTAACCTGTGTCCCACGAAATCACCCTGGACCCACCCTTAGGCACACCCGATTCCAGCCCTACACCTGTTCTGAGTCCTAGGACTAACCGGAGTTTTCCCGTGACACCTACCTTTAGCCCTCGGCAAACCCCTACCACTACCACTAATCCTAGGCCTAACATGAGCCCTAACACTAACACTGCTCGTGGGCCTCTGCCAACCACTAGCACTTTACCTAACCCTACCCCGAGCACTCCCCCTCGCCCTAGGCCTAAGCCTAGCACTACCTCTAGTCCTACCCCTACCCCTGGCCCTACAGCTACCCCTAACAATAGGCCCACCCCCATCCCTACCCCTAGCTACAGCTCCAACTCCTGGCCCTAGGCCTACTCCTAGGTTAACCCCGACACCCTCTTCTTGCCCTATGCCTACCCCAGCGCTACGCCTACCGCTCCCACTAGCCCTAGCTCGGGCCCTAGACCAACGCCCAGTGCTCACTCTAGTCCGAAGCCGAGCATTAGCCCGTCCCCGACCAGTACACCTGCCCTACCGTTAGCCAGAGCACTAACCCGGGTCCTACGGAATCTCCCTGGACCCACACTTAGCCACACTCGAATCCAGCCCTACACCTGATCCGAGTCCTAGGACTAAACGGAGCCCTCCCGTTACACCTACCCCTAGCCCTAGGCCAACCCCTAACACTACCTCTAATTCTAGGCCTAACATGAGCCCTAAAACTAACAATACACGTGGGCCTCTGCCAACGACTAGCCCTTCACCTAACCCTACCCGAGCACTCTCCCTCGCCCTAGGCCTACGCCTAGCACTACCTCTAGTTTTACTTCTACACCTGGCCCTACAGCTACCCCTAACCATAGGCCCACCCCCATCCCTACCCCTAGCCACAGCTCCAACTCCTGGCCCTAGGCCTACTCCTAGGTTTACCCCGACACCGACCTCTTGCCCTATGCCTACCCCAGCACTACATTTACCACTCCCAGTAGCCCTACTCGGGCCCTAGACCAACGCTCAGTGCTCACTCTACTCCGAGGCCTATCACTTGCCCGTCGCCGACCAGAACCCCTTGCCCTACCATTAGCCAGAGCACTAACCCGTGTCCTGCGGAATCACCCTGGACCCACCCTTAGCCACACCCGAATCCAGCCCTACACCTGTTCCGAGTCCTAGGACTAAACGGAGCCCTCTCGTGACACCTACCCCTAGCCCTCGGCCAACCCCTACCACTACCACTAATCCTAGGCCTAACATGAGCCCTAACACTAACAATGCCCGTGGGCCTCTGCCAACGACTAGCCCTTCACCTAACCCTACCCCGAGCACTCCCCCTCGCCCTAAGCCTACGCCTAGCACTACCTCTAGTCCTACCCCTACCCCTGGCCCTACAGCTACCCCTAACCATAGGCCAACCCCCATCCCTACCCCTAGCTACAGCTCCAACTCCTTGCCCTAGGCCTACTCCTAGGTTTATCCCGACACCCACTTGTTGCCCTATGCCTACCCCAGCGCTACGCCTACCGCTCCCACTAGCCCTAGCTCGGGCCCTAGACCAACGCCCAGTGCTCACTCTAGTCCGAAGCCTAGCATTTGCCCGTCCCCGACCAGTACACCTGCCCTTTTGATAGTTAGAGCACTAACCCGTGTCCTATGGAATCTCCCTGGACCGACACTTAGCCACACCCGAATCCAGCCCTACACCTGTTCCGAGTCCTAGGACTAACCGGAGTGTTCCCGTGACACCTACCTTTAGCCCTTGGCAAACCCCTACCACTACCACTAATCCTAGGCCTAACATGAGCCCTAACACTAACACTGCCCGTGGGCCTCTGCCAACCACTAGCACTTCACCTAACCCTACCCCGAGCACTCCCCCTCGCCCTAGGCCTACGCCTAGCACTACCTCTAGTCCTACCCCTATCCCTGCCCCTACAGCTACCCCTACCCATAGGCCCACCCCCATCCCTACCCCTAGCCAAAGCTCCAACTCCTGGCCCTAGGCCTAATCCTAGGTTTACCCCGACACCCACCTCTTGCCCTATGCCTACCCAGCGCTACACCTACCATTCTCAGTAGCCCTAGCTCGGGCCCTAGACCAACGCCCAGTGCTCACTCTAGTTCGAGGCCTAGCACTTGCTCGTCGCCGACCAGTACACCTTGCCCTACCGTTAGCCAGAGCACTAACCCGTGTCCTACGGAATCACCCTGGACCCACCCTTAGCCACACCCGAATCCAGCCCTACACCTGTTCCGAGTCCTAGGAGTAAACAGAGCCCTCCCTTGACACCTACCCCTAGCCCTCGGCCAACCCCTACCACTACCACTAATCCTAGGCCTAACATGAGCCCTAACACTAACACTGCCCGTAGGCCTCTGCCAACCACTAGCCCTTCACCTAACCCTACACAGAGAACTCCCCCTCGCCCTAGGCCTACGCCTAGCACTACCTCCAATCCTACACCTACCCCTGGCCCTACAGCTACCCCTACCCATAGGGCCACCCCCATCCCTACCCCTAGACACAGCTCCAACTCCTGGCTTTAGGGCTACTCCTAGGTTTACCCCGACACCCACCTCTTGCCCTATGCGTACCTCAGCGCTACGCCTACCGCTCCCAGTAGCCCTAGCTCGGGCCCTAGACCAACACCCAGTGCTCACTCTAGTCCGAGGCCTAGCACTTGCCGGTCACCGACCAGTACACCTTGCCCTACCGTTAGCCAGAGAACTAACCCGTGTCCTACGGAATCACCCTGGACCCACCCTTAGCCACACCCGAATCCAGCCCTACACCTGTTCCGAGTCCTAGGACTAAACGGAGCCCTCCCGTGACACCTACCCCTAGCCCTCGGCCAACCCCTACCACTACCTCTAATCCTAGGCCTAACATGAGCCCTAACACTAACAATACCCGTGGGCCTCTGCCAACGACTAGCCCTTCACCTAACCCTACCCGAGCACTCCCCCTCGCCCTAGGCCTACGCCTAGCACTACCTCTAGTCCTACCCTTACTCATGGCCCTACAGCTACCCCTAACCATAGGCACACCCCCATCCATACCCCTAGCCACAGCTCCAACTCCTGGCCCTAGGCCTACTCCTCGGTTTACCCCTACACCGACCTCTTGCCCTATGCCTACCCCAGCGCTACACCTACCACTCCCAGTAGCCCTACCTCGTGCCCTAGACCATCGCTCAGTGCTCACTCTACTCCGAGGCCTAGCAGTTGCCCGTCGCCGACCAGAACACCTTGCCCTACCGTTAGCCAGAGCACTAACCCGAGTCCTGCAGAATCACCCTGGACCCACCCTTAGCCACACCCGAATCCAGCCCTACACCTGTTCCGAGTCCTAGAACTAAACGCAGCCCTCCCGTGACACCTACCCCTAGCCCTCGGCCAACCCCTACCACTACCACTAATCCTAGGCCTAACATGAGCTGTAACACTAACAATGACCGTGGGCCTCTGCCAACCACTAGCACTTCACCTAACCCTACACCAAGCACTCCCCCTCGCCCAAGGCCTACGCCTAGCACTACCTCTAGTCCTACCCCTACCCCTGGCCCTACAGCTACAACTAACCATAGGCCCACCCACATCCCTACCCCTAGCCACAGCTCCAACTCCTGGCCCTAGGCCTACTCCTAGGTTTACCCCGACACCCACCTCTTGCCCTATGCCTACCCCAGCGCTACACCTACCGCTCCCACTAGCCCTAGCTCGGCCCTAGACCAACGCCCAGTCTCACTGTAGTCCGAGGCGTAGCACTTGCCCGTCGCCGACCAGTACACCTTGCCCTATTGTTAGCCAGAGCACTAACCCGTGTCCTACGGAATCAACCTGGACCCACCCTTAGCCACACCCGAATCCAGCCCTACACCTGTTCCGAGTCCTAGGACTAAACGGAGCCCTCCCGTGACACCTACCCCTAGCCCTCGGCCAACCCCTACCACTACCTCTAATCCTAGGCCTAACATGAGCCCTAACTCTAACAATACCCGTGGGCCTCTGCCAGCGACTAGCCCTTCACCTAACCCTACCCGAGCACTCCCCCTCGCCCTAGGCCTACGCCTAGCACTACCTCTAGTCCTACCCTTACCCCTGGCCCTACAGCTCCCCCTAACCTTAGGCACACCCCCATCCCTACCCCTAGCCACAGCTCCAACTCCTGGCCCTAGGCCTACTCCTCGGTTTACCCCGACACCGACCTCTTGCCCTATGCCTACCCCAGCGCTACACTTACCACTCCCAGTAGCCCTACCTCGTGCCCTAGACCAACGCTCAGTGCTCACTCTACTCCGAGGCCTAGCAGTTGCCCGTCGCCGACCAGTACACCTTGCCCTACTGTTAGCCAGATCACTAACCCGTGTCCTACGGAATCACCCTGGACCCACCCTTAGCCACACCCGAATCGAGCCCTACACCTGTTCCGAGTCCTAGGACTAAACGGAGCCCTCCCGTGACACCTACCTTTAGCCCTCGGCCAACCCCTACCACTACCACTAATCCTAGGCCTAACATGAGCCCTAACACTAACAATACCCGTGGGCCTCTGCCAACGACTAGCCCTTCACCTAACCCTACCCCGAGCACTCTCCCTCGCCCTAGGCCTACGCCTAGCACTACCTCTAGTCCTACCCCTACCCCTGTCCCTACAGCTACCCCTACCCATAGGACCACCCCCATCCCTACCCCCAGCCACAGCTCCAACTCCTGACCCTAGGCCTACTCCTAGGTTTACCCCGACACCCACCTCTTTCCCTATGCCTAACCGAGCGCTACGCCTACCGCTCCCACTAGCCCTAGATCAGGCCCTAGACCAACGCCCAGTGCTCATTCTAGTCCGAGGCCTAGCACTTGCCCGTCGCCGACCAGTACACCTTGTCCAACCGTTAGCCAGAACACTAACCTGTGTCGCACGAAATCACCCTGGACCCACCCTTAGGCACACCCGAATCCAGCCCTACACCTGTTCTGAGTCCTAGGACTAACCGGAGTTTTCCCGTGACACCTACCTTTAGCCCTCGGCAAACCCCTACCACTACCACTAATCCTAGGCCTAACATGAGCCCTAACACTAACACTGCTCGTGGGCCTCTGCCAACCACTAGCACTTTACCTAACCCTACCCCGAGCACTCCCCCTCGCCCTAGGCCTAAGCCTAGCACTACCTCTAGTCCTACCCCTACCCCTGGCCCTACAGCTACCCCTAACAATAGGCCCACCCCCATCCCTTCCCTAGCTACAGCTCCAACTCCTGGCCCTAGGCCTACTCCTAGGTTAACCCCGACACCCTCTTCTTGCCCTATGCCTACCCCAGCGCTACGCCTACCGCTCCCACTAGCCCTAGCTCGGGCCCTAGACCAACGCCCAGTGCTCACTCTAGTCCGAAGCCGAGCATTTGCCCGTCCCCGACCAGTACACCTGCCCTACCGTTAGCCAGAGCACTAACCCGTGTCCTACGGAATCTCCCTGGACCCACACTTAGCCACACTCGAATCCAGCCCTACACCTGATCCGAGTCCTAGGACTAAACGGAGCCCTCCCGTTACACCTACCCCTAGCCCTAGGCCAACCCCTAACACTACCTCTAATCCTAGGCCTAACATGAGCCCTAAAACTAACAATACCCGTGGGCCTCTGCCAACGACTAGCCCTTCACCTAACCCTACCCGAGCACTCTCCCTCGCCCTAGGCCTACGCCTAGCACTACCTCTAGTTTTACCCCTACACCTGGCCCTACAGCTACCCCTAACCATAGGCCCAACCCCATCCCTACCCCTAGCCACAGCTCCAACTCCTGGCCCTAGGCCTACTCCTAGGTTTACCCCGACACCGACCTCTTGCCCTATGCCTACCCCAGCACTACATTTACCACTCCCAGTAGCCCTACTCGGGCCCTAGACCAACGCTCAGTGCTCACTCTACTCCGAGGCCTATCACTTGCCCGTCGCCGACCAGAACCCCTTGCCCTACCGTTAGCCAGAGCACTAACCCGTGTCCTGCGGAATCACCCTGGACCCACCCTTAGCCACACCCGAATCCAGCCCTACACCTGTTCCGAGTCCTAGGACTAAACGGAGCCCTCTCGTGACACCTACCCCTAGCCCTCGGCCAACCCCTACCACTACCACTAATCCTAGGCCTAACATGAGCCCTAACACTAACAATGCCCGTGGGCCTCTGCCAACGACTAGCCCTTCACCTAACCCTACCCCGAGCACTCCCCCTCGCCCTAAGCCTACGCCTAGCACTACCTCTAGTCCTACCCCTACCCCTGGCCCTACAGCTACCCCTAACCATAGGCCAACCCCCATCCCTACCCCTAGCTACAGCTCCAACTCCTTGCCCTAGGCCTACTCCTAGGTTTATCCCGATACCCACTTGTTGCCCTATGCCTACCCCAGTGCTACGCCTACCGCTCCCACTAGCCCTAGCTCGGGCCCTAGACCAACGCCCAGTGCTCACTCTAGTCCGAAGCCTAGCATTTGCCCGTCCCCGACCAGTACACCTGCCCTTTTGATAGCCAGAGCACTAACCCGTGTCCTATGGAATCTCCCTGGACCGACACTTAGCCACACCCGAATCCAGCCCTACACCTGTTCCGAGTCTTGGACTAACCGGAGTGTTCCCGTGACACCTACCTTTAGCCCTTGGCAAACCCCTACCACTACCACTAATCCTAGGCCTAACATGAGCCCTAACACTAACACTGCCCGTGGGCCTCTGCCAACCACTAGCACTTCACCTAACCCTACCCCGAGCACTCCCCCTCGCCCTAGGCCTACGCATAGCACTACCTCTAGTCCTACCCCTATCCCTGCCCCTACAGCTACCCCTACCCATAGGCCCACCCCCATCCCTACCCCTAGCCAAAGCTCCAACTCCTGGCCCTAGGCCTACTCCTAGGTTTACCCCGACACCCACCTCTTGCCCTATGCCTACCCCAGCGCTACACCTACCATTCTCAGTAGCCCTAGCTCGGGCCCTAGACCAACGCCCAGTGCTCACTCTAGTTCGAGGCCTAGCACTTGCTCGTCGCCGACCAGTACACCTTGCCCTACCGTTAGCCAGAGCACTAACCCGTGTCCTACGGAATCACCCTGGACCCACCCTTAGCCACACCCGAATCCAGCCCTACACCTGTTCCGAGTCCTAGGACTAAACAGAGCCCTCCCTTGACACCTACCCCTAGCCCTCGGCCAACCCCTACCACTACCACTAATCCTAGGCCTAACATGAGCCCTAACACTAACACTGCCCGTAGGCCTCTGCCAACCACTAGCCCTTCACCTAACCCTACCCAGAGAACTCCCCCTCGCCCTAGGCCTACGCCTAGCACTACCTCCAATCCTACACCTACCCCTGGCCCTACAGCTACCCCTACCCATAGGCCCACCCCCATCCCTACCCCTAGCCACAGCTCCAACTCCTGGCTTTAGGGCTACTCCTAGGTTTACCCCGACACCCACCTCTTGCCCTATGCGTACCTCAGCGCTACGCCTACCGCTCCCAGTAGCCCTAGCTCGGTCCCTAGACCAACACCCAGTGCTGACTCTAGTCCGAGGCCTAGCACTTGCCGGTCACCGACCAGTACACCTTGCCCTACCGTTAGCCAGAACACTAACCTGTGTCCCACGAAATCACCCTGGACCCACCCTTAGCCACACCCGAAACCAGCCCTACAACTGTTCCGAGTCCTAGGACTAACCGGAGTCCTCCCGTGACACCTACCACTAGCCCTCGGCCAACCCCTACCACTACCACTAATCCTAGGCCTAACATGAGCCCTAACACTAACACTGCCCGTGAGCCTCTGCCAACCACTAGCCTTTCCCCTAACCCTACCCCGAGCACTAGCCCTCGCCCTAGGTCTAAGCCTAGCACTACCTCTAGTCCTACCCCTACCCCTGGCCCTACAGCTACCCCTACTCATAAGCCCACCCCCATCACTAGCCCCTAGCCACAGCTCCAACTCCTGGCGCTAGGCCTACTCCTAGGTTTACACCGACACCCACCTCTTGACCTATGCGTACCCCAGCGCTACGCCTCCGCTCCCAGTAGCCCTAGCTCGGCCCTAGACCAACGCCCAGTGCTCACTCTAGTCCAAGGCCTAGCATTTGCCCGTCCCCGACCAGTACACCTTTCCCTACCGTTAGCCAGAGCACTAACCCTTGTCCTACAGAATCACCCTGGACCCACCCTTAGCCACACCCGAATCCAGGCCTACACCTGTTCCGAGTCCTAGGACTAAACGGAGCCCTCTCGTGACACCTACCCCTAGCCCTCGGCCAACCCCTACCACTAACACTAATCCTAGGCCTAACATGAGCCCTAACACTATCAATGCCAGTGGGCCTCTGCCAACCACTAGCCCTTCACCTAACCCTACCCCGAGCACTCCCCCTCGCCCTAGGCCTACGCCTAGCACTACCTCTAGTCCTACCCCTACCTTTGGCCCTACAGCTACCCCTAACCATAGGCCCACCCCCATCCCTACCCCTAGCCACAGTTCCAACTCCTAGCCCTAGGCCTACTCCTAGGTTTACCCCGACACCCACCTCTTGCCCTATGCCTACCCCAGCGCTACGCCTACCGCTCACAGTAGCCTAGCTAGGGCCCTAGACCAACGCCCAGTGCTCACTCTAGTCCGAAGCCTAGCATTTGCCCGTCCCGGACCAGTACACCTTGCTCTACCGTTAGCCAGAACACTAACCTGTGTCCCACGAAATCACCCTGGACCCACCCTTAGCCACACCCGAAACCAGCCCTACAACTGTTCCGAGTCCTAGGACTAACCGGAGTCCTCCCGTGACACCTACCACTAGCCCTCGGCCAACCCCTACCACTACCACTAATCCTAGGCCTAAAATGAGCCCTAACACTAACACTGCCCGTGGGCCTCTGCCAACCACTAGCCTTTCCCCTAATCCTACCCCGAGAACTACCCCTCGCCCTAGGCCTAAGCCTAGCACTACCTCTAGTCCTACCCCTACCCCTGGCCCTACAGCTACCCCTACTCATAAGCCCACCCCCATCAATACTCCTAGCCACAGCTCCAACTCCTGGCCCTAGGCCTACTCCTAGGTTTACACCGACACCCACCTCTTGCCCTATGCCTACCCCAGCGCTACGCCTCCGCTCCCAGTAGCCCTAGCTCGGCTCTAGACCAACACCCAGTGCTCACTCTAGTCCAAGGCCTAGCATTTGCCCGTCCCCGACCAGTACACCTTTCCCTACCGTTAGCCAGAGCACTAACCCGTGTCCTACAGAATCACCCTGGACCCACCCTTAGCCACACCCGAATCCAGCCCTACACCTGTTCCGAGTCCTAGGACTTAACGGAGCCCTCTCGTGACACCTACCCCTAGCCCTCGGCCAACCCCTACCAATAACACTAATCCTAGGCCTAACATGAGCCCTAACACTATCAATGCCAGTGGGCCTCTGCCAACCACTAGCCCTTCACCTAACCCTACCCCGAGCACTCCCCCTCGCCCTAGGCCTACGCCTAGCACTACCTCTAGTCCTACCCCTACCTTTGGCCCTACAGCTACCCCTAACCATAGGACCACCCCCATCCCTACCCCTAGCCACAGCTCCAACTCCTGGCCCTAGGCCTACTCCTAGGTTTACCCCGACACCCACCTCTTGCCCTATGCCTACCCCAGCGCTACGCCTACCGCTCACAGTAGCTCTAGCTCGGGCCCTAGACCAACGCCCAGTGCTCACTCTAGTCCGAAGCCTAGCATTTGCCCGTCCCCGACCAGTACACCTTGCCCTACCATTAGCCAGAACACTAACCTGTGTCCCACGAAATCACCCTGGACCCACGCTTAGCCACACCCGAAACCAGCCCTACAACTGTTCCGAGTCCTAGGACTAACCGGAGTCCTCCCGTGACACCTACCACTAGCCCTCGGCCAACCCCTACCACTACCACTAATCCTAGGCCTAACATGAGCCCTAACACTAACACTGCCCGTAGGCCTCTGCCAACAACTAGTCCTTCATCTAACCTTACCCCGAGCACTCCCCCTCGCCCTAGGCTTACGACTAGCACTACATCTAGTCTTACCCCTACCCCTGGCCCTACAGCTACCCCTAACCATAGGCCCACCCCAATCCCTACCCCTAGCCACAGCTCCAAATCCTGGCCCTAGGCCTACTCCTAGGTTTACCCCGTCACCCACCTCTTGCCCTATGCCTACCCCAGCGCTACGCCTACAGCTCCCACTAGCCCTAGCTTGGGCCCTAGACCAATGCCCAGTGCTCATTCTAGTCCGAAGCCTAGCATTTGCCCGTCCCCGACCAGTACACCTTGCCCTACCGTTAGCCAGAGCACAAACCCGTGTCCTAGGGAATCACCCTGGACCCACCCTTAGCCACACCCGAATCCAGCCCTACACCTGTTCTGAGTCCTAGGACTAAACGGAGCCCTCCCGTGACATCTAAACCTAGCCCTCGGCCAACCCCTACCACTACCACTAATCCTAGGCCTAACATGAGAACTAACATTAACACTGCCCGTGAGCCTCTGCCAACCACTAGCCTTTCCCCTAATCCTACCCCGAGCACTAACCCTCGCCTTAGTCCTACGCCTAGCACTACCTCTAGTCCTACCCCTACCCGTGGCCCTACAGCTACCCCTACCCATAGGCCCACCCCCATCCCTACCCCTAGCCACAGCTTTAACTCCTGGCCATAGGCCTACTCCTAGGTTTACCCAGACACCCACCTCTTGCCCTATGCCTACCCCAGCGCTACGCCTACCGCTCACAGTAGCCCTAGCTCGGGCCCTAGACCAACGCCCAGTGCTCACTCTAGTGCGAAGCCTAGCATTTGCCCGTCCCCGACCAGTACACCTTGCCCTACCATTAGCCAGAGCACTAACCCTTGTCCTATGGAATCAACCTGGACCCACCCTAAGCCACACCCGAATCCAGCCCTACACCTGTTTCAAGTCCTAGGACTAATGGAGCCATCCCGTTACACCTACCCCTAGCCCTCGTCCAACCCCTACCACAACCACTAATCTTAGGCCTAACATGAGCCCTAACACTAACACTGCCCGTAGGCCTCTGCCAACCACTACACCTTCACCTAATACCCAGAGCACTCCCCCTCGCCCTAGGCCTACGCCTAGCACTACCTCTAGTCCTACCCCTACCCATAGCCCTACAGCTACCCCTACACATAGGCCCACCCCCATTCCTACCCCTAGCCACAGCTCCAACTCCTGGCCGAAGCCCTACTCCTAGGTTTACCCCGACACCCACCTCTTGCCCTATGCCTACCCCAGCGCTACGCCTACCAATCTTAATAACCCTAGCTCGGGTCCTAGACCAACGCCCAGTGCTCACTCTAGTCCGAGGCCTAGCACTTCCCCGTCGCCGACCAGTACACCTTGCCCTACCATTAGCTAGAACACTAACCTGTGACCCACGAAATCACCCTGTACCCACCCTTAGCCACACCCGAAACCAGCCCTACACCTGTTCGGAGTCCTAGGACTAACCGGAATCCTCCCGTGAAACCTACCCCTAACCCTCGGCCAACCCATACCACTACCACTAATCCTAGGCCTAACATGAGCCCTAACACTAACACTGCCCGTGGGCCTCTGCCAACCACTAGCCCTTCACCTAATCCTACCCCGAGCACTACCCCTCGCCCTAGGCCTACGCCTAGCACTACCTCTAGTCCTACCCCTATTCCTGGCCCTACAGCTACCACTAACCATAGGCCCACCCCAATCCGTACCCCTAGCCACAGCTCCAACTTTTGGCCCTAGGCCTACTCCTAGGTTTACCCCGACACCCACCTCTTGCCCTATGCCTACCCCAGCGCTACGCCTCCGCTCCCACTAGCCCTAGCTCGGCCCTAGACCAACGCCAAGTGCTCACTCTAGTCCAAGGCCTAGCATTTTCCCGTCCTTGACCAGTACACCTTTCCCTACCGTTAGCCAGAGCACTAACCCGTGTCCTACAGAATCACCCTGGACCCACCCTTAGCCACACCCGAATCCAACCCTACACCTGTTCCGAGTTTTAGGACTAAACGGAGCCCTCCCGTGACACCTACACCTAGCCCTCGGCCAACCCCTACCACTACCACTAATTCTAGGCCTAACATGAGCCCTAACACTAACACTGCCCGTGGGCCTCTGCCAACCACTAGCCCTTCACCTAATCCTACCCCGAGCACTACCCATCGCCGTAGGCCTACGCCTAGCACTACCTCTAGTCCTACCCCTACCCCTGGCACTACAGCTACCCCTCCTCATAAGACCACCCCCATCCCTACCCCTAGCCACAGCTCCAACTCCTGGCCCTAGGCCTACTCCTAGGTTTACACCGACACCCACCTCTTGCCCTATGACTACCCCAGCGCTACGCCTACCGCTCCCACTACCCCTAGCTCAGGCCCTAGACCAAAGCCCAGTGCTCACTCTAATCCTAGGCCTAGCACTTGCCCGTCGCCGACCAGTACACCTTGCCCTAGCGTTAGGCAGAACACTAACCTGTGTCCCACGAAATCACCCTGGACCCACCCTTAGCCACACCCGAAACCAGCCCTACACCTGTTCTGAGTCCTAGGACTAAACGGATCCCTCCCGTGACACCTACACCTAGCCCTCGGCCAACCCCTACCATTACCAATAATCCTAGGCCTAACATGAGCCCTAACACTAACACTGCCCGTGAGCCTCTGCCAACCACTAGCCCTTCGCCTAATCCTACCCCGAGCACTACCCCTCGCCCCAGGCCTACGCCTAGCACTACATCTAGTCCTACCCCTACCACTGGCCCTACAGCTACCCCTACTCATAAGACCACCCACATCCCTACCCCTAGCCACAGCTCCAACTCCTGGCCCTAGGCCTACTCCTAGGTTTACCCTGACACCCACCTCGTGCCCTATGCCTACCCCAGCGCTACGCCTACCGCTCACAGTAGCCCTAGCTCGGGCCCTAGACCAACGCCCAGTGATCACTCTAGTCCGAGGCCTAGCACTTGCCCGTCGCCGACCAGTACACCTTGCCCTACCGTTAGCCAGAGCACAACCCGTGTCCTACGGAATCACCCTGGACCCTCCCTTAGCCACACCCGAAACCAGCCCTGCAACTGTTCCGAGTCCTAGGACTAACCGGAGTCCTCCCGTGACACCTACCACTAGCCCTCGGGAATCCCCTACCACTACCACTAATGCTAGGCCTAACATGAGCCCTAACACTAACACTGCTTGTGAGCCTCAGCCAACCACTAGCCCTTCACCTAATCCTACCCCGAGCACTACCCCTCGCCCTAGGCCTACGCCTAGCACTACCTCTAGTCCTACCCCTACCCCTGGCCCTACAGCTACCCCTACTCATAAGACCACCCCCATCTCTACCCCTAGCCACAGCTCCAACTCCTGGCCCTAGGCCTACTCCTAGGTTTACACCGACACCCACCTCTTGCCCTATGCCTACCTCAGCGCTACGCCTACCGCTCCCACTAGCCCTAGCTCGGCCCTAGACCAACGCCCAGTGCTCACTCTAGTCCGAGGCCTAGCACTTGCCCGTCGCCGACCAGTACACCATGCCCTACCGTTAGCCAGAGCACTAACCCGGGTCCTACGGAATCACCCTGGACCCACCCTTAGCCACACCCGAATCCAGCCCTACACCTGTTTCAAGTCCTAGGACTAAACGGAGCCCTCCCGTGACACCAACACCTAGCCCTCGGCCAACCCCTACCACTACCACTAATCCTAAGCCTAACATGAGCCCTAACACTAACACTGCCCGTAGGCCTCTGCCACCCACTAGCCCTTCACCTAACCCTACCCAGAGAACTCCCCCTCGCCCTAGGTCTACGCCTAGCACTAGGCTCATGTTAGGCCTAACATGAGCCCTAACACTAACACTGCCCGTGGGCCACTGCCAACCACTAGCACTTCACCTAACCGTACCCCGAGCAATCCCCCTCGCCCTAGGCCTACGCCTAGCACTACCTCCAGTCCTACCCCTACCCCTGGCCCTACAGCTACCCCTAACCATAGTCCCACCACCATCCCTACCCCTAGCCACAGCTCCAACTCCTGGTTCTAGGCCTACTCCTAGGTTTACCCCGACACCCACCTCTTGCCCTATGCCTACCCCAGCGCTACGCCTACCGCTCCCAGTAGCCCTAGCTCGGGACCTAGACCAACGCCCAGTGCACACTCTAGTCCGAGGCCTAGCAGTTGCCCGTCGCCGACCAGTACACCTTGTCCTACCGTTAGCCAGAGCACTAACCAGTGTCCTACGGAATCACCCTGGACCCACCCTTAGCCACACCCGAATCCAGCCCTACACCTGTTTCAAGTCCTAGGACTAAACGGAGCCCTCCCGTGACACCAACACCTAGCCCTCGGCCAACCCCTACCACTACCACTAATCCTAGGCCTAACATGAGCCCTAACACTAACACTGCCCGTAGGCCTCTGCCACCACTAGCCATTCACCTAACCCTACCCAGAGCACTTTCCCTCGCCCTAGGCCTACGCCTAGCACTACCTCTAGTCCTACCCCTACCCCTGGCCCTACAGCTACCCCTACCCATAGGCCTACCCCCATCCCTACCCCTAGCCACAGCTCCAACTCCTGGCCCTAGGCCTAATTCTAGGTTTACCCTGACACCCACCTCTTGCCCTATGCCTACCCCAGCGCTACGCCTACCGCTCCCACTAGCCATAGCTCGGGCCCTAGACCAACGCCCAGTGCTCACTCTAGTCCGAGGCCTAGCACTTGCCCGTCGCCGACCAGTACACCTTGCCCTACCGTTAGCCAGAGGACTAACCCGTGTCCTACAAAATCACCCTGGACCCACCCTTAGCCACACCCGAATCCAGCCCTACACCTGTTTCAAGTCCTAGGACTAACCGGAGTCCTCCCGTGACACCTACCACTAGCCCTCGGGAATCCCCTAAAACTACCACTAATCCTAGGCCTAACATGAGCCCTAACACTAACACTGCCCGTGGGCCTCTGCCAACCACTAGTCTTTCATCTAACCTTACCCTGAGCACTCCCCCTCGCCCTAGGCCTACGCCTAGCACTACCTCCAGTCCTACCCCTACCCCTGGCCCTACAGCTACCCCTAACCATAGTCCCACCACCATCCCTTCCCCTAGCCACAGCTCCAACTCCTGGCCCTAGGCCTACTCCTAGGTTTACACCGACACCCTCCTCTTGCCCTATGCCTACCCCAGCGCTACGCCTACAGCTCCCACTAGCCCTAGCTCGGGACCTAGACCAACGCCCAGTGCTCACTCTAGTCTGAGGCCTAGCACTTGCCCGTCGCCAACCAGTACACCTTGCCCTACCGTTAGCCAGAGCACTAACCCGTGTCCTACTGAATCACCCTAGACCCACGCTTAGCCCCACCCGAACACAGCCCTACACCTGTTCCGAGTCCTAGGACTAAACGGAGCCCTCCATTGACACCTACCCCTAGGCCTCGGCCAACCCCTACCACTACCACTAATCCTAGGACTAACATGAGCCCTAACACTAACACTGCCCGTGGGCCTCTGCCAACCACTAGCCCTTCACCTAACCCTACCCCGAGCACTCACCCTCGCCCTAGGCCTACGCCTAGCACTACCTCTAGTCATACCCCTACCCCTGGCCCTACAGCTACACCTAACCATAGGCCCACCCCCATCCCTACCCCTAGCCACAGCTACAACTCCTGGCCCTAGGCCTACTCCTAGGTTTACCCCGACACCCACCTCTTGCCCTATGCCTACCACAGCGCTACGCCTACCGCTCCCACTAGCCCTAGCTCGGGCCCTAGACCAACGCCCAGTGCTCACTCTAGTCCGAGGCCTAGCACTTGCCCGTCGCCGACCAGTACACCTTGCCCTACCGTTAGCCAGAACACTAAACTGTGTCCCACGAAATCACTCTGTACCCACCCTTATCCACACTAGAATCCAGCCCTACCGCTGTTCCGAGTCCTAGGATTAAACGGAGCCCTCCCTTGACACCTACCCCTAGCCCTAGGCCAACCCTTACCACTACCACTAATCCTAGGCCTAACATGAACCCTAACACTAACACTGCCCGTGGGCCTCTGCCAACCACTAGACCTTCACCTAATTCTACCCCGAGCACTCCCCCTCGCCCTAGGCCTACGCCTAGCACTACCTCTATTTTTACACCTAGCCCTGGCCCTACAGCTACCCCTACCCATAGGCCCACCCCCATCCCTACCCCTAGCCACTGCTCCAAATCCTGGCCCTAGGCCTACTCCTAGGTTTACCCCGACACCCACCTCTTGCCCTATGCCTACCCCAGCGCTACGCCTACCGATCCCACTAGCCCTAGCTCGGGCCCTAGACCAACGTCCAGTGCTCACTCTAGTCAGAGGCCTAGCACTTGCCAGTCGCCGACCAGTACACCTTGCCCTACCGTTAGCCAGAGGACTAACCCGTGTCCTACGGAATCACCCTGGACCCACCCTTAGCCACACCCGAATCCAGCCCTACACCTGTTTCAAGTCCTAGGACTAAACGGAGCCCTCCCGTGACACCTACCCCTAGCCCTCGGCCAACCCCTACCACTACCACTAATCCTAGGCCTAACATGAGCCCTAACACTAACACTGCCCGTGAACGGCTGCCAACCACTAACCCTTCACCTAATCCTACCCCGAGCACTACCCCTCGCCCTAGGCCTACGCCTAGCACTACCTCTAGTCCTACCTCGACACCTGCCCCTACAGCTACCCCTAACCATAGGCCCACCCCCATCACTACCCCTAGCCACAGCTCCACTCCTGGCCCTAGGCCTACTCCTAGATTTACGCCGACACCCACCTCTTGCCCTATGCCTACCCCAGCGCTACACCTACCATTCTCAGTAGCCTTAGCTCGGGCCCTAGACCAACGCCCAGTGCTCACTAGAGTCCGAGGGCTAGCACTTGCCCGTCGCCGACCAGTACACCTTGCCTTACCGTTAGCCAGAGCACTAACCTGTGTCCTACAGAATCACCCTGGACCCACCCTTAGCCACACCCGAATCCAGCCCTACACCTGTTTCAAGTCCTAGGCCTAAACAAAGCCCTCCCGTGACACCTAACCCTAGCCCTCGGCAAACCCCTACCACTACCACTAATCCTAGGCCAAACAGGAGCCCTAACACTAACAATGCCCGTGGGCCTCTGCAACCACTAGCACTTCACCTAACCCACCCCGAGCACTCACCCTCGCCCTAGGCCTACGCCTAGCACTACTTCTAGTCCTACCCCTACCCCTGGCCCTACAGGTACCCATACCCATACGCCCACCCCCATCCCTACCCCTAGCCACAGCTCCAACTCCTGGCCCTAGGTCTACTCCTAGGTTTACACCGACACCCACCTCTTGCCCTATGCCTACCCCAGCGCTACGCCTACCGCTCCCAGTAGCCCTAGCTCGGGCCCTAGACCAAGGCCCAGTGCTCACTCTAGTCCGAGGCCTAGCACTTGCTTGTCGCAGACCAGTTAGCCAGAGCACCTTGCCCTACCGTTAGCCAGAGCACTAACCCGTGTCCTACGGAATCACACTGGTCCCAACCTTAGCCACACCCGAATCCAGCCCTACACCTGTTTCAAGTCCTAGGACTAAACGGAGCCCTCCCGTGACACCAACCCCTAGCCCTCGGCCAACCCCTACCACTACCACTAATCCTAGGCCTAACATGAGCCCTAACACTAACACTGCCCGTAGGCCTCTGCCAACCACTAGCCCTTCACGTAACCCTACCCAGAGCACTCCCCCTCGCCCTAGGCCTACGCCTAGCACTACCTCTAGTCCTACCTTTACCCCTGGCCATACAGCTACCCCTACCCATAGGCCCACCCCCATCCCTACCACTAGCCACAGCTCCAACTCCTGGCCCTAGGTCTACTCCTAGGTTTACACCGACACCCACCTCTTGCCCTATGCCTACCCCAGCGCTACCCTACCGCTCCCACTAGCCCTAGCTCGGGCCCTAGACCAACGCCCAGTGCTCATTCTAGTCCGAGGCCTAGCACTTGCCCGTCGCCGACCAGTACACCTTGCCCTACCGTTAGCCAGAACACTAACCTGTGTCCCACGAAATCACCCTGGACCCACCCTTAGCCACACCCGAATCCAGCACTACAACTGTTCCGAGTCCTAGGACTAACCGGAGTCCTCCCGTGACACCTACCACTAGCCCTCGGGAATCCCCTACCACTACCACTAATCCTAGGCCTAACATGAGCCCTAACACTAACACTGCCCGTGGGCCTCTGCCTACCACTAGTCTTTAATCTAACCTTACCCCGAGCACTCCCCCTCGCCCTAGGCTTACGCCAAGCACTACCTCCAGTCCTACCCCTACCCCTGGCCCTACAGCTACCCCTACAATAGGCCCACCCCTATCCCTACCCCTAGCAACAGGTCAAACTCCTGGCCCTAGGCCTACTCCTAGGTTTACCCCGACACCCACCTCTTGCCCTATGCCTACCCCAGGGCTACGCCTACCGCTCCCACTAGCCCTAGCTCGGCCCTAGACCAACGCCCAGTGCTCACTTTAGTCCGAAGCCTAGCATTTGCCCGTCCCCGACCAGTACACCTTGCCCTACCGTTAGCCAGAACACTAACCCGTGTCCTACGGAATCACCTTGGACCCACCCTTAGCCACACCCGAATCCAGCCCTACACCTGTTCAGAGTCCTAGGACTAAACGGAGCCCTCCCGTGACACCTAAACCTAGCCCTCGGCCAACCCCTACCACTACCACTAATCCTAGGCCTAACATGAGCCCTAACACTAACACTGCCCATGAGCCTCTGCCAACCAGTAGCCCTTCACCTAATCCTACCCCGAGCACTCACCCTCGCCCTAGGCCTACGCCTAGCACTACTTCTAGTCCTACCCCTACCCCTGGCCCTACAGGTACCCATACCCATACGCCCACCCCCATCCCTACCCCTAGCCACAGCTCCAACTCCTGGCCCTAGGCCTACTCCTAGGTTTACAGCGACACCCACCTCTTGCCCTATGCCTACCCCAGCGCTACGCCTACCGCTCCCAGTAGCCCTAGCTCGGGCCCTAGACCAAGGCCCAGTGCTCACTCTAGTCCGAGGCCTAGCACTTGCTTGTCGCAGACCAGTTAGCCAGAGCACCTTGCCCTACCGTTAGCCAGAGCACTAACCCGTGTCCTACGGAATCACCCTGGACCCACCCTTAGCCACACCCGAATCCAGCCCTACACCTGTTCCGAGTCCTAAGACTAAACGTAGCCCTCCCGTGACACCTACCCCTAGCCCTTGGCCAACCCCTACCACTACCACTAATCCTAGGCCTACACATGAGCCCTAACACTAACACTGCCCGTGGGCCTCTGCCAACCACTAGCCCTTCACCTAATCCTATTCCGAGCACTACCCATCGCCCTAGGCCTACGCCTAGCACTAAGTCTAGTCCTACCCCTACCCATGGCCCTACAGCTACCGCTACCCATAGGCCCACCCCCATCCCTACCCCTAGCCACAGCTTTAACTCCTGGCCCTATGTCTACTCCTAGGTTTACCCCGACACCCACCTCTTGCCCTATGCCTACCCCAGCGCTACGCCTACCGCTCCCACTAGCCCTAGCTCGGGCCCTAGACCAACGCCCAGTGCTCATTCTAGTCCGAGGCCTATCACTTGCCCGTCGCCGACCAGTACACCTTGCCCTACCGTTAGCCAGAACACTAACCTGTGTCCCACGAAATCACACTGGACCCACCCTTAGCCACAGCCGAATCCAGCCCTACAACTGTTCCGAGTCCTAGGACTAACCGGAGTCCTCCCGTGACACCTACCACTAGCCCTCGGGAATCCCCTACCACTACCACTAATCCTAGGCCTAACATGAGCCCTAACACTAACACTGCCCGTGGGCCTCTGCCTACCACTAGTCTTTCATCTAACCTTACCCCGAGCACTCCCCCTCGCCCTAGGCTTACGCCTAGCACTACCTCCAGTCCTACCCCTACCCCTGGCCCCACAGCTACCCCTAACCATAGGCCCACCCCAATCCCTACCCCTAGCCACAGCTCCAACTCCTGACCCTAGGCCTACTCCTAGGTTTACCCCGACACCAACCTCTTGCCCTATGCCTACCCCAGCGCTATGCCTACCGGTCCCACTAGCCCTAGCTCGGGCCCTAGACCAACGCCCAGTGCTCACTCTAGTCCGAGGCCTAGCACTTGCCCGTCGCCGACCAGTACACCTTGCCCTACCGTTAGCCAGAACACTAACCTGTGTCCCACGAAATCACCCTGTACCCACCCTCAGCCACACCCGAAACCAGCCCTACACCTGTTCCGAGTCCTAGGACTAACCGGTGTCCTCCCGGGACACCTATCCCTAACCCTCGGCCAACCCCTACCACTACCACTAATCCTAGGCCTAACATGAGCCCTAACACTAACACTGCCCGTGGGCCTCTGCCAACCACTAGGTCTTCACCTAATCCTACCCCGAGCACTCCCCCTCGCCCTAGGCCTACGCCTAGCACTACCTCTAGTCCTACACCTACCCCTGGCCCTACAGCTACCCCTAACCATAGGCCCACCCCCATCACTACCCCTAGCCCCAGCTCCAACTCCTGGACCTAGTCCTACTCCTAGGTTTACCCCGACACCCACTTCTTGCCCTATGCCTACCCCAGCGCTACACCTACCACACTCAGTAGGCCTAGCTCGGGCCCTAGACCAATGCCCAGTGCTCACTCTAGTCCGAGGCCTAGCACTTGCCCGTCGCCGACCAGTACACCTTGCCCTACCGTTAGCCAGAGCACTAACCCGTGTCCTATGGAATCACCCTGGACCCACTCTTAGCCACACCTGAATCCAGCCCTACACCTGTTCCGAGTCCTAAGACTATACGTAGCCCTTCCTTGACACCTACCCCTAGCCCTCGGCCAACCCCTACCACTGCCACTAATCCTAGGCCTAACATGAGCCCTAACACTAACAATGCCCCTGGGCCTCTGCCAACCACTAGCACTTCACCTAACCCTACCCCGAGCACTCACCCTCGCCCTAGGCCTACGCCTAGCACTACCTCTAGTCCTACCCCTACCCCTGGCCCTACAGCTACCCCTACTCATAAGACCACCCCCATCCCTAACCCTAGCCACAGCTCCAACTCCTGGCCCTAGGCCTACTCCTAGGTTTACACCGACACCCACCTCTTGCCTTATGCCTACCCCAGTGCTACGCCTACCGGTCCCACTAGCCGTAGCTCGGGCCCTAGACCAACGCCCAGTGCTCACTCTAGTCTGAAGCCTAGCATTTTTCCTTCCCCGACCAGTACACCTTGCCCTACCGGTAGCCAGAGCACTAATACGTGTTCTATGGAATCACCCTGGCGCCACCCTTAGCCACACCCGAATCCAGCCCTACACCTGTTCTGAGTCCTAGGACTAAACGGAGCCCTCCCGTGACACCTACACCTAGCCCTCGCCCAACCCCTACCACTACCAATAATCCTAGGCCTAACATGAGCCCTAACACTAACACTGCCCGTAAGCCTCTGCCAACCATTAGCCCTTCCCCTAATCCTACCCCGAGCACTACCCCTCGCCCTAGGCCTACGCCCAGCACTACCTCTAGTCCTACCCCTACCCCTGGCCCTACAGCTACCCCTACTCATAAGCCCACCCCCGTCCCTACCTCTAGCCACAGCTCCAACTCCTGGCCCTAGGCCTACTCTTAGGTTTACACCTACACGTACCTCTTGACCTATGCCTACACCAGCGCTACGCCTACCGCTCCCACTAGCCCTAGCTCTGCCCTAAACCAACGCCCAGTGCTCACTCTAGTCCGAGGCCTAGCATTTGCCCGTCCCCGACCAGTACACCTTGCCCTACCGTTAGCAAGAGCACTAACCCGTGTCCTACGAAATCACCCTGGACCCACCCTTAGCCACACCCGAATCCAGCCGTACACCTGTTTTGAATCCTAGGACTAAACGGAGCCCTCCCGTGACACCTACACCTAGCCCTCGGCCAACCCCTACCACTACCACTAATCCTAGGCCTAAAATGAGCCCTAACACTAACACTGCCCGTTGGACTCTGCCAACCAATAGCACTTCACCTAACCCTACCCCGGGTACTCCCCCTCGCCCTAGGCCTACGCCTAGCACTACCTCTAGTCCTACCCCTACCCCTGGCCCTACAGCTACCCCTAACCATAGGCCCACCCCCATCCCTACCCCTAGCCACAGCTCCAACTCCTGGCCCTAGGCCTAATCCTAGGTTTACCCCGACACAAAACTCTTGCCCTATGCCTACACCAGCGCTACGCCTACCGCTACCAGTAGCCCTAGCTCGGGCCCTAGACCAACGCCCAGTGCTCGCTCTAGTCCGAGGCCTTGCACTTGCCCGTCGCCGACCAGTACACCTTGCCCTACCGTTAGCCCGAGCACTAACCCGTGTCCTACGGAATCACCCTGGACCCACCCTTAGCCACACATGAATCCAGCCCTACACCTGTTCCGAGTCCTAGGACTAAACGGAGCCCTCCCGTGACACCTACAACTAGCCCTCGGCCAACCCCTACCACTACCACTAATCCTAGGCTTAACATGAGCCCTAACACTAACACTGCCCGTGAGCCTCTGCCAACCACTAGCCCTTCACCTAATCCTACCCCGAGCACTGCCCCTCGCCCTAGGCCTACGCCTAGCACTCCATCTAGTCCTACCTCTACTCATAAGCCCACTCCCATCCCTACCCCTAGCCACAGCTCCGATCCTGGCCCTAGGCCTACTCCTAGGTTTACACCGACACCCACCTCTTGCCCTATGCCTACCCCAGCGCTACGCCTACCGCTCCCACTAGCCCTAGCTCGGGCCCTAGTCCAACGCCCAGTGCTCACTCTAGTCGGAGGCCTAGCACTTGCCCGTCGCCAACCTGCACACCTTGCCCTACCGTTAGCTAGAGGACTAACCCGTGTCCTACTAAATCACCCTGGAACCACACTTAGCCACACCCGAATCCAGCCCTACACCTGTTTCAAGTCCTAGGACTAAACAGAGCCCTCCCGTGACACCTACTCCTAGCCCTCGGCCAACCCCTACCACTACCACTAATCCTAGGCCTAACTTGAGCCCTAGCACTAACACTGCCTGTAGGCCTCTGCCAACCACTAGCCCTTCACCTAACCCTACCCAGAGCACTCCCCCTCGCCCTAGGCCTACGCCTAGCACTACCTCGAGTCCTACCCCTACCCCTGGCCCTAGAGCTACCCCTACCCATAGGCCCACTCCCATTCCTACCCCTAGCCACAGCTCCAACTCGTGGCCCTAGGCCTACTCCTATGTTTACCCCGACACCCACCACTTGCCCTATGCCTACCCCAGCGCTACGCCCTCCGCTCCCACTAGCCCTAGCTCGGGACCTAGACCAACGCCCAGTGCTCACTCTAGTCCGAGGCCTAGCACTTGCCCGTCGCCGTGCAGTACACCTTGCCCTACCGTTAGCCAGAGACTAACCCGTGTACTACGGATTCACCCTGGACCCACCCTTAGCCACACTCGAATCCAGCCCTACGCCTGTTTCAAGTCCTAGGTCTAAACGAAGCCCTCTCGTGACACCTACCCCTAGCCCTCGGCCAACCCCTACCACTACCACTAATCCTAGGCCTAACATGAGCCCTAACACTAATACTGCCCGTGGGCCTCTGCCAAACAATAGCCCTTCACCTAATTTTACCCCGAGCATTACCCCTCGCCCTAGGCCTACGCCTAGCACTACCTCTAGTCCTACCCCTACCCCTGGCCCTACAGCTACCCCTAACCATAGGCCCACCCCCATCACTACCCCTAGCCACAGCTCCAACTCCTGGCCCTAGGCCTACTCGTAGATTTACCCCGACACCCACCTCTTGCCCTATGCCTACTTCAGCGCTACACCTACCACTCTCAGTAGCCCTAGCTCGGGCCCTAGACCAACGCCCAGTGCTCACTCTAGTCCGAGGCCTAGCACTTGCCCGTTGCTGACCAGTACACCTTGCCCTACCGTTAGCCAGAGCACTAACCCGTGTCCACGGAATCACCCTGGACCCACACTTAGCCACACCCGAATGCAGCCCTACACCTGTTCCGAGTCCTAAGACTAAACGTAGCCCTCCCGTGACACCTACCCCTAACCCTCGGCCAACCCCTACCACTACCACTAATCTTAGGCCTAACATGAGCCCTAACACTAACAATGCCCATGGGCCTCTGCCAACCACTAGCACTTCACCTAACCCTACCCCGAGCACTCACCCTCGCCCTAGGCTTACGCCTAGCACTACCTCTAGTCCTACCCCTACCCTGGCCCTACAGCTACCCCTAACCATAGGCCCCCCCAAATCCCTACCCCTAGCCACAGCTCAAATCCTGGACCTAGGCCTGCTCCTAGGTTTACACCGACACCCACCTCTTGCCCTATGCCTACACCAGTGCTACGCCTACCGGTCCCACTAGCCCTAGCTCGGGCCCTAGACCAACGCCCAGTGCTCACTCTAGTCTGAAGCCTAGCATTTTTCCTTCCCCGACCAGTACACCTTGCCCTACCGGTAGCCAGAGCACTAACACGTGTTCTATGGAATCACCCTGGCGCCACCCTTAGCCACACCCGAATCCAGCCCTACACCTGTTCTGAGTCCTAGGACTAAACGTAGCCCTCCCGTGACACCTACACCTAGCCCTCGCCCAACCCCTACCACTACCAATAATCCTAGTCCTAACATGAGCCCTAACACTAACACTGCCCGTGAGCCTCTGCCAACCACTAGCCCTTCCCCTAATCCTACCACGAGCACTACCCCTCGCCCTAGGCCTACGCCTAGCACTACCTCTAGTCCTAACCCTACCCATGGCCCTACAGCTACCCCTACTCATAAGCACACCCCCATCCCTACCCCTAGCCACAGCTCCAACTGCTGGCCCTAGGCCTACTCCTAGGTTTACCCCGACACCCATCTCTTGCCCTATGCCTACCACAGCGCTATGCCTACCGCTCCCACTATCCCTAGCTCAAGCCCTAGACCAACGCCCAGTGCTCACTCTAGTCCGAGGCCTAGCAGTTGCCCGTCGCCGACCAGTACACTTTTCCCTACCGTTAGCCAGAGAACTAACCCGTGTCCTACGGAATCACCCTGGACCCACCCTTAGCCACACCCGAATCCAGCCCTACACCTGTTCCTAGTCCTAGGACTAAACGGAGCCATCCCGTGATACCTACCCCTAGCCCTCGGCCAACCCCTACCACTACCACTAATCCTAGGACTAACATGAGTTCTAACACTAACACTGCCCGTGGGCCTCTGCCAACCACTAGCCCTTCACCTAACCCTACCCCGAGCACTCCACCTCGCGCTAGGCCTACGCCTAGCACTACCTCTAGTCCTACCCCTACCCCTGGCCCTACAGCTACACCTAACCATAGGCCCACCCCCATCCCTACCCCTAGCCACAGCTCCAACTCCTTGCCCTAGGCCTACTCCTAGGTTTACCCCGACACCCACATCTTGCCCTATGCCTACCACAGCGCTACACCTACCGCTCCCACTAGCCCTAGCTCGGGCCCTAGACCAACGCCCATTGCTCACTCTAGTCCGAGGCCTAGCACTTGCCCGTCGCCGACCAGTACACCTTGCCCTACCGTTAGCCAGAACACTAAACTGTGTCCCAGAAATCACTCTGTACCCACCCTTATCCACACCCGAATCCAGCCCTACAACTGTTCCAAGTCCTAGGACTAAAAGGAGCCCTCCCTTTACACCTACCCCTAGCCCTCGGCCAACCTGTACCACTACCACTAATCCTAGGCCTAACATGAGCCCTAACACTAACACTGCCCGTGGGCCTCTGCCAAACACTAGCCCTTCACCAAATCCTACACCGAGCACTCCCCCTCGCCCTAGGCCTACGCCTAGCACTACCTCTAGTCCTACACCTAGCCCTGGCCCTACAGCTACCTCTACCCATAGGCCCACCCCCATCCCTACCCCTAGCCACTGCTCCAACTCCTGGCCCTAGGCCTACTCCTATGTTTACCCCGACACCCACCTCTTGCCCTATGCCTACCCCAGCGCTACGCCTACCGCCCCCACTAGCCCTAGCTCGGGCCCTAGACCAACGCCCAGTGCTCACTCAAGTCCGAGGCCTAGCACTTGCCCGTCGCTGTCCAGTACACCTTGCCCTACCGTTAGCCAGAGGACTAACCCCTGTCCTACGGAATCACCCTGGACCCACCCTTAGCCACACCCGAATCCAGCCCTACACCTGTTCCGAATCCTAAGATTAAACGTAGCACTCCCGTGACACCTACCCCTAGCCCTCGGCCAACCCATACCACTACCACTAATCCTAGGCCTAACATGAGCCCTAACACTAACAATGCCCGTGGGCCTCTGCCAACCACTAGCACTTCACCTAACCCTACCCCGAGCACTCAACCTTGCCCTAGGCCTACGCCTAGCACTACCTCTAGTCCTACCCCTACCCCTGGCCCTACAGCTACCCCTAACCATAGGCCCACCCCCATCACTACCCCTAGCCACAGCTCCAACTCCTGGCCCTAGGCCTACTCCTAGATTTACCCCGACACCCACCTCTTGCCCTATGCCTACCCCAGCGCTACACCTACCACTCTCAGTAGCCCTAGCTCGGGCCCTAGACCAACGCCCAGTGCTCACTGTAGTCCGAGGCCTAGCACTTGCCCGTTGCTGACCAGTACACCTTGCCCTACCGTTAGCCAGAGCACTAACCCGTGTCCTACGGAATCACCCTGGACCCACCCTTAGCCACACCCGAATCCAGCCCTACACCTGTTCCTAGTCCTAGGACTAAACGGAGCTCTCCTGTGACACCTACCCCTAGCCCTCGGCCAACCCCTACCACTACCACTAATCCTAGGCCTAACATAAGCCCTAACACTAACACTGTCCTTGGGCCTCTGCCAACCAATAGCCCTTCACCTAATCCTACCCCGAGCACTACCCCTCGCCCTAGGCCTACGTCTAGCACTACCTCTAATCCTACCACTACCCCTGGCCCTACAGCTACCCCTAACCATAGGCCCACCCCCATCACTACCCCTAGCCACAGCTCCAACTCCTGGCCCTAGGCCTACTCCTAGGTTTACCCCGACACCCACCTCTTGCCCTATGCCTACCCCAGCGCTACACCTACCACTCTCAGTAGCCCTAGCTCGGGCCCTAGACCAACGCCCAGTGCTCACTCTAGTTCGAGGCCTAGCACTTGCCTGTTGCTGACCAGTACACCTTGCCCTACCGTTAGCCGGAGCACTAACCCGTGTCCTACGGAGTCACCCTGGACCCACCCTTAGCCACACCCGAATCCAGCCCTACACCTGTTCCTAGTCCTAGGACTAAACGGAGCCCTCCCGTGACACCTACACCTAGCCCTCGGCCAACCCCTACCACTACCACTAATTCTAGGCCTAACATGAGCCCTAACACTAACACTGCCCGTGGGCCTCTGCCAACCACTAGCACTCCACCTAACCCTACCCCGAGCACTCACCCTCGCCCTAGGCCTACGCCTAGCACTACCTCTAGTCCTACCCCTACCCCTGGCCCTACAGCTACACCGAACCATAGGCCCACCCCCATCCCTACCCCTAGCCACAGCTCCAACTCCTGGCCCTAGGCCTACTCCTAGGTTTACCCCGACACCCACCTCTTGCCCTATGCCTACCACAGCGCTACGCGTACCGCTCCCACTAGCCCTAGCTCGGGCCCTAGACCAACGCCCAGTGCTCACTCTAGTCGGAGGCCTAGCACTTGCCCGTCCCCGACCAGTACACCTTGCCCGACCGTTAGCCAGAGCACTAACTTGTGTCCTACGGATTCACCCTGGACCCACCCTTAGCCACACCCGAATCCAGCCCTACACCTGTTTCAAGTCCTAGGTCTAAACGAAGCCCTCCCGTGACACCTACCCCTAGCCCTCGGCCAACCCCTACCACTACCACTAATCCTAGGCCTAACATGAGCCCTAACACTAACACTGCCCGTGGGCCTCTGCCAACCAATAGCCCTTCACCTAATCCTACCCCGAGCATTACCACTCGCCCTAGGCCTACGCCTAGCACTACCTCTACTCCTACCCCTACCCCTGGCCCTACAGCTACCCCTAACCATAGGCCCACCCCCATCACTACCCCTAGCCACAGCTCCAACTCCTGGCCCTAGGCCTACTCCTAGATTTACCCCGACACCCACCTCTTGCCCTATGCCTACCACAGCGCTACGCGTACCGTTCCCACTAGCCCAAGCTCGGGCCCTAGTCCAATGCCCAGTGCTCACTCTAGTCGGAGGCCTAGCACTTGCCCGTCGCCAACCTGTACACCTTGCCCTACCGTTAGCTAGAGGACTAACCCGTGTCCTACTAAATCACCCTGGAACCACACTTAGCCACACCCGAATCCAGCCCTACACCTGTTTCAAGTCCTAGGACTAAACAGAGCCCTCCCGTGACACCTACTCCTAGCCCTCGGCCAACCCCTACCACTACCACTAATCCTAGGCCTAACTTGAGCCCTAGCACTAACACTGCCTGTAGGCCTTTTCCAACCACTAGCCCTTCACCTAACCCTACCCAGAGCACTCCCCCTCGCCCTAGGCCTACGCCTAGCACTACCTCGAGTCCTACCCCTACCCCTGGCCCTACAGCTACCCCTAACCATACGCCCACCCCCATCACTACCCCTAGCCACAGCTCCAACTCCTGGCCCTAGGCCTACTCCTAGGTTTACTCCAACACCCACCTCTTGCCCTATGCCTACCCCAGCGCTACACCTACCACTCTCAGTAGTCCTAGCTCGGGCCCTAGACCAACGCCCAGTGCTCACTCTAGTCCGCGGCCTAGCACTTGCCCGTCCCCGACCAGTACACCTTGCCCTACCGTTAGCCAGAGCACTAACCCGTGTCCTACGGAATCACCCTGGACCCACCCTTAGCCACACCCGAATCCAGCCCTACACCTGTTCCTAGTCCTAAGACTAAACGTAGCCCTCCCGTGACACCTACCCCTAGCCCTTGGCCAACCCCTACCACTACCACTAATCCTAGGCCTAACATGAGCCCTAACACTAACACTGCCCGTGGGCCTCTGCCAACCACTAGCCCTTCACCTAATCCTACCCCGAGCACTACACCTCGCCCTAGGTCTACACCTAGCACTACCTCTTGTCCTACCCCTACTCCTGGCCCTAGAGCTACCCCTACCCATAGGCCCACCCCCATTCCTACCCCTAGCCACAGCTCCAACTCGTGGCCCTAGGCCTACTCCTATGTTTACCCCGATACCCACCTCTTGCCCTATGCCTACCCCAGCGCTACGCCTACCGCTCCCACTAGCCCTAGCTCGGGACCTAGACCAACGCCCAGTGCTCACTCTAGTCCGAGGCCTAGCACTTGCCCGTCGCCGTCCAGTACACCTTGCCCTACCGTTAGCCAGAGGACTAACCCGTGTACTACGGATTCACCCTGGACCCACCCTTAGCCACACCCGAATCCAGCCCTACGCCTGTTTCAAGTCCTAGGTCTAAACGAAGCCCTCTCGTGACACCTACCCCTAGCCCTCGGCCAACCCCTACCACTACCACTAATCCTAGGCCTAACATGAGCCCTAACACTAACACTGCCCGTGGGCCTCTGCCAACCAATAGCCCTTCACCTAATTTTACCCCGAGCATTACCCCTCGCCCTAGGCCTACGCCTAGCACTACCTCTAGTCCTACCCCTACCCCTGGCCCTACAGCTACCCCTAACCATAGGCCCACCCCCATCACTACCCCTAGCCACAGCTCCAACTCCTGGCCCTAGGCCTACTCCTAGATTTACCCCGACACCCACCTCTTGCCCTATGCCTACCCCAGCGCTACACCTACCACTCTCAGTAGCCCTAGCTCGGGCCCTAGACCAACGCCCAGTGCTCACTCTAGTCCGAGGCCTAGCACTTGCCCGTTGCTGACCAGTACAACTTGCCCTACCGTTAGCCAGAGCACTAACCCGTGTCCTACGGAATCACCCTGGACCCACACTTAGCCACACCCGAATCCAGCCCTACACCTGTTTTGAGTCCTAAGACTAAACGTAGCCCTCCCGTGACACCTACCCCTAGTTCTCGGCCAACCCCTACCACTACCACTAATCTTAGGCCTAACATGAGCCCTAACACTAACAATGCCCATGGGCCTCTGCCAACCACTAGCACTTCACCTAACCCTACCCCGAGCACTCACCCTCGCCCTAGGCTTACGCCTAGCACTACCTCTAGTCCTACCCCTACCCCTGGCCCTACAGCTACCCCTAACCATAGGCCCCCCCAAATCCCTACCCCTAGCCACAGCTCAAACTCCTGGCCCTAGGCCTACTCCTAGGTTTACCCCGACACCCACTTCTTGCCCTATACATACCCCAGCGCTACGCCTACCGCTTTCAGTAGCCCTAGCTCGGGCCCTATACCAACGCCAGGTGCTCACTCTAGTCCGAGGCCTAGCACTTGCCCGTGAACGACCAGTACACCTTGCCCTACCATTAGCCAGAACACTAACCTGTGTCCCACGAAATCACCCTGTACCCACCCTTCGCCACACCCGAAAGCAGCCCTACACCTGTTCCGAGTCCTAGGACTAACCGGAGTTTTCCCGTGACACCTACCCCTAACCCTCGGCCAACCCCTACCACTACCACTAATCCTAGGCCTAACATGAGCCCTAACACTAACACTGCCCGTGGGCCTCTGCCAACCACTAGCCCTTCACCTAATCCTACCCCGAGCACTACCCCTCGCCCTAGGCCTACGCCTAGCACTACCTCTAGTCCTACACCTACCCCTGGCCTTACAGCTACCCCTACCCATAGGCCCACCCCCATCCCTACCCCTAGCCACAACTCCAACTCCTGGCCCTAGGCCTACTCCTATGTGTATCCCGACACCCACCTCTTGCCCTCTGCCTACCCCAGCCCTACGCATACTGCTCCCACTAGACCTAGCTCGGGACCTAGACCAACGCCCAGTGCTCACTCTAGTACAAGGCCTATCACTTGCCCGTCTTCGACCAGTACACCTTGCCCTACTGTTAGCCAGAGCACTAACCCGTGTCCTACGAAATCACCCTGGACCCACCATTAGCCACACCCGAATCCAACCCTAGCACTGTTCCGAGTCCTAGGAGTAAAAGGAGCCCTCCCTTGACACCTACCCCTAGCCCTCGGCCAACCCCTACGACTACCACTAATCCTAGGCCTAACATGAGCCCTAACACTAACACTGCCGGTGGGCCTCTGCCAACCACTAGCCCTTCACCTAATCCTACCCCGAGCACTACCCCTCGCCCTAGGCCTACGCCTAGCACTACCTCTAGTCCTACACCTACCCCTGGCCCTACAGCTACCCCTACCCATAGGCCCACCCCCATCCCTACCCTAGCCACAGCTCCAACTCCTGGCCCTACGCCTACTCCTAGGTTTAACCCGACACCCACCTCTTGCCCTATGCATACCCCAGCGCTACGCCTACCGCTCCCACTAGCCCTAGCTCGGCCCTAGACCAACGCCCAGTGCTCACTCTAGTCCGAAGCCTAGCATTTGCCCGTCCCCGACCAGTACACTTTCCCCTACCGTTAGCCAGAACACTAACGTGTGTCCTACGGAATCACCCTGGACCCACCCTTATCCACACCCGAATCCAGCCCTACACCTGTTCCGAGTCCTAGGACTAAACGGACCCCTCCCGTGACACCTACACCTAGCCCTCGGCAAACCCCTACCACTACCACTAATCCTAGGCCTAACATGAGCCCTAACACTAACACTGCCCATGAGCCTCTGCCAACCAGTAGCCCTTCACCTAATCCTACCACGAGCACTACCCCTCGCCCTAGGCCTACGCCTAGCACTACCTCTAGTCCTAACCCTACCCCTGGCCCTACAGCTACCCCTACTCATAAGCACACCCCCATCCCTACCCCTAGCCACAGCTCCAACTCCTGGCCCTAGGCCTACTCGTAGGTTTACACCGACACCCACCTTTTGCCCTATGCCTACCCCAGCGCTACGCCTACCGCTCCCACTAGCCCTAGCTCGGGCCCTAGACCAACGACCAGTGCTCACTCAAGTCCGAGGCCTAGCACTTGCCCGTCGCCGACCAGTACACCTTGCCCTACCGTTAGCCAGAGGACTAACCCGTGTCTTACGGATTCACCCTGGACCCACCCTTAGCCCCACCCGCATGCAGACCTACCACTGTTCCGAGTCCTAGGACTAAACGGAGCCCTCCCTTGACACCTACCCCTAGCCCTCGGCCAACCCCTACCACTACCACTAATCCTAGGCCTAACATGAGCCCTAAAACTAACACTGCCCTTGGGCCTCTGCCAACCACTAGCCCTTCACCTAACCCTACACCGAGCACTCCCCCTCGCCCTAGGACTACGCCTAGCACTACCTCTAGTCCTACCCCTACCCCTGGCCCTACAGCTACACCTAACCATAGGCCCACTCCCAACCCTACCCCTAGCCACAGCTCCAACTGCTGGCCCTAGGCCTACTCCTAGGTTTACCCCGACACCCATCTCTTGCCCTATGCCTACCACAGTGCTACGCCTACCGCTCCCACTATCCCTAGCTCGGGCCCTAGACCAACGCCCAGTGCTCACTCTAGTCCGAGGCCTAGCAGTTGCCCGTCGCCGACCAGTACACTTTGCCCTACCGTTAGCCAGAGAACTAACCCGTGTCCTACGGAATCACCCTGGACCCACCCTTAGCCACACCCGAATCCAGCCCTACACCTGTTCCTAGTCCTAGGACTAAACGGAGCCATCCCGTGATACCTACCCCTAGCCCTCGGCCAACCCCTACCACTACCACTAATCCTAGGACTAACATGAGTTCTAACACTAACACTGCCCGTGGGCCTCTGCCAACCACTAGCCCTTCACCTAACCCTACCTCGAGCACTCCACCTCGCGCTAGGCCTACGCCTAGCACTACCTCTAGTCCTACCCCTACCCCTGGCCCTACAGCTACACCTAACCATAGGCCCACCCCCATCCCTACCCCTAGCCACAGCTCCAACTCCTTGCCCTAGGCCTACTCCTAGGTTTACCCCGACACCCACATCTTGCCCTATGCCTACCACAGCGCTACGCCTACCGCTCCCACTAGCCCTAGCTCGGGCCCTAGACCAACGCCCATTGCTCACTCTAGTCCGAGGCCTAGCACTTGCCCGTCGCCGACCAGTACACCTTGCCCTACCGTTAGCCAGAACACTAAACTGTGTCCCAGAAATCACTCTGTACCCACCCTTATCCACACCCGAATCCAGCCCTACAACTGTTCCAAGTCCTAGGACTAAACGGAGCCCTCCCTTTACACCTACCCCTAGCCCTCGGCCAACCTGTACCACTACCACTAATCCTAGGCCTAACATGAGCCCTAACACTAACACTGCCCGTGGGCCTCTGCCAAACACTAGCCCTTCACCAAATCCTACACCGAGCACTTTCCCTCGCCCTAGGCCTACGCCTAGCACTACCTCTAGTCCTACACCTAGCCCTGGCCCTACAGCTACCTCTACCCATAGGCCCACCCCCATCCCTACCCCTAGCCACTGCTCCAACTCCTGGCCCTAGGCCTACTCCTATGTTTACCCCGACACCCACCTCTTGCCCTATGCCTACCCCAGCGCTACGCCTACCGCTCCCACTAGCCCTAGCTCGGGCCCTAGACCAACGCCCAGTGCTCACTCAAGTCCGAGGCCTAGCACTTGCCCGTCGCTGACCAGTACACCTTGCCCTACCGTTAGCCAGAGGACTAACCCCTGTCCTACGGAATCACCCTGGACCCACCCTTAGCCACACCCGAATCCAGCCCTACACCTGTTCCGAGTCCTAAGATTAAACGTAGCACTCCCGTGACACCTACCCCTAGCCCTCGGCCAACCCATACCACTACCACTAATCCTAGGCCTAACATGAGCCCTAACACTAACAATGCCCGTGGGCCTCTGCCAACCACTAGCACTTCACCTAACCCTACCCCGAGCACTCAACCTCGCCCTAGGCCTACGCCTAGCACTACCTCTAGTCGTACCCCTACCCCTGGCCATACAGCTACCCCTACCCATAGGCCCACCCCATCCCTACCCCTAGCCACAGCTCCAACTTTTGGCCCTAGGCCTACTCCTAGGGTTACCCCGACACCCACCTCTTGCCCTATGCCTACCCCAGCGCTACGCCTACCGCTACCACTAGCCCTAGCTCAAGACCTAGACCAACGCCCAGTGCTCACTCTAGTACAAGGCCTAGCACTTGCCCGTCGCCGACTAGTACACCTTGCCCTACCATTAGCCAGAGCACTAACCCGTGTCCTACGAAATCACCCTAGACCCACCCTTAGCCACACCCAAATCCAGCCCTAGCAATGTTCCGAGTCCTAGGACTAAACGGAGCCCTCCCTTGACACCTACACCTAGCCCTCGGCCAACCCCTACCACTACCATTAATCCTAGGCCTAACATGAGCCCTAACACTAACACTGCCCGTGGGCCTCTGCCAACCACTAGCCCTTCACCTAACCCTACCCCGAGAACTCCCCTTCGCCCTAGGCCTACGCCTAGCACTACCTCTAGTCCTACCCCTACCCCTGGCCCTACAGCTACACCTAACCATAGGTCCACCCCCATCCCTACCCCTAGCCACAGCTCCAACTCCTGGCCCTAGGCCTACTCCTAGGTTTACCCCGACACCCACCTCTTGCCCTATGCCTACCACAGCGCTACGCGTACCGCTCCCACTAGCCCTAGCTCGGGCCCTAGACCAACGCCCAGTGCTCACTCTAGTCGGAGGCCTAGCACTTGCCCGTCCCCGACCAGTACACCTTGCCCTACCGTTAGCCAGAGCACTAACTTGTGTCCTACGGATTCACCCTGGACCCACCCTTAGCCACACCCAAATCCAGCCGTACACCTGTTTCAAGTCCTAGGTCTAAACGAAGCCCTCCTGTGACACCTACCCCTAGCCCTCGGCCAACCCCTACCACTACTACTAATCCTAGGCCTAACATGAGCCCTAACACTAACACTGCCCGTGGGCCTCTGCCAACCAATAGCCCTTCACCTAATCCTACCCCGAGCATTACCACTCGCCCTAGGCCTACGCCTAGCACTACCTCTAGTCCTACCCTACCCCTGGCCCTACAGCTACCCCTAACCATAGGCCCACCCCCATCACTACCCCTAGCCACAGCTCCAACTCCTGGCCCTAGGCCTACTCCTAGATTTACCCCGACACCCACCTCTTGCCCTATGCCTACCCCAGCGCTATACCTACCACTCTCAGTAGCCCTAGCTCGGGCCCTATACCAACGCCAGGTGCTCACTCTAGTCCGAAGCCTAGCACTTGCCCGTCAAAGACCAGTACACCTTGCCCTACCGTTAGCCAGAACACTAACCTGTGTCCCACGAAATCACCCTGTACCCACCCTTAGCCACACCCGAAAGCAGCCCTACACCTGTTCCGAGTCCTAGGACTAACCGGAGTTTTCCCGTGACACCTACCCCTAACCCTCGGCCAACCCCTACCACTACCACTAATCCTAGGCCTAACATGAGCCCTAACACTAACACTGCCCGTGGGCCTCTGCCAACCACTAGCCCTTCACCTAATCCTACCCCGAGCACTACCCCTCGCCCTAGGCCTAAGCCTAGCACTACCTCTAGTCCTACCCCTACCCCTCCCCTACAGCTACCCTTACCCATAGGCCCACCCCCATCCCTACCCCTAGCCACAACTCCAACTCCTGGCCCTATGCCTACTCCTATGTTTACCCTGACACCCACCTCTTGCCCTATGCCTACCCCAGCGCTACGCCTACCGCTACCACTAGCCCTAGCTCAAGACCTAGACCAACGCCCAGTGCTCACTCTAGTACAAGGCCTAGCACTTGCCCGTCGCCGACCAGTACACCTTGCCCTACCGTTAGCCAGAGCACTAACCCGTGTCCTACGAAATCACCCTAGACCCACCCTTAGCCACACCCGAATCCAGCCCTAGCACTGTTCCGAGTCCTAGGACTAAACGGAGCCCTCCCTTGACACCTACACCTAGCCCTCGGCCAACCCCTACCACTACCATTAATCCTAGGCCTAACATGAGCCCTAACACTAACACTGCCCGTGGGCCTCTGCCAACCACTAGCCCTTCACCTAACCTTACCCCGAGAACTCCCCTTCGCCTAGGCCTACGCCTAGCACTACCTCTAGTCCTACCCCTACCCCTGGCCCTACAGCTACACCTAACCATAGGCCCACCCCCATCCCTACCCCTAGCCACAGCTCCAACTCCTGGCCCTAGGCCTACTCCTAGGTTTACCCCGACACCCACCTCTTGCCCTATGCCTACCACAGCGCTACGCGTACGGCTCCCACTAGCCCTAGCTCGGGCACTAGACCAACGCCCAGTGCTCACTCTAGTCCAAGGCCTAGCACTTGCCCGTCGCCGACCAGTACACTTTGCCCTACCGTTAGCCAGAGAACTAACCCGTGTCCTACGGAATCACCCTGGACCCACCCTTAGCCACACCCGAATCCAGCCCTACACCTGTTCCTAGTCCTAGGACTAAACGGAGCCATCCCGTGAAACCTACCCCTAGCCCTCGGCCAACCCCTACCACTACCACTAATCCTAGGCCTAACATGAGCCCTAACACTAACACTGCCCCTGGGACTCTGCCAACCACTAGCACTTCACCTAACCCTACCCCGAGCACTCCCCTTGCCCTAGGCCTACGCCTAGCACTACCTCTAGTCCTACCCCTACCCCTGGCCCTACAGCTACCCCTAACCATAGGCCCACCACCATCACACCCCTAGGCACAGCTCCAACTCCTGGCCCTAGGCCTACTCCTAGGTTTACCCCGACACCCACCACTTGCCCTATGCCTACCCCAGCGCTACGCCTACCGCTCCCAGTAGCCCTAGCTCGGGCCCTAGACCAACGCCAAATGCTCACTCTAGTCCGAGGCCTAGCACTTGCCCGTCAACGACCAGTACACCTTGCCTTACCGTTAGCCAGAGGACTAACCCGTGTCCTACGGAATCACCCTGGACCCACCCTTAGCCACACCCGAATCCAGCCCTACACCTGTTTCAAGTCGTAGGACTAAAAAGAGGCCTCCCGTGATACCTAACCATAGCCCTCGTCCAACCCATACCACTACCACTAATTTTAGGCCTAACATGAGCCCTAACACTAACACTGCCCGTAGGCCTCAGCCAACCACTAGCCCTTCACCTAACCATTCCCCGAGCACTCCCCCTCACCCTATGTCTACGCCTAGCACTACCTCTAGTCCTACCACTTCCCCTGGCCCTAGAGCTACTTCTACCCATAGGCACAACCCCATTCCTACTCCTAGCCACAGCTCCAACTCCTGGCCCTAGGCCTACTCCTATGTTTACCCCGACACCCACCTCTTGCCCTATGCCTACCCCAGCGCTACGCCTACCGCTCCCACTAGCCCTAGCTCTGGCCCTAGACCAACGCCCAGTGCTCACTCTAGTCCGAGGCCTAGTACTTGCCCGTCGCCGACCAGTACACCTTGCCCTACCTTTAGCCAGAGCAGTAACCCGTGTCCTACGGAATCACCCTGGACCCACCCTTAGCCACACCCAAATCCAGCCCTACCACTGTTCCAAATCCTAGGACTAAACGGAGCCCTCCCTTGACACCTACCCCTAGCCCTCGGCCAACCCCTACCATTACCACTAATCCTAGGCCTAACATGAGCCCTAACACTAACACTGCCCATGAGCCTCTGCTAACCAGTAGCCCTTCAACTAATCCTACCCCGAGAACTACCCCTCGCCCTAGGCCTACGCCTAGCACTACCTCTAGTCCTACCCATACCCCTGGCCCTACAGCTACCCCTACTCATAAGCCCACCCCCATCCCTACTCCTAGCCACAGCTCCAACTTCTGGCCGTAGCCCTACTCCTAGGTTTACACCGACACCCACCTCTTGCCCTATGCCTACCCCAGCGCTACGCCTACCGCTCCCACAAGCCCTAGCTCGTGCCCTAGACCAACGCCCAGTGCTCACTCAAGTCCGAGGCCTAGCACTTGCCCGTCGCCGACCAGTACACCTTGCCCTACCGTTATCCAGAGGACTAACCCGTGTCCTACGGATTCACCCTGGACCCACCCTTAGCCACACCCGAATCCAGCCCTACAACTGTTTCAAGTCCTAGGACTAAACGAAGCCCTCCCGTGACACCTACCCCTAGCCCTCGGCCAGCCCCTACCACTACCAATAATCCTAGGCCTAACATGAGCCCTAACACTAACACTGCTTGTGGGCCTCTGCCAACCAATAGCCCTTCACTTAATCCTACCCCGAGCACTAGCCCTCTCCCTAGGCCTACGTCTAGCACTACCTCTAATCCTACCACTACCCCTGGCCCTACAGCTACCCCTAACCATAGGCCCACCCCCATCACTACCCCAGGCCACAGCTCCAACTCCTGGCCCTAGCCCTACTCCTAGGTTTACCCCGACACCCACCTCTTGCCCTATGCCTACCACAGCGCTACACCTATTGCTCCCACTAGCCCTAGCTCGGGCCCTAGACCAACGCCCAGTACTCACTCTAGTTCGAGGCCTAGTACTTGCCTGTCGCCGACCAGTACACCTTGCCCTACCGTTAGCCAGAACACTAACCTGTGTCCCACGAAATCACTCTGTACCCACCCTTAGCCACACCCGAAACCAGCCCTACACATGTTTTGAGTCCTAGGACTAACCGGAGTTTTCCCGTGACACCTACCCCTAATCCTCGGCCAACCCCTACCACTACCACTAATCCTAGGCCTAACATGAGCCCTAACACTAACACTGCCTGTGTGCCTCTGCCAACCACTAGCCCGTCACCTAACCCTACACCGAGCACGACCCCTCGCCCTAGGCCTACACCTAGCACTACCTCTGGTCCTACCACTAACACTGGCCCTACAGCTCCCCCTACCCACAGGCCGACCCCCATCCCTACCCCAAGCCACAGCTCCCACTCCTGGCCCTAGGCCTACGCCGAAGTTTACCTCGACATTCACCCCTTGCCCTATGCCTACCCCAGCGCTACGCCTACCGCTCCCACTAGCCCTAGCTCTTGCCCTACACCAACGCGATGGCTCCCTCTAGTCCGAGGCCTAGAACTTGCCCGTCGCTGACCAGTACACCTTGCCCTTGTTAGGGTTAGGGTTAGGGTTAGGGTTAGAGTTAGGGTTAGGGTTAAGGTTTAAGGTTAGGATTAGGGTTAGGGTTGGTGTTAGGTTTAGGGTTAGGGTTAGGGTTAGGGTTAGGTTTAGGTTTAGGTTACACCGAACACTAACCCCTCGCCCTATGCCTACGCCTAGCACTACCTCTGGTCCTACCCCTACCCATGGCCCTACAGCTCCCCCTACCCATAGGCCCACAACCATCCCTACCCCTAGCCACAGCTCCCACTCCTGGTCCTAGACCTACTCCGAGGTTTACCCCGACACCCACCCCTTGCACTTTGCCTAACCAGCGCTACGCCTAACGCTCCCACTATCCCTATTTCGGGCCCTAGACCAACGCCCAGTGCTCACTCTAGTCCGAGGCCTAGCACTTGCCCGTCGCCGACCAGCACACCTTGCCCTACTGTTAGCCAGAGCACTAACCCGTGTCCTACGAAATCACCCTGGACCCACCCTTAGCCACACCCTAATCCAGCCCTACATCCGTTCCGAGTCCTAGGACTACCCGGAGCCCTCCCGTGACACCTACCCCTAGCCCTCGTCCATCCCCTACCACTACCACTAGTCCTAGGCCTAACATCAGCCCTAACCCTAACACTGCCCGTGGGCCTCTGCCAACCACTAGCCCTTCACCTAACACTACCCCGAGCACTACCCCTCGCCCTAGGCCTACGACTAGCACTACCTCTGGTCCTACCCCTACCCCAGCCCTACAGCTCCCCCTACCCATAGGCCCACACCCATCCCTACCCCTAGCCACAACTCCAACTCCTTGCCCAAAGCCTACACCTAGGTTTACCCCGACACCCACCCCTTGCCCTATGCCTACCCCAGTGCCACGCCTACCGCTCCCACTAGCCCTAGCTTGGGCCCTAGACCAACACCCAGTGCTCCCTCTAGTCCGAGGCCTACCATTTGCCCGACGCCGACCAGTACACCTTGGCCTACCATTTGCCAGAGCACTAACCCGTGTCCTACGAAATCACCCTGGACCCACACTTACCACACCCTAATCCAGCCCTACACCCGTTGCGAGTCCTAGGACTACCCGGAGCCCTCCCGTGACACCTACCCCTATCCTTCGGCCAACCCCTACCACTACCACTAGTCCTAGGCCTAACATGAGCCCTAACCCTAACACTGCCCGTGGGCTTCTGCCAACCACTAGCCCTTCACCTAACCCTACCCCGAGCACTACCCCTCGCCCTAGGCTTTCGCCTAGGACTACCTCTTGTCCTACCCCGACCCCTGGCCCTACAGCTCCCCCTACCCATAGGCCCACCCCCATTCCTACCCCTAGCCACAACTCCAACTCCTGGCCCAAAGCCTACTCCGAGGTTTACCCCGACACCCACCCCTTGCCCTATGCCTACGCCAGTGCTACGCCTACCGCTCCCACTATCCCTAGCTCTTGCCCTACACCAACGCCCATGGCTCCCTCTAGTTCGAGGCCTAGAACTTGCCCGTCGCTGACCAGTACACCTTGCCCTTTTTAGGGTTAGGGTTACGGTTAGGGTTAGGGTTAGGGTTAGGGTTTAGGGTTAGGGTTAGGGTTAGGGTTAGGGTTGGTGTTAGGTTTAGGGTAGGGTTAGGGTTAGGGTTAGGGGTTAGGGTTAGGTTTAGGGTTAGTGTTAGTGTTTAGGGTAAGGGTTAGGGTTAGGGGTTGTGTTAGGGTTAGGTTTAGGCTTAGGGTTGGTGTTAGGTTTAGGGTTAGGGTTAGGGTTAAGGTTAGGGGTTAGGGTTAGCGTTGGTGTTAGGGTTAGGGTTAGGGTTAGGGTTAGGTTACCCCGAGCACTACCCCTCGCCCTAGGCCTACGCCTAGCACTACCTCTGGTCCTACCTCTACCCCTGGCCCTACGGCTCCCTCTACCCATAGGCCCACTTCCATTCCTACCCCTAGCCACAGCTCCCACTCCTGGTACTAGGCCTACTCCGAGGTTTACCGCGACACCCACCCCTTGCCCTTTGCCTACCCCAGCGCTACGCCTATCGTTCCCACTAGCCCTACCTCGGGCCCTAGACCAACGCCCAGAGCTCACTCTAGTCCGAGGCCGAGCACTTGCCCGTCGCCGACCAGTACACATTGCCCTACCGTTAGCCAGAGCTCTAACCCGTGTCTTACGAAATCACCCTGGACCCACCCTTAGCCACACCCTAATCCAGCCCTACACCCGTTCCCAGTCCTAGGACTACCCGTAGTTCTCCCTTGACACCTACCCTTATCCCTCGGTCAACCGCTACCACTACCACTAGTCCTAGGCCTAACATGAGCCCTAACCCTAATACTGTCCGTGGGCCTCTGCCAACCAGTAGCCCTTCACCTAACCCTACCCCGAGCACGACCCCTCGCCCTAGGCCTACGCCTAGCACTACCTCTGGTCCTACCACTTCCTATGGCCCTACAGCTCCCCCTACCCATAGGCCCACACCCATCCCTACGACTAACCACAACTCCCACTCCTGGCCCTAGGCCTACTACGAGGTTTACCTCGACACCCACCCCTTGCCCTATGCCTACCCCAGCGCTACGCCTACCGCTCCCACTAACCCTAGCTGGGGCCCTACACCATCGCCCATGGCTCCCTGTAGTCGAGGCCTAGAACTTGCCCGTCGCTGACCAGTACACCTATCCCTTGTTAGGGTTAGGGTTAGGGTTAGGGTTAGGTTTAGGGTTAGGGTTAGGGTTAGGGTTTAGGGTTAGTGTTACGGTTAGGGTGGTGTTAGGGTTAGGGTTAGGGTTAGGGTTAGGGTTGGTGTTAGGTTTAGGGTTAGGGTTAACTTTAGGGTTAGGGGTTAGTGTTAGGGTAAGTGTTAGGGTTAGGGTTAGGGTTAGGGTTAGGGTTAGGGTTAGGTTACCCCGAGCACAACCCCTCGCCCTAGGCCTACGCCTAGCACTACCTCTGGTCCTACCCCTACCCCTGGCCCTAAAGCTCCCCCTACCCATAGACCCACCCCCATCCCTACCCCTAGCCACAGCTCACACTCCTGGTCCAAGGCCTACTCCAAGGTTTACCCCGACACCCACCCCTTGTCCTTTGCCTACCCCAGCGCTAGGCCTACCGCTACCACTAGCCCTAGCTCGGGCCCTATACCAACGCCCAGTGCTCCCCCTAGTCCGAGGCCTACCACTTGCCCGACGCCGACCAGTACACCTTGCCCTACATTTGCCAGAGCACTAACCCGTGTCCTACTTAATCACCCTGGACCCACTTTTACCACAACCTATTCCAGCCCTACACCCGTTCCGAGTCCTAGGACTACCTGGAGCCCTCCCGTGACACCTACCCATATCCCTCAGCCAACCCCTACCACTACCACTAGTCCTAGGCCTAACATGAGCCCTAACCCTAACACTGTCCGTGGGCCTCTGCCAGCCACTAGCCCTTCACCTAACCCTATCCCGAGCACTACCCCTCTCCCTAGGCCTACTCCTAGCGCTACCTCTGGTCCTACCACTACCCATGGCACTACAGCTCCCCCTACCCATAGGCCCACCTTCATCCCTACCCCTAGCCACAGCTCCCACTCCTGGCCCTAGGCCTACTCCGAGGTTGACCTCGACACCCACCCCTTGCCCTATGCCTACCCCAGCGCTATGTCTACCGCTCCCACTAGCCCTAGCTCGGGCCCTACACCAACCCCCATGGCTCCCTCTAGTCCGAGGCCTAGAACTTGCCCGTCGCTGACCAGTAAACCTTGCCCTTTTAGGGCTAGGGTTAGGGTTAGGGTTAGGGTTACGGTTAGTGTTAGGGTTTAGGGTAAGGGTTAGGGTTAGGTGTTGTGTTAGGGTTAGGTTTAGGCTTAGGGTTGGTGTTAGGTTTAGGGTTAGGGTTAGGGTTATGGTTAGGGGTTAGGGTTAGGGTTGGTGTTAGGGTTAGGGTTAGGGTTAGGGTTAGGTTACCCCGAGCATTACCCCTCGCCCTAGGCCTGCGCCTAGCACTACCTCTGGTCCTACCCCTACCCCTGGCCCTACGGCTCCCTCTACCCAAGGGCCACCCCCATCCCTACCCCTAGCCACAGCTCCCACTCCTGGTCCTAGGCCTACTCCGAGGTTTACCGCGACACCCACCCCTTGCCCTTTGCCTACCCCAGCGCTACGCCTAACGTTCCCACTAGCCCTACCTCGGCCCTAGGCCAACGCCCAGTGCTCACTCTAGTCCGAGGCCGAGCACTTGCCCGTCGCCGACCAGTACACATTGCCCTATCGTTAGCCAGAGCACTAACCCGTGTCTTACGAAATCACCCTGGACCCACACTTAGCCACACCCTAATCCAGCCCTACACCCGTTCCGAGTCCTAGGACTACCCGGAGTTCTCCCTTGACACCTACACCTATCCCTCGGCCAACCGCTACCACTACCACTAGTCCTAGGCCTAACATGAGCCCTAACTCTAACACTCTCCGTGGGACTCTGCCAACCAGTAGCCCTTCACCTAACCCTAACCCGTACACGACCCCTAGCCCTAGGCCTACGCCTAGCACTACCTCTGTTCCTACCACTTCCCCTGGCCCTACAGCTCCCCCTACCCATAGGCCCACACCCATCCCTACACCTAGCCACAGCTCCCACGCCTGGCCCTAGGCCTACTACGAGGTTTACCTCGACACCCACCCCTTGCCCTATGCCTACCTCAGCGCTACGCCTACCGCTCCCACTAGCCCTAGCTGGGGCCCTACACCAACGCCCATGGCTCCCTCTAGTCCGAGGCCTAGAACTTGCCCGTCGCTGACCAGTACACCTAGCCCTTGTTAGGGTTAGGGTTAGGGTTAGGGTTAGTGTTAAAGGTTAGGTTTAAAGTTGGTGTTAGGGTTAGGGTTAGGGTTAGGTTTAGGTTTAGGTTACCCCGAGCACTACCCCTCGCCCTAGGCCTACTCCTAGCACTACGACTGGTCCTACCACTACCCCTGGCACTACAGCTCCCTTACCCATAGGCCCACCCCCATCCCTACTCCTAGCCACAGCTCCCACTTCTAGCCCTAGGCCTACTCCGAGGTTTACCTCGACACCCACCCCTTGCCCTATGCCTACCCCAGCGCTACGCCTACCGCTCCCACTAGCCCTAGCTAGGGCCCTACACCAACGCCCATGGCTCCCTCTAGTCCGAGGCCTAGAACTTGCCCGTCGCTGACCAGTACACTTGCCCTGCTTAGGGTTAGGGTTAGGGTAAGGGTTAGGGTTAGGGTTAGGGTTTATGGTTAGGGTTAGTGTTAGGGTTGGTGTTAGGATTAGGGTTAGTGTTAGGGTTAGGGTTAGGGTTTAGGGTTAGTGTTAGGGTTAGGGTTGGTGTTACGGTTAGGGTTAGGGTTGGTGTTAGGTTTAGGGTTAGGGTTAACTTTAGGGTTAGGGGTTAGGGTTAGGGCTAGTGTTAGGATTAGGGTTAGGGTTAGGGTAAGGGTTAGGGTTAGGTTACCCCGAGCACTACCCCTCGCCCTAGGCCTACGCCTAGCACTACCTCTGGTCCTACCCCTACCCCTGGCCCTAAAGCTCCCCCTACCCATAGGCCCACCCCGATCCCTACTCCTAGCCACAGCTCCCACTCCTGGCACTAGGCCTACTCCGAGGTTTACCTCGACACCCACCCCTTGCCCTATGCCTACCCCAGTGCTACGCCTACCGCTCCCACTAGCCCTAGCTCGGGCCCTAGACCAACGCCCAGTGCTCCCACTAGTCCGAGGCCTACCACTTGCCCGACGCCGACCAGTACACCTTGCCCTACATTTGCCAGAGCACTAACCCGTGTCCTACGAAATCACCCTGGACCCACACTTACCACACCCTAATCCAGCCCTACACCCGTTCCGAGTCCTAGAACTACCCGCAGCCCTCCAGTGACACCTACCCCTAGCCCTAGGCCATCCCCTACCACTACCACTAGTCCTAGGCCTAACATGAGCCCTAACCCTAACACTGCCCGTGGGCCTCTGCCAACCACTAGCCCTTCACCTAACCCTACCCCGAGCACTACCCCTCGCCCTAGGCCTACTCCTAGCGCTACCTCTGGTCCTACCACTACCCCTGGCACTACAGCTCCTCCTACCCATAGAACCACCCCCATCCCTACCCCTAGCCACAGCTCCCACTTCTGGCCTTGACCTACTGCGAGGTTTACCTCGACACCCACCCCTTGCCCTATGCCTACCCCAGCGCTACGCCTTCCGCTCCCACTAGCCCTAGCTCGGGCCCTACACCAACGCCCATGGCTCCCTCTAGTCCGAGGCCTAGAACTTGCCAGTCGCTGACCAGTACACCTTGCCCTTCTTAGGGTTAGGGTTAGGGTTAGGGTTAGGGTTAAGGTTAGGGTTAGGGTTAGGGTTTAGGGTTAGATTAGGGTTAGGGTTGGTGTTAGGGTTAGGGTTAGTGTTAGGGTTAGGGTTGGTGTTAGGTTTAGGGTTAGGATTAGGGTTAAAGGTTAGGTTTAGGGTTGGTGTTAGGGTTAGGGTTAGGGTTAGGGTTAGGGTTAGGTTACCCCGAGCACTACCCCTCGCCCTAGGCCTACTCTTAGCACTACGTCTGGTCCTACCACTACCCCTGGCACTACATCTCCCCCTACCCATAGGCCCACCCCCATCCCTACTTCTAGCCACAGCTCCCACTCCTGGTCCTAGGCCTACTCCGAGGTTTACCGCGACACCCACCCCTTGCCCTTTGCCTACCCCAGCGCTACGCCTAACGTTCCCACTAGCCCTACCTCGGGCCCTAGGCCAACGCCCAGTGCTCACTCTAGTTCGAGGCCGAGCACTTGCCCGTCGCCGACCAGTACACATTGCCCTATCGTTAGCCAGAGCACTAACCCGTGTCTTACGAAATCACCCTGGACCCACCCTTAGCCACACCCTAATCCAGCCCTACACCCGTTCCTTGTTTTAGGACTACCCGGAGTTCTCCCTTGACACCTACCCCTATCCCTCGGCCAACCGCTACCACTACCACTAGTTCTAGGCCTAACATGAGCCCTAACCCTAACACTGTCCGTGGGCCTCTGCCAACCAGTAGCCCTTCACCTAACCCTACTCCGAGCACGACCCTTCGCCCTAGGCCTACGCCTAGCACTACCTCTGGTCCTACCTCTTCCCCTGGCCCTACAGCTCCTCCTACCCATAGGCCCACACCCATCCCTACCCTTAGCCACAGCTCCCACTCCTGTCCCTAGGCCTACTACGAGGTTTACCTCGACACACACCCCTTGCCCTATGCCTACCCCAGCGCTACGCCTACCGCTCCCACTAGCCCTAGCTAGGGCCTTAGACCAACGCCCATGACTCCCTCCAGTCCGAGGCCTAGAACTTGCCCGTCGCTGACCAGTACACCTAGCCCTTGTTAGGGTTAGGGTTAGGGTTAGGGTTAAAGGTTAGGTTTAAAGTTGGTGTTAGGGTTAGGGTTCGGGTTAGGTTTAGGGTTAGGTTACCCCGAGCACTACCCCTCGCCCTAGGCCTACTCCTAGCACTACGACTGGTCCTACCACTACCCCTGGCACTACAGCTCCCTTACCCATAGGCCCACCCCCATCCCTACCCCTAGCCACAGCTCCCACTTCTAGCCCTAGGCCTACTCCGAGGTTTACCTCGACACCCACCCCTTGCCCTATGCCTACCCCAGCGCTACGCCTACCGCTCCCACTAGCCCTAGCTAGGGCCCTACACCAACGCCCATGGCTCCCTCTAGTCCGAGGCCTAGAACTTGCCCGTCGCTGACTAGTACACTTGCCCTGCTTAGGGTTAGGGTTAGGGTAAGGGTTAGGGTTAGGGTTAGGGTTTATGTTTAGGGTTAGTGTTAGGGTTGGTGTTAGGATTAGGGTTAGTGTTAGAGTTAGGGTTAGGGTTTAGGGTTAGTGTTAGGGTTAGGGTTGGTGTTACGGTTAGGGTTAGGGTTGGTGTTAGGTTTAGGGTTAGGGTTAACTTTAGGGTTAGGGGTTAGGGTTAGGGCTAGTGTTAGGATTAGGGTTAGGGTTAGGGTAAGGGTTAGGGTTAGGTTACCCGAGCACTACCCCTCGCCCTAGGCCTACGCCTAGCACTACCTCTGGTCCTACCCCTACCCCTGGCCCTAAAGCTCCCCCTACCCATAGGCCCACCCCGATCCCTACCCCTAGCCACAGCTCCCACTCCTGGCACTAGGCCTACTCCGAGGTTTACCTCGACACCCACCCCTTGCCCTATGCCTACCCCAGTGCTACGCCTACCGCTCCCACTAGCCCTAGCTCGGGCCCTAGACCAATGCCCAGTGCTCCCTCTAGTCAGAGGCCTACCACTTGCTCGACGCTGACCAGTACACCTTGCCCTACCGTTTGCCAGAGAACTAACCCGTATCCTACGAAATCACCCTGGACCCACACTTACCACACCCTAATCCAGCCCTACACCCGTTCCGAGTCCTAGGACTACCCGGAGCCCTCCCGTGACACCTACCCCTAGCCCTCGGCCAACCCCTAACACTACCACTAGTCCTAGGCCTAACATGAGCCCTAAGACTAACACTGCCCGTGGGCCTCAGCCAACCACTAGCCCTTCACCATCATTACCCAGAGCACTACCCCTCGCCTTAGGCCTACGCCTAGCACTACCTCTGGTCCTACCACTACCCCTGGCCCTACAGCTCACCCTACCCATAGGCCCACCCCCACCCCTACCCCTAGCCACAGCTCCCATTCATGGCACTAGGCCTACTCCGAGGTTTACCTCGACACCCACCCCTTGCCCTATGCCTACCCCAGTGCTACGCCTACCGCTCCCACTATCCCTAGCTCGGGCCCTAGACCAATGCCCATGGCTCCCTCTAGTCCGAGGCCTACAACTTGCCCGTCGCTGACCAGTACACCTTGCCCTTGTTAGGGTTAGGGTTAGAATTAGGGTTAGGGTTGGTGTTCGGTTTAGGGTTAGGGTTAGGGTTAGGGTTGGTGTTAGGGTTAGGGTTAGGTTTAGGGTTAGGGTGAGGGTTACGGTTACGGTTAGGTTACCTTGAGCACTAACCCTCTCCCTAGGCATACGCCTAGCACTACCTCTGGTTTTACCCCTACCCCTGGCCCTACAGCTCCCCCTACACATAGGCCCACCCCCATCCCTAATTCTAGCCACAGCTTTCACTCCTGGTCCTAGGCCTACTCCGAGGTTTTCCCCGACACCCACCCCTTGCCCTTTGCCTACCTACGCTCTATGCCTACCGCTTCCACTAGCCATACCTCGGGCCCTAGACCAACGCACAGTGCTCACTCTAGTCCGAAGCCTAGCACTTGCCCGTCGCCGACCAGTACACCTTGCCTACCGATAGCCAGAGCACTAACCCGTGTCCTACGAAATCACCCTGGACCCACCCTTACCACACCCTAATCCAGCCCTACACCCGTTTTGAGTCCTAGGACTACCCGGAGCCCTCCCGTGACACCTACCCCTAGCCCTCGGCCAACCCCTACCACTACCACTAGTCCTAGGCCTAACATGAGCCCTAAGACTAACACTGCCCGTGGGCCTCTGCCAAGCAATAGCCCTTCTCCTAACCCTACCCAGAGCACTACCCCTCGCCCTAGGCCTACGCCTAGCACTACCTCTGGTCCTACCGCTACCACTGTCCCTACAGCCCCCCTTACCCATGGGACCACGCCCATCCCTACCCCTAGCCACAGCTCCCACTCCTGGACCTAGGCCTACTCCGAGGTTAACCTCGACACCCACCCCTTGCCCTATGCCTACCCCAGCACTACGCCTACCGCTCCCACTAGCCCTAGCTCGGGCCCTAGGCCAACGCCCATGGCTCCCTCTAGTCCGAGGCCTAGAACTTGCCTGTCGCTGACCAGTACACCTTGCCCTTGTTAGGGTTATGGTTAGGGTTAGGGTTAGGTTTAGGGTTAGGGTTAGGTTAGGGTTTAAAGTTAGGGTTAGGGTTAGGGTTGGTGTTAGGTATAGGGTTAGGGTTAGGGTTAGGGTTAGGGTTAGTGTTAGGGTTAGTGTTAGGGTTAGGGTTGGTGTTAGGGTTAGGGTTAGGGTTAGGGTTAGGGTTAGGGTTAGGGTTAGGTTACCCCGAGCACTACACCTCACCCTAGGCCTACGCCTAGCACTACCTCTGGTCCTACCGCTACCCCTGGCCCTACAGCTCCCCCTACCAATGGGCCCACCCCATCCCTACCCCTAGCCACAACTCCAACTCCTGGGCCAAAGCCTACTCCGAGGTTTACCTTGACACACACCCCTTGCCCTATGCCTACCCCAGCGCTACGCCTATTGCTCCCACTAGTCCTAGCTCGGTCCCTAGACCAACGCCAAGTGCTCATCTAGTCAGACGCCTACCACTAGCTTGAGGCCGACCAGTACACCTTGCCCTACCGTTAGCCAGTGCAGTAACCCGTGTCCTACGAAATCACCCTAGACTCACCCTTACCACACCCTAATCCAGCCCTAAACCTGTTCCGAGTCCTAGGACTACCCAAAGCCCTCCCGTGACACCTACCCCTAGCCCTCGGCCAACCCCTACCACTACCACTAGTCCTAGGCTTAACAAGAGCCCTAACCCTAACACTGCCCGTGGGCCTCGGCCAACCACTAGTGCTTCAACTAACCCTACCCCGAGCACTACCCCTCGCCCTAGGCCTACGCCTAGCACTACCTCTGGTCCTACCACTACCCCTGGCCCTACAGCTCCCCCTACCCATAGGCCCACCCCCACCCCTACCCCTAGCCACAGCTCCCACTCCTGGCCCTAGGCCTACTCCGAGGTTTACCTCGACACCCACCCCTTGCTCTATGCCTACCCCAGCGCTTCGCCTACCGTTTCCACTAGCCCTAGCTCGGGCCCTAGACCAACGCCCATGGCTCCCTCTCGTCCGAAGCCTAGAACTTGCCCGTCGCTGACCAGTACACCTTGCCCTTGTTAGGGTTAGGGTTAGGGTTAGGGTTAGGGTTAGGGTTTAGGGTTAGCGTTAGGTTTAGGGTTGGTGTTAGGGTAAGGGTTAGGGTTAGGGTTAGGGTTGGTGTTAGGTTTAGGGTTAGTGTCAGTGTTAGGGTTAGGGTTAGGGTTGGTGTTAGGGTTAGGGTTAGGGTTAGGGTTAGGGTTAGGATTAGGGTTAGGGTTGGTGTTAGGTTTAGGGTTAGGGTTAGGGTTAGTGTTAGGGTTAGGTTTGGTGTTAGGGTTAGGGTTAGGGTTAGGGTTAGGGTTAGGTTACCCCGAGCACTACCCCTCGCCCTAGGCCTACGCCTGGCACTACCTCTGGTCCTACCCCTCCCCCTGGCCCTACAGCCTCCCCTACCCATAGGCCCACCCCCATCCCTACACCTAGCCACAGCTCCCACTTCTGGTCCTAGGCCTACTCCGAGGTTTACCCCGACACCCACCCCTTGCCCTTTGCCTACCACAGTGCTACGCCTACCGCTCCCACTAGCCCTACCTCGGGACCTAGACCAACGCCCAGTGCTCCCTCTAGTCCGAGGCCTACCACTTGCCCGACGCCGACCAGTACACTTTGCCCTACCGTTAGTCAGAGCACAAACCGTGTCCTACGAAATCACCCTGGACCCACCCTTACCACACCCTAATCCAGCCCTACACCCGTTCCGAGTCCTAGGACTACCCGGAGCTCTCCCGTGACACCTACCCCTAGCTCTCGGCCAACCCCTACCACTACCACTAGTCCTAGGCCTAACATGAGCCCTAAGACTAACACTGCACGTGGGCCTCTGCTAACCACTAGCCCTTCACCTAACCCTATCCAGAGCACTACCCCTCGCCCTAGGCTAACGCCTAGCACTACCTCTGATCCTACCGCTACCCCTGGCCCTACAGCTCCCCCTACCCATAGGCCCACCCAAATCCCTACCCCTAGCCACAGCTCCAACTCCTGGCAATAGGCCTACTTTGAGGTTTACCCCGACACCCACCCCTTGCCCTATGCCTACCCCAGCGCTACGCCAATCGCTCCAACTAGCCCTAGCTCGGTCCCTAGACCAACGCCCAGTGCTCTTCTAGTCCGAGGCCTAGCACTTCCCCATCGCCGACCAGTACACCTTGCCCTACCGTTAGCCAGAGCAGTAACCTGTGTCCTACTAATCACCCGAAACCCACCCTTACCAACCCTAATCCAGCCCTACACCTGTTCCGAGTCCTAGAACTCAACGGAGCCCTCCGGTGACACCTACCCCTAGCCCTCGGCCAATCCCTACCACTACAACTAGTCCTAGGCTTAACATAGGCCTAACCCTAACACTGCCCGTGGTCCTCTGCCTACCACTAGCCCTTCAACTAACCCTACTCCGAGCACTACCCCTCGGTCTAGGCCTACGCCTAGCACTACCTCTGGTCCTAACCCTACCCCTGGCCCTACAGCTCTCCCTACCCATAGGCCCACCCCCACCCCTACCCCTAGCCACAGCTCCCACTCCTGGCACTAGGCCTACTCCGAGGTTTACCTCGACACCCACCCCTTGCCCTATCCTTCCCCAGCGCTACGCCTACCGTTCCCACTAGCCCTAGCTCGGGCCCTAGACCAACGCCCATGGCTTTCTCTAGTCCGAGGCCTACAACTTGCCCGTCGCTGACCAGTACACCTTGCCCTTCTTAGGGTTGGTGTTAGGGTTTGGGTTAGGGTTAGGGTTATGGTTGGTGTTAGGTATAGGGTTAGGGTTAGGGTTAGGGTTAGGGTTAGGGTTGGTGTTAGGGTCAGTGTTAGGGTTAGGGTTAGGGTTAGGGTTAGGGTTGGTGTTAGGTATAGGGTTAGGGTTAGGGTTAGGGTTGGTGTTACGGTTAGGGTTAGGGTTAGGGTTAGGGTTGGTGTTAGGTATAGGGTTAGGGTTAGGGTTAGGGTTAGGGTTGGTGTTAGGTATAGGGTTAGGGTTAGGGTTAGGGTTAGGGTTGGTGTTAGGTAAAGGGTTAGGGTTAGGGTTAGGGTTAGGGTTAGGGTTGGTGTTAGGGTTAGGGTTAGGGTTAGGGTTAGGGTTAGTGTTAGGGTTAGGGTTAGGGTTAGGTTACCCCGAGCACTACCCCTCGCCCTTAGCCTACGCGTAGCACTACCTCTAGTCCTACCCCTACCCCTGTCCCTACAGATCCCCCTACCCATAGACCCACCCCCATCCCTACCCCTAGCCACAGCTTTCACTCCTGGTCCTAGGCCTACTCAGAGGTTTACCCCGACACCCACCCCTTGCCCTTTGCCTACCCCAGCGCTATGCCTACCGCTCCCATTAGCCCTACCTCGGGCCCTAGACCAACGCCCAGTGCTCACTCTAGTCCGAAGCCTAGCACTTGCCCGTCGCCGACCAGTACCCCTTGCCTACCGATAGCCAGAGCACTAACCCGTGTCCTACGAAATCACCCTGGACCCACCCTTACCACACCCTAATCCAGACCTACACACGTTTTGAGTCCTAGGACTACCCGGAGCCCTCCCGTGACACCTACCCCTAGCCCTCGGCCAACCCCTACCACTACCAATAGTCCTAGGCCTAACATGAGCCCTAAGACTAACACTGCCCGTGGGCCTCAGCCAACCACTAGCCCTTCACCATCATTACCCAGAGCACTACCCCTCGCCTTAGGCCTACGCCTAGCACTACCTCTGGTCCTACCGCTACCCCTGTCCCTACAGCTCCCCCTAACCATAGGCCCACCCAAATCCCTACCCCTAGCCACAGCTCCAACTGCTGGCACTAGGCCTACCCCGAGGTTTACCCCGACACCCACCCCTTGCCCTATGCCTACCCCAGCGCTACGCCTATTGCTCCCACTAGCCCTAGCTCGGGCCCTAGACCAACGCCCAGTGCTCATCTAGTCTGAGGCCTAGCACTTGCCCGTCGCCGCCCAGTACACCTTGCCCTACCGTTAGCCAGAGCAGTAACCCGTGTCCTACGAAATCACCCTGGACCCACCCTTACCAACCCTAATCCAGCCCTACACCTGTTCCGAGTCCTAGAACTACACGAAGCCCTCCCGTGACACCTACCCCTAGCCCTCGGCCAATCCCTACCACTACCACTAGTCCTAGGCTTAACATGAGCCCTAACCCTAACACTGCCCTTGGGCCTCTGCCAATCACTAGCCCTTCAACTAACCCTACCCGAGCACACCCCTCGCCCTAGGCCTACGCCTAGCACTACCTCTGGTCCTACCCCTACCCCTGGCCCTACAGTTCCCCCTACCCATAGGTCCACCCCCACCCCTACCCCTAGCAACAGCTCCCACTCCTGGCACTAGGCCTACTCCGAGGTTTACCTCGACACCCACCCCTTGCCCTATGCCTACCCCAGCGCTACGCCTACCGCTCCCACTAGCCCTAGCTCGGGCCCTAGACCAACGCCCATGGATCCCTCTAGTCCGAGGCCTACAACTTGCATGTTGCTGACGAGTACACCTTGCCCTTGTTAGGGTTAGGGTTAGAATTAGGGTTAGGGTTGGTGTTAGGTTCAGGGTTAGGGTTAGGGTTAGGGTTGGTGTTAGGGTTAGGGTTAGGGTTAGGGTTAGGGTTAGGGTTACGGTTAGGTTACCCCGAGCACTAACCCTCTCCCTAGGCATACGCCTAGCACTACCTCGGTCCTACCCCTACCCCTGGCCCTAAAGCTCCCCCTACCCATAGGCTCACCCCCATCCCTACCCCTAGCCACAGCTTTCACTCCTGGTCCTAGGCCTACTCCGAGGTTTACCCCGACACCCACCCCTTGCCCTTTGCCTACCCACGCTCTATGCCTACCGCTCCCACTAGCCATACCTCGGGCCCTAGACCAACGCCCAGTGCTCACTCTAGTCCGAAGCCTAGTACTTGCCCGTCGCCGACCAGTACACCTTGCCTACCGATAGCCAGAGCACTAACCCGTGTCCTATGAAATCACCCTGGACGCACCCTTACCACAACCTAATCCAGCCCTACACCCATTCCGAGTCCTAGGACTACCCGGAGCCCTCCCGTGACACCTACCCCTAGCCCTCGGCCAACCCCTACCACTACCACTAGTCCTAGGCCTAACATGAGCCCTAAGACTAACACTGCCCGTGGGCCTCTGCCAACTAATAGACCTTCACCTAACCCTACCCAGAGCACTACCCCTCGCCCTAGGCCTACGCCTAGCACTACCTCTGGTCCTACCGCTACCACTGTCCCTACAGCCCCCCCTACCCATGGGCCCACGCCCATCCCTACCCTAGCCACAGCTCCAACTCCTGGCACTAGGCCTACTCCGAGGTTTACCCCGACACCCACCCCTTGCCTTATGCCTACCCTATCGCTACGCCTACCGCTCCTACTAGCCCTAGCTCGGGCCCTAGACCAACGCCAATGGCTCCCTCTAGTCCGAGGCCTAGAACTTGCCCGATGCTGACCAGTACACCTTGCCCTTGTTAGGGTTAGAGTTAGGGTTAGGGTTAGGGTTGGTGTTAGGTTTAGTGTTAGGTTTAGTGTTAGGGTTAGGGTTAGGGTTGGTGTTAGGGTTAGGGTTAGGGTTAGGGTTAGGGTTAGGGTTAGGGTTAGAGTTACGGTTAGGTTACCCCGAGCACTACCCCTCGCCCTAGGCATACGCCTAGCACTACCTCTGGTCCTACCCCTACCCCTGGCCCTACAGCTCCCCCTACTTATAGGCCCACCCCCATCCCTACCCCTAGCCACAGCTCCCACTCCTGGCCCTAGGCCTACTCCGAGGTTTACCTCGACACCCACCCCTTGCCCTATGCCTCCCCCAGCGCTACGCCTACCGCTCCCACTAGCCCTAGCTCGGGCCCTAGACCAACGCCCATGGCTCCCTCTAGTCCGAGGCCTAGAACTTGCCCGTCGCTGACCAGTACACCTTGGCCTTGTTAGAGTTAGGGTTAGGGTTAGGGTTAGGGTTAGGGTTAGGTTTAGGGTTAGGGTTAGGGTTAGGGTTTAGGGTTAGGGTTAGGGTTAGGGTTGGTGTTAAGGTTAGGGTTAGGGTTAGGGTTAGGGTTAGGTTTAGTGTTAGGGTTAGTGTTAGGGTTAGGGTTGGTGTTAGTGTTAGGGTTAGGGTTAGGGTTAGGGTTAGGGTTAGGGTTAGGGTTAGGGTTAGGTTACCCCGAGCACTACCCCTCGCCCTAGGCCTACGTCTAGCACTACCTCTGGTTCTACCCCTACCCCTGGCCCTACAGCTCCCCCTACCCATGTGCCCACCCCCATTCGTACCCCTAGCCACAACTCCAACTCCTGGCTCAAAGCCTACTCCGAGGTTTACCCCGACACCCACCCTTTGCCCTATGCCTACCCCAGTGCTACGCCTACCGCTCCCACTAGCCCTAGCTCGGGCCCTAGACCAACGCCCAGTGCTCATCTAGTCCGAGGCCTAGCACTTGCCCGTCGCCGACCTTACACCTTGCCCTACCGTTAGCCAGAGCAGTAACCCGTGTCCTACGAAATCACCCTGGACCCACCCTTACCAACCCTAATCCAGCCCTACACCTCTTCCGAGTCCTAGAACTACCCGGAGCCCTCCCGTGACACCTACCCCTAGCCCTCGGCCAACCCCTACCACTACCAATAGTCCTAGGCTTAACTCGGGCCTCTGCCAACCACTAGCCCTTCAACTAACCTTACCCCGAGCACTACCCCTCGCCCTAGGTTTACGCCTAGCACTACCTCTGGTCCTACCACTACCCCTGGCCCTACAGCTGCCCCTACCCCTGGGCCCACCCCCATCCCTACCCCTAGCCAAAACTCCAACTCCTGGCCCAAAGCCTACTCCGAAGTTTACCCCGACACCCACCCCTTGCCCTATGCCTACCCCAGCGCTTCGCCTACCGCTCCCACTAGCCCTAGCTCGGGCCCTAGACCAACGCCCATGGCTCCCTCTAGCCCGAGGCCTAGAACTTGCCCGTCGCTGACTAGTACACCTTGCCCTTGTTAGGGTTAGGGTTAGGGTTAGGGTTAGGGTTAGGGTTTAGGGTTAGGGTTCGGGTTGGTGTTATGGTTAGGGTTAGGATTAGGGTTAGGGTTGGTGTTAGGTTTAGGGTTAGGGTTAGGGTTAGGGTTAGGGTTAGGGTTGGTGTTAGGGTTAGGGTTAGGGTTAGGGTTAGGGTTAGGGTTAGGGTTAGGTCACCCCGAGCACTACCCCTCGCCCTAGGCCTATGCCTGGCACTACCTCTGGTCCTACCCCTACCCCTGGCCCTACAGCTCCCCCTACTTATAGGCCCACCCCCATCCCTACCCCTAGCCACAGCTCCCACTCCTGGTCCTAGGCCTACTCCGAGGTTTACCCCGTCACACACCCCTTGCCCTTTGCCTACCACAGCGCTACGCCTACCGTTCCCACTAGCCCTACCTCGGGCCCTAGACCAATGCCCAGTGCTCACTCTAGTCCGAAGCCTAGCACTTGCCCGTCACCGACCAGTACACCTTGCCTACCGATAGCCAGAGCACTAACCTGTGTCCTACGAAATCACCCTGGACCCACCCTTACCACACCCTAATCCAGCCCTACACCCGTTCCGAGTCCTAGGACTACCTGGTGCCCTCCCGTGACACCTACCCCTAGCCCTCCGCCAACCCTTATCACTACCACTAGTCCTAGGCCTAACATGAGCCCTAAGACTAACACTGCCCGTGGGCCTCTACCAACCAATAGCCCTTCACCTAACCCTACCCAGAGCACTACCCCTCGCCCTAGGCCTACGACTAGCACTACCTCTGGTCCTACTGCTACCACTGTCCCTACAGCCCGCCCTACCCATGGGCCCACGCCCATCCCAACCCCTAGCCACAGCTCCAACTCCTGGCACTAGGCGTACTCCGAGGTTTACCCCGACACCCACCCCTTGCCCTATGCCTACCCCAGCGCTACGCCTACCGCTCCCACTAGCCCTAGCTCGGGCCCTAGACCAACGCCCATGGCTCCCTCTAGTCCGAGGCTTAGAACTTGCCCGATGCTGACCAGTAAACCTTGCCCTTGTTAGGGTTACAGTTAGGGTTAGGGTTAGGGTTGGTGTTAGGTTTAGTGTTAGGTTTAGGGTTAGGGTTAGGGTTAGGGTTAGGGTTACGGTTAGGTTACCCCGAGCACTACCCCTCGCCCTAGGCATACGCCTAGCACTACCTCTGGTCCTACCCCTACCCCTGGCCCTACAGCTCCCCCTACTTATAGGCCCACCCCCATCCCTACCCCTAGCCACAGCTCCCACTCCTGGCCCTAGGCCTACTCGGAGGTTTACCTCGACACCCACCCCTTGCCCTATGCCTACCCCAGCGCTACGCCTACCTCTCCCACTAGCCCTAGCTCGGGCCCTAGACCAACGCCCATGGCTCCCTCTAGTCCGAGGCCTAGAACTTGCCCGTCGCTGACCAGTACACCTTGCCCTTGTTAGGGTTAGGGTTAGGATTAGGGTTAGGTTTAGGGTTAGGGTTAGGGTTAGGGTTTAGGGTTAGGGTTAGGGTTAGGGTTGGTGTTAGGGTTAGGGTTAGGGTTAGGGTTAGGTTTAGGGTTAGGGTTAGGGTTAGTGTTAGGGTTAGTGTTAGGGTTAGGGTTGGTGTTAGGGTTAGGGTTAGGGTTAGGGTTAGGGTTAGGTTACCCCGAGCACTACCCCTCGCCCTAGGCCTACACTTGGCACTACCTCTGGTCCTACCCCAACCCCTGGCCCTACAGCTCCCCCTACCCATAGGCCCACCCCCATCCCTACCACTAGCCACAGCTCCCACTCCTGGTCCTAGGCCTACTCCGAGGTTTACCCCGACACCCACCCCTTGCCCTTTGCCTACCACAGCGCTACGCCTACCGCTCCCACTAGCCCTACCTCGGGCCCTAGACCAACGCCCAGTGCTCACTCTAGTCCGAAGCCTAGCACTTGCCCGTCACCGACCAGTACACCTTGCCCTACCGATAGCCAGATCACTAACCCTTGTCCTACGAAATCACCCTGGACCCACCATTAGCCACACCCTAATCCAGCCCTACACCTGTTCTGAGTCCTAGGACTACCCGGAGCCCTCCCGTGACACCTACCCCTAGCCCTCGGCCAACCCCTACCACTACCACTAGTCCTAGACTTAACATGAGCCCTAACCCTAACATTGCCCGTGGGCCTCTGCCAACCACTAGCCCTTCAACTAACCCTACCACGAGCACTACCCCTCGCCCTAGGCCTACGCCTAGCACTACCTCTGGTCCTACCCCTACCCCTGTCCCTACAGCTCCCCCTACCCATAGGCCCACCCCCATCCCTACCCGTAGCCACAGCTCCCACTCCTGGTCCTAGGCCTACTCCGAGGTTTACCCCGACACACACCCCTTGCCCTTTGCCTACCCCAGCGCTACGCCTACCGTTCCCACTAGCCCTACCTCGGGCCCTAGACCAACGCCCAGTGCTCACTCTAGTCCGAAGCCTAGCACTTGCCCGTCGCCAACCGGTACACCTTGCCCTACCGATAGCCAGAGCACTAACCCGTGTCCTACGAAATCACCCTGGACCCACTATTAGCCACACCCTAATCCAGCCCTACATCCGTCCGGAGTCCTAGGACTACCCGGAGCCCTCCCGTGACAGTTACCCCTAGCCCTCGCCCATCCCCTACCACTACCACTAGTCCTAGGCCTAACATGAGCCCTAAACCTAACACTGCCCGTGGGCTCTGCCAACCACTAGCCCTTCACCTAACCCTACCCCGAGCACTACCCCTCGCCCTAGGCTTACGCCTAGCACTACCTCTGGTCCTACCCCTACCCCTGGCCCTACAGCTCCCCCTAATTATTGGCCCACACCCATCCCTACCCCTAGCCACAACTCCAACCTCTGGCCCAAAGCCTACTCCGAGGTTTACCCCGACACCCACCCTTTGCCCTATGCCTACCCCAGTGATACGCCTAACGCTTCCACTAGCCCTAGCTCGGGCCCTAGACCAACGCATAGTGCTCCCTCTAGTCCGAGGCCTACCACTTTCCCTAATCCGACCTGTACACCTTGCCCTACCTTTAGCCATAGCACTAACCCGTGTCCTACGAAATCACCCTGGACCCACCCTTACCACACCCTAATACAGCCCTACACCTGTTCCGAGTCCTAGGACTACCCGGAGCCATTTCGTGACACCTACCCCTAGTCCTCGGCCAACCCCTACCACTACCACTAGTCCTAGGCTTAACATGAGCCCTAACCCTAACACTGCCCGTGGGCCTCTGCCAAACACTAGCCCTTCAACTAACCCTACCCCGAGCACTACCCCTCGCCCTAGGCCTACGCCTAGCACTACGTCTGGTCCTACAACTACCCCTGGCCCTACAGCTCCCCCTACCCATAGGCCCACCCCCAAACCTACCACTATCCACAGCTCCCACTCCTGGCCCTAGGCCTACTCCGAGGTTTACCTCGACACCCACCCCTTGCCCTATGCCTACCCCAGCGCTACGCCTAACGCTCTCACTAGCCCTAGCTCGGGCCCTAGACCAACGCCCATGGCTCCCTCTAGTCCGAGGCCTAGAACTTGCCCGTCGCTGACCAGTACACTTTGCCCTTGTTAGGGTTAGGGTTAGGGTTAGGGTTAGGGTTAGGGTTAGGATTAGGGTTTAGGGTTAGGGTTAGGGTTAGGGTTGGTGTTAGGGTTCGGGTTAGGGTTAGGGTTAGGGTTGGTGTTAGGTTTAGGGTTAGGGTAAGGGTTAGGGTTAGGGTTAGGGTTGGTGTTAGGTTTAGGGTTAGGGTTAGGATTAGGATTAGGGTTAGGGTTGGTGTTAGGTTTAGGGTTAGGGTTAGGGTTAGGGTTAGGGTTGGTGTTAGGGTTAGGGTTAGGGTTAGGGTTAGGGTTAGGGTTGGTGTTAGGGTTAGGGTTAGGTTTAGGGTTAGTGTTAGGGTTAGGGTTAGGGTTAGGGTTAGGGTTAGGATTAGGGTTAGGGTTGGTGTTAGGGTTAGGGTTAGGGTTAGGGTTAGGGTTGGTGTTAGGGTTAGGGTTAGGATTAGTGTTAGGGTTGGTGTTAGGGTTAGGGTTAGGGTTAGGATTAGGGTTAGGGTTGGTGTTAGGGTTAGGGTTAGGGTTAGGGTTGGTGTTAGGGTTAGGGTTAGGGTTAGAATTCGTGTTAGGCATAGGGTTAGGGTTAGGGTTAGGGTTAGGGTTAGGGTTGGTGTTAGGGTTAGGGTTAGGGTTAGGGTTAGGGTTAGGGTTGGTGTTTGGGTTAGGGTTAGGGTTAGGGTTAGGGTTAGGGTTAGGGTTGGTGTTAGGGTTAGGTTTAGGTTTAGGGTTAGGGTTGGTGTTAGGTATAGGGTTAGGGTTAGGGTTAGGGTTGGTGTTAGGGTTAGGGTTAGGGTTAGGGTTAGTGTTAGGGTTAGTTTAGGATTAGGGTTAGGATTAGGGTTAGGGTTGGTGTTAGGGTTAGGGTTAGGGTTAGGGTTGGTGTTAGGCATAGGGTTAGGGTTAGGGTTAGGGTTAGGGTTGGTGTTAGGGTTAGGGTTAGGGTTAGGGTTGGTGTTAGGGTTAGGGTTAGGGTTAGGATTAGGGTTAGGGTTGGTGTTAGGGTTAGGGTTAGGGTTAGGGTTAGGGTTAGGGTTAGGGTTGGTGTTAGGGTTAGGGTTAGGGTTAGGGTTAGAGTTGGTGTTAGGTATAGGGTTAGGGTTAGGGTTATGGTTGGTGTTAGGGTTAGGGTTAGGGTTAGTGTTAGTGTTAGTGTTAGGGTTAGGGTTAGGGTTAGGTTACCCCGAGCACTACCCCTCGCCCTAGGCCTACGCATAGCACTACCTCTGGTCCTACCCCTACCCCTGTCCCTACAGCTCCTCCTACCCATAGGCCCACCCCCATCCCTACCCCTAGCCATAGCTCCCACTCCTGGTCCTAGGCCTACTCCGAGGTTTACCCCGAAATCCACCCCTTGCCCTTTGCCTACCCCAGCGCTACGCCTACCGTTCCCACTAGCCCTACCTTGGGCCCTAGACCAACGCCCAGTGCTCACTCTAGTCCGAAGCCTAGCACTTGCCCGTCGCCAACCAGTACACCTTGCCCTACCGATAGCCACAGCACTAACCCGTGTCCTACGAAATCACCCTGGACCCACTATTAGCCACACCCTAATCCAGCCCTACATCCGTCCGGAGTCCTAGGACTACCCGGAGCCCTCCCGTGACAGTTACCCCTAGCCCTCGCCCATCCCCTACCACTACCACTAGTCCTAGGCCTAACATGAGCCCTAAACCTAACACTGCCCGTGGGCTCTGCCAACCACTAGCCCTTCACCTAACCCTACCCCGAGCACTACCCCTCGCCCTAGGCTTACGCCTAGCACTACCTCTGGTCCTACCCCTACCCCTGGCCCTACAGCTCCCCCTACTTATTGGCCCACCCCCATCCCTACCCCTAGCCACAACTCCAATCTCTGGCCCAAATCCTACTCCGAGGTTTACCCCGACACCCACCCTTTGCCCTGTCCCTACCCCAGTGATACGCCTAACGCTCCCACTAGCCCTAGCTCGGGCCCTAGACCAACGCCCAGTGCTCCCTCTAGTCCGAGGCCTACCACTTTCCCGACGCCGACCAGTACACCTTGCCCTACCTTTAGCCATAGCACTAACCCGAGTCCTACGAAATCACCCTGGACCCACCCTTACCACACCCTAATACAGCCCTACACCTGTTCCGAGTCCTAGTACTACCCGGAGCCATTTCGTGACACCTACCCCTAGTCCTTGGCCAACACCTACCACTACCACTAGTCCTAGGCTTAACATGAGCCCTAACCCTAACACTGCCCGTGGGCCTTTGCCAAACACTAGCCCTTCAACTAACCCTACCCCGAGCACTACCCCTCGCCCTAGGCCTACGCCTAGCACTACCTCTGGTCCTACAACTACCCCTGGCCCTACAGATCCCCCTACCCATAGGCCCACCCCCAACCCTACCACTAGCCAAAGCTCCCACTCCTGGCCCTAGGCCTACTCCGAGGTTTACCTCGACACCCACCCCTTGCCCTATGCCTACCCCAGCGCTACGTCTACCGCTCTCACTGGCCCAGCTCGGGCCCTAGACCAACGCCCATGGCTACCTCTAGTCCGAGGCCTAGAACTTGCCCGTCGCTGACCAGTACACCTTGCCCTTGTTTGGGTTAGGGTTAGGGTTAGGGTTAGGGTTAGGATTAGGGTTTAGGGTTAGGGTTAGGGTTAGGGTTGGTGTTAGGGTTAGGGTTAGGGTTAGGGTTAGGGTTGGTGTTAGGTTTAGGGTTAGGGTTAGGGTTAGGGTTAGGGTTAGTGTTGGTGTTAGGGTTAGGGTTAGGGTTAGGGTTAGGATTAGGGTTAGGCTTGGTGTTAGGGTTAGGGTTAGGGTTAGGGTTAGGGTTAGGGTTGGTGTTAGGGTTAGGGTTAGGGTTAAAGTTAGGGTTGGTGTTAGGCATAGGGTTAGGGTTAGGGTTAGGGTTAGGGTTAGGGTTGGTGTTAGGGTTAGGGTTAGGGTTAGGGTTAGTGTTAGGGTTAGGGTTAGGGTTAGGGTTAGGATTAGGGTTAGGGTTGGTGTTAGGGTTAGGGTTAGGGTTAGGGTTAGGGTTAGTGTTAGGCATAGGGTTAGGGTTATTGTTAGGGTTAGGGTTAGGGTTGGTGTTAGGGTTAGGGTTAGGGTTAGTGTTAGGGTTGGTGTTAGGGTTAGGGTTAGGGTTAGGATTAGGGTTAGGGTTGGTGTTAGGGTTAGGGTTAGGGTTAGGGTTGGTGTTAGGGTTAGGTTTAGGGTTAGGGTTAGGGTTAGGGTTAGGGTTGGTGTTAGGGTTAGGGTTAGGGTTAGGGTTAGAGTTGGTGTTTGGTATAGGGTTAGGGTTAGGGTTAGGGTTAGGGCTAGGGTTGGTGTTAGGGTTAGGGTTAGGTTTAGGGTTAGTGTTAGTGTTAGGGTTAGAGTTAGGGTTTGGTTACCCCGAGCACTACCCCTCGCCCTAGGCCTACGCCTAGCACTACCTCTGGTCCTACCCCTACCCCTGTCCCTACAGCTCCCCCTACCCATAGGCCCACCCCCATCCCTACCCCTAGCCACAACTCTAACCTCTGGCCCAAAGCCTACTCCGAGGTTTACCCCGACACCCACCCCTTGCCCTATGCCTACCCCAGTGCTACGCCTACCGCTCCCACTAGCCCTAGCTTGGGCCCTAGGCCAACGCCCAGTGCTCCCTCTAGTCCGAGGCCTACCACCTGCCCGACGCCGACCAGTACACCTTGCCCTACCGTTACTCAGAGCACTAACCCGTGTCCTACGAAATCACCCTGGTCCCACCCTTACCACACCCTAATCCAGCCCTACACCCGTTTTGAGTCCTAGGACTACCCGGAGCCCTCCAGTGACACCTACCCGTAGCCCTCAACCAACCCCTACCACTACCACTAGTCTTAGGCCTAACAAGAGCCCTAAGACTAACACTGCCCGTGGGCATCAGCCAACCACAAGCCCTTCACCTAACCCTACCCAGAGCACTACCCCTCGCCCTAGGCTAACGCCTAGCACTACCTCTGGTCCTACCGCTTCCCCTGGCCCTACAGCTCCCCCTACTTATAGGCCCACCCCCATCCCTACCTTTAGCCACAGCTCCAACTCCTGGCACTAGGCCTACTCCGAGGTTTACCCCGACACACTCCCCTTGCCCTATGCCTACCCCAGCGCTATGCCTACCGCTCCCACTAGCCCAGGCTCGGGCCCTAGACCAACGCCCATGGCTCCCTCTAGTCCGAAGCCTAGACTTGCCCGTCGCTGACCAGTACACCTTGCCCTTGTTAGGGTTAGGGTTAAGGTTAGGGTTAGGGTTGGGGTTAGGTTTAGGGTTAGGGTTAGGGTTAGGGTTAGGGTTAGGGTTAGGGTTGGTGTTAGGGTTAGGGTTAGGGTTAGGGTTAGGGTTAGGGTTAGGGTTGGTGTTAGGTTTAGGGTTAGGGTTAGGGTTAGGGTTAGGGTTAGGTTTAGGGTTTAGGGTTAGTGTTAGTGTTAGGGTTGGTGTTAGCGTTAGGGCTTGGGTTAGGGTTAGGGTTGGTGTTAGGTTTAGGGTTAGGGTTAGGGTTAGGGTTAGGGTTGGTGTTAGGGTTAAGGTTAGTGTTAGGATTAGGGTTAGGTTTACGGTTAGGTTACCCTGAGCACTACCCCTAGCCCTAGGCCTACGCCTAGCACTACCTCTGGTCCTACCCCTACACCTGGCCCTACAGCTCCCCCTACCCATAGGCCCACCCCCATCCCTATCCCTAGCCACAGCTCCCACTCCTGGTCCTAGGCCTACTCCGTGGTTTACCCCCACACCCACCCCTTGCCCTTTGCCTACCCCAGCGCTATGTTTACCGCACCCACTAGCCCTACCTCAGGCCCTAGACCAACGCCCAGTGCTCACTCTAGTCCGAAGCCTAGCACTTGCCCGTCGCCGACCAGTACACCTTGCCTACCGATAGCCAGAGCACAACCCCGTGTCCTACGAAATCACCCTGGACGCACCATTAGCCACACCCTAATCATGACCCACATCCGTTCGGAGTCCTTGGACTACCCGGAGTCCTCCCGTGATACCTACCACTAGCCCTCGGCCATCCTTTACTACTACAACTAATCCTAGGCCTAACATGAGCCCTAACCGTAACACTGCCCGTGGGCCTCTGCCAACCACTAGCCCTTCACCTAACCCTACCCCGAGCACTACCCCTCGCCCTAGGCCTACGCCTAGCACTACCTCTGGTCCTACCCCTCCCCCCGGCCCTACAGCTCCCCCTACAAATAGGCCCACCCCCATCCCTACCCCTAGCCACAACTCCAACTCCTGGCCCAAAGCCTACTCCGAGGTTTACATCGACACCCACCCTTTGCCCTATGCCTACCCCAGTGCTACGCCTAACGCTTTTACTAGCCCTAGCTCGGGCCCTAGACAAACGCCCAGTGCTCCCTCTAGTCCGAGGCCTACCACTTGCCCGACGCCGACCAGTACACCTTGCCCTACTTTTAGCCATAGCACTAACCCGTGTCCTACGAAATCACCCTGGACCCACCCTTACCACACCCTAATACAGCCCTACACCTGTTCCGAGTCCTAGGACTACCCGGAGCCATTTCGTGACACCTACCCCTAGTCCTCGGCCAACCCCTACCACTACCACTAGTCCTAGGCTTAACATGAGCCCTAACCCTAACACTGCACATGGGCCTCTGCCAAACACTAGCCCGTCAACTAACCCTACCCCGAGCACTACCCCTCGCCCTAGGCCTACGCCTAGCACTACCTCTGGTCCTACCACTACCCCTGGCCCTACAGCTCCCCCTACCCATAGGCCCACCCCCAACCCTACCACTAGCCACAGCTCCCACTCCTGGCCCTAGGCCTACTCCGAGGTTTACCTCGACACCCACCCCTTGCCCTATGCCTACCCCAGCGCTACGCCTACCGCTCTCACTAGCCCTAGCCTGGGCCCTAGACCAACGCCCATGGCTCCTTCTAGTCCGAGGCCTAGAACTTGCCCGTCGCTGACCAGTACACCTTGCCCTTGTTAGGGTTAGGGTTAGGGTTAGGGTTAGGGTTAGGGTTTAGGGTTAGGGTTAGGGTTAGGGTTAGGGTTGGGGTTAGGGTTAGAGTTAGGGGTAGGGTTAGGATTAGGGTTAAAGTTGGTGTTAGGGTTAGGGTTAGGGTTAGGGTTCGTGTTAGGCATAGGGTTAGGGTTAGGGTTAGGGTTAGGGTTAGGGTTGGTGTTAGGGTTAGGGTTAGGGTTAGGGTTAGGGTTGGTGTTAGGGTTAGGGTTACGGTTAGGGTTAGGGTTAGGGTTAGGGTTGGTGTTAGGGTTAGGGTTAGGTTTAGGGTTAGGGTTGGTGTTAGGTATAGGGTTAGGGTTAGGGTTAGGGTTAGGGTTAGGGTTGGTGTTAGGGTTAGGGTTAGGGTTAGTGTTAGGGTTAGGGTTAGGTTTAGGGTTAGGTTACCCTGAGCACTACTCCTCGCCCTAGGCCTACGCCCAGCACTACCTCTGGTCCTACCCCTACCCCTGTCCCTACAGCTTCCCCTACCCATAGGCCCACCCCCATCCCTACCCCTAGCTACAGCTCCCACTCCTGGTCCTCGGCCTACTCCGAGGTTTACCCCGACACCCACCCCTTGCTTTTTGCCTACCCCAGCGCTACGCCTACCGCTCCCACTAGCCCTACCTCGGGCCCTAGACCGACGCCCAGTGCTCACTCTAGTCCGAAGCATAGCACTTGCCCGTCGCCAACCAGTACACCTTGCCCTACATTTGCCAGAGCACTAACCCGTGTCCTACGAAATCACCCTGGACCCACCATTAGCCACACCCTAATCCAGCCCTACATCCGTTCGGAGTCCTAGGACTACCCGAGCCCTCCCGTGACAGTTACCACTAGCACTCGCCCATCCCCTACCACTACCACTAGTCCTAGGCCTAACATGAGCCCTAACCCTAACACTGCCCGTGGGCCTCTGCCAACCACTAGCCCTTCACCTAACCCTACCCCTCGCCCTACCCCTCGCCCTAGGCTTACGCGTAGCACTACCTCTGGTCCTACCCCTACCCATGGCCCTACAGCTCCCCCTACTTATAGGCCCACCCCCATCCCTACCCCTAGCCACACCTCCCACTCCTGGCCCTAGGCCTACTCCGAGGTTTACCTCGACACCCACCCCTTGCCCTATGCCTACCCCAGCGCTACGCCTACCGCTCCCACTAGCCCTAGCTCGGGCCCTAGACCAACGCCCATGGCTCCCTCTAGTCCGAGGCCTAGAACTTGCCCGTCGCTGACCAGTACACCTTGCCCTTTTTAGGGTTGGGTTAGGGTTAGGGTTAGGTTTAGGGTTAGGGTTAGGGTTAGGGTTTAGGGTTAGGGTTAGGGTTAGGGTTGGTGTTAGGGTTAGGGTTAGGGTTAGGGTTAGGGTTAGGGTTAGTGTTAGGGTTAGTGTTAGGGTTAGGGTTGGTGTTAGGGTTAGGGTTAGGGTTAGGGTTAGGGTTAGGGTTGGTGTTACGTTTAGAGTTAGGGTTAGGGTTAGGGTTAGGTTTAGGGTTGGTGTTAGGGTTAGGGTTAGGGTTAAGGTTAGGGTTAGGATTAGGGTTAGGGTTGGTGTTAGGTTTAGGGTTAGGGTTAGGGTTAGTGTTAGGGTTAGGGTTGATGTTAGGGTTAGGGTTAAGGTTAGGGTTAGGGTTAGGGTTTGTGTTAGGGTTAGGGTTAGGATTAGGGTTAGGTTTGGTGTTAGGGGTAGGGTTAGGGTTAGGGTTAGGGTTAGGTTTAGGTTTAGGTCACCCCGAGCACTACCCCTCGCCCTAGGCGTACGCCTGGCACTACCTCTGGTCCTACCCCTACCCCTGGCTTTACAGCTCCCCCTACTAATAGGCCCACCCCCATCCCTACCCCTAGCCACAACTCCAACCTCTGGCCCAAAGCCTACTCCGAGGTTTACCCCGACACCCACCCCTTGCCCTATGCCTACCCCAGCGCTACGCCTATCGCTCCCACTAGCCCTAACTCGGGCCCTAGACCAAAGCCCAGTGCTCATCTAGTCCGAGGCCTAGCACTTGCCCGTCGCCGACCAGTACACCTTGCCCTACCGTTAGCCAGAGCAGTAACCCGTGTCCTACGAAATAACCCCGGACCCACCCTTACCACACCCTAAAACAGCCCTACACCTGTTCCGAGTCCTAGGACTACCCGGAGCCATTTCGTGACACCTACCCCTAGCCCTCGGCCAACCCCTACCACTACCACTAGTCCTAGGCTTAACATGAGCCCTAACCCTAACACTGCCCGTGGGCCTCTGCCAAACACTAGTCCTTCAACTAACCCTACCTCGAGCACTACCCCTCGTTCTAAAACTACGCCTAGCACTACCTCTGGTCCTACCACTACCCCTGGCCCTACAGCTCCCCCTACCCATAGGCCCACCCCCACCCCTACCCCTAGCCACAGCTCCCACTCCTGGCCATAGGCCTACTCCAAGGTTTACTTTGACACCCACCCCTTGCCCTATACCTAACCCAGCGCTACGCCTAACGCTCCCACTAGCCCTACCTCGGGCCCTAGACCAACGCCCATGGCTCCCTCTAGTCCGAGGCCTAGAACATTCCCGTTGCTGACTAGTACACATTGCCCTTGATAGAATTAGGGTAAGGGTTAGGGTTAGGGTTAGGGTTAGGGTTAGGGTTGGTGTTAGGGTTAGGGTTAGGGTTAGTGTTAGGGTAAGGGTTAGAGTTAGGGTTAGGATTAGGGTTAGGGTTGGTGTTAGGGTTAGGGTTAGGGTTAGGGTTAGGTTCGTGTTAGGCATAGGGTCAGGGTTAGGGTTAGGGTTAGGGTTAGGGTTGGTGTTAGGGTTAGCGTTAGGGTAAGGGTTAGGGTTGGTGTTAGGGTTAGGGTTAGGGTTAGGGTTAGGGTTAGGGTTAGGGTTAGGGGTTGGTGTTAGGGTTAGGGTTAGGGTTAGGGTTAGGGTTGGTGTTAGGTATAGGTTTAGGGTTAGGGTTAGGGTTAGGGTTAGGGTTGGTGTTAGGGTTAGTGTTAGGGTTAGGGTTAGTGTTAGTGTTAGGGTTAGGGTTAGGTTTAGGTTACCCTGAGCACTACCCCTCGCCCTAGGCCTACGCCTAGCACTACCTCTGGTCCTACCCCTACCCCTGTCCCTACAGCTCCCCCTAACCATAGGCCCACCCCCATCCCTACCCCTAGCCACAGCTCCCAATCCTGGTCCTCGGCCTACTCCGAGGTTTACCCCGACACCCACCCCTTGCTTTTTGCCTACACCAGCGCTACGCCTACCGCTCCCACTAGCCCTACCTCGGGCCCTAGACCAACGCCCAATGCTCACTCTAGTCCGAAGCCTAGCACTTGCCCGTCGCCAACCAGTATACCTTGCCCTACCGATAGCCAGAACACTAACCCGTGTCCTACGAAATCACCCTGGACCCACCATTAGCCACACCCTAATCCAGCCCTACTTCCGTTCGGAGTCCTAGGACTACCCGGAGCCCTCCCGTGACAGTTACCCCTAGCCCTCGCCCATCCCCTACATCTACCACTAGTCCTAGGCCTAACATGAGCCCTAACCCTAACACTGCCCGTGGGACTCTGCCAACCACTAGCCCTTCACCTAACCCTACCCCGAGCACTACCCCTCGCCCTAGGCTTACGCGTAGCACTACCTCTGGTCCTACCCCTACCCGTGGCCCTACAGCTCCCCCTACTTATAGGCCCACCCCCATCCCTACCCCTAGCCACAGCTCCCACTCCTGGCCCTAGGCCTACTCCGAGGTTTACCTCGACACCCACCCCTTGCCCTATGCCTACCCCAGCGCTATGCCTACGGCTCCCACTAGCCCTAGCTCGGGAACTAGACCAACGCACATGGCTCCCTCTAGTCCGAGGCCTAGAACTTGCCCGTCGCTGACCAGTACACTTTGCCCTTGTTAGGGTTAGAATTAGGGTTAGGGTTAGGGTTAGGGTTAGGATTAGGGTTTAGGGTTAGGGTTAGGGTTTAGGGTTGGTGTTAGTGTTAGTGTTAGGGTTAGGGTTAGGGTTGGTGTTAGGTTTAGGGTTAGGGTTAGGGTTAGGGTTAGGGTTGGTGTTAGGGTTAGGGTTAGGGTTAAGGTTAGGGTTAGGATTAGGGTTAGTGTTGGTGTTAGGTTTAGGGTTAGGGTTAGGGTTAGTGTTAGGGTTAGGGTTCATGTTAGGGTTAAAGTTAGGGTTAAGGTTAGGGTTACGGTTAGGGTTAAGGTTAGGTTACCCCGAGCACTACCCCTCGCCCTAGGCCTACGCCTGGCACAACCTCTGGTCCTACCGCTACCCCTGGCCCTACAGCTCCCCCTACCCATAGGCCCACCCCCATCCCTACCAGTAGCCACAGCTCCCACTCCTGGTCCTAGGCCTACTCCGAGGTTTACCCCGACACACACCCCTTGCCCTTTGCCTACCACAGCGCTACGGCTACCGCTCCCACTAGCCCTACCTCGGGCCCTAGACCAACGCCCATGGCTCCCTCTAGTCCGAGGCCTAGAACTTGCCCGTTGCTTACTAGTACACATTGCCCTTGATAGGGTTAGGGTAAGGGTTAGGGTTAGGGTTTAGGGTTAGGGTTAGAGTTAGGGTTGGTGTTAGGGTTAGGGTTAGGATTAGGGTTAGGGTTGGTGTTAGGGGTAGGGTTAGGGTTAGGGTTAGGGTTAGGGTTAGGGTTAGGTCACCCCGAGCACTACCCCTCGCCCTAGGCGTACGCCTGGCACTACCTCTGGTCCTACCCCTACCCCTGGCCCTACAGCTCCCCCTACCCATAGGCCCAACCCCATCCCTAACCCTAGACACAGCTCCCACTCCTGGTCCTAGGCCTACTCCGAGGTTTACCCCGACACCCACCCCTTGCCCTTTGCCTACCACAGCGCTACGCCTACCGCTCCCACTAGCCCTACCTCGGGCCCTAGACCAACGCCCAGTGCTCACTCTAGTCCGAAGCCTAGCACTTGCCCGTCACCGACCAATACACCCTGCCCTACCGAAAGCCAGATCACTAACCCTTGTCCTACGAAATCACCCTGGACCCACCATTAGCCACACCCTAATCATGCCCCACATCCGTTCGGAGTCCTAGGACAACCCGGAGTCCTCCCGTGACACCTACCCCTAGCCCTCGGCTATCCCCTACCACTACCACTAGTCCTAGGCCTAACATGAGCCCTAACCCTAGCACTGTCCGTGTGCCTCGGCCAACCACTAGCCCTTCACCTAAACCTACCCCGAGCACTACCCCTCGCCCTAGGCTTATGCCTAGCACTACCTCTGGTCCTACCCCTACCCCTGGCCTTACAGCTCCCCCTACTAATAGGCCCACCCCCATCCCTACCCCTAGCCACAACTCCAACCTCTGACCCAAAGCCTACTCCGAGGTTTACCCCGACACCCACCCCTTGCCCTATGCCTACCCCAGCGCTACGCCTATCGCTCCCACTAGCCCTAGCTCGGGCCCTAGACAAAAGCCCAGTACTCATCTAGTCCGAGGCCTAGCACTTGCCCGTCGCCGACCAGTACACCTTGCCCTACCGTTAGCCAGAGCAGTAACCCGTGTCCTACGAAATCAGCCTGTACCCACCCTTACCACACCTTAATCCAGCCCTACACCTGTTCTGAGTCCTAGGACTACCCCGACCCTCTTGTGACACCTACCCCTAGCCCTCGGCCCACCCCTACCACTACCACTAGTCCTAGGCTTAACATGAGCCCTAACCCTAACACTGCCCGTGGGCCTCTGCCAACCACTAGCTTTTCAACTAACCCTACCCCGAGCACTAACCCTCGCCCTAGGCCTACGCCTAGCACTACCTCTGGTCCTACCCCTACCCCTGGCCCTACAGCTCCTCCTACCCAGGGCCCACCCCCATCCCTACCCCTAGCCAAAACTCCAACTTCTGGCCCAAAGCCTACTCCGAAGTTTACCCCGACACCCACCCCTTGCCCTATGCCTATCCCAGCGCTACGCCTACCGCTCCCACTAGCCCTAGCTCGGGCCCTAGACCAACGCCCAGTGCTCTCTCTAGTCAGAGGCCTACCACTTGCCCGAGGCCGACCAGTACATTTTGCCCTACCGTTAGCCAGAGCAGTAACCCGTGTCCTACGAAATCACCCTGGACCCACGCTTACCACACCCTAAAACAGCCCTACACCTGTTCCGAGTCCTAGGACTACCCGGAGCCATTTCGTGACACCTACCCCTAGCCCTCGGCCAACCCCTACCACTACCACTAGTCCTAGGCTTAACATGAGCCCTAACCCTAACACTGCCCGTGGGCCTCTGTCAAACACTAGTCCTTCAACTAACCCTACCTCGAGCACTACCCCTCGTTCTAGGACTACGCCTAGCACTACCTCTGGTCCTACCACTACCCCTGGCCCTACAGCTCCCCCTACCCATAGGCCCACCCCCACCCCTACCCCTCGCCAGAGCTCCAACTCCTGGCCCTAGGCCTACTCCGAGGTTTACCTCGACACCCACCCCTTGCCCTATACCTAACCCAGCGCTACGCCTAACGCTCCCACTAGCCCTAGCTCGGGCCCTAGACCAACGCCCATGGCTCCCTCTAGTCCGAGTCCTAGAACTTGCCCGTTGCTGACTAGTACACATTGCCCTTGATAGGGTTAGGGTAAGGGTTAGGGTTAGGGTTAGGGTTAGGGTTAGGGTTAGGGTTGGTGTTAGGGTTAGGGTTAGGGTTAGTGTTAGGGTTAGGGTTAGAGTTAGGGTTAGGATTAGGGTTAGGGTTGGTGTTAGGGTTAGGGTTAGGGTTAGGGTTAGGTTCGTGTTAGGCATAGGGTCAGGGTTTGGGTTAGGGTTAGGGTTAGGGTTGGTGTTAGGGTTAGCGTTAGGGTTAGGGTTAGGGTTGGTGTTAGGGTTAGGGTTAGGGTTAGGGTTAGGGTTAGGGTTAGGGGTTGGTGTTAGGGTTAGGGTTAGGGTTAGGGTTGGTGTTAGGTATAGGGTTAGGGTTAGGGTTAGGGTTAGGGTTGGTGTTAGGGTTAGGGTTAGGGTTAGGGTTAGTGTTAGGGTTAGGGTTAGGGTTAGGTTTAGGTTACTTCGAGCACTACCCCTCGCCCTAGGCCTACGCCTAGCACTACCTCTGGTCCTACCCCTACCCCTGGCCCTACAGCTCCCCCTACTTCTGGGCCCACCCCCATCCCTACCCCTAGCCAAAACTCCAACTCCTGGCCCAAAGCCTACTCCGAAGTTTACCCCGACAGCCACCCCTTGCCCTATGCCTACCCCAGCGCTACGCCTACCGCTCCCACTAGCCCTAGCTCGGGCCCTAGACCAACGCCCAGTGCTCTCTCTAGTCAGAGGCCTACCACTTGCCCGAGGCCGACCAGTACACCTTGCCCTACCGTTAGCCAGAGCAGTAACCCGTGTCCTACGAAATCACCCTGGACCCACCCTTACCACACCCTAATACAGCCCTACACCTGTTCCGAGTACTAGGACTACCTGGAGCAATTTCTTGACACCTATTCCTAGCCCTCGGCCAACCCCTACCACTACCACTAGTCCTAGGCTTAACATGAGCGCTAACCCTAACACTGCCCGTGGGCCTCTGCCAAACACTAGCTCTTCAACTAACACTACCCCGAGCACTACCCCTCGCCCTAGGCCTACTCCTAGCACTACCTCTGGTCCTACCACTACCCCTGGCCCTACAGCTCCCCCTACACATAGGACCACCCCCACCCCTACCCCTAGCCACAGCTTCCACTCCTGGTCCTAGGCCTACTCCGAGGTTTACCTCGACACCCACCCCTTGCTTTTTGCCTACCCCAGCGCTACGCCTACCGCTCCCACTAGCCCTACCTCGGGCCCTAGACCAACGCCCAGTGCTCACTCTAGTCCGAAGCCTAGCACTTGCCCGTCGCCAACCAGTACACCTTGCCCTACCGATAGCCAGAGCACTAACCCGTGTCCTACGAAATCACCCTGGACCCACCATTAGCCACACCCTAATCCAGCCCTACATCCGTTCGGAGTCCTAGGACTACACGGAGCCCTCCCGTGACAGTTACACCTAGCCCTCACCCATCCCCTACCACTACCACTAGTCCTAGGCCTAACATGAGCCCTAACCCTAACACTGCCCGTGGGCCTCTGCCAACCACTAGCCCTTCACCTAACCCTACCCCGAGCACTACCCCTCGCCCTAGGCTTACGCGTAGCACTACCTCTGGTCCTACCCCTACCCGTGGCCCTACAGCTCCCCCTACTTATAGGCCCACCCCCATCCCTACCCCAAGCCACAGCTCCCACTCCTGGCCCTAGGCCTACTTCGAGGTTTACCTCGACACCCACCCCTTGCCCTATGCCTACCCCAGCGCTACGCCTACCGCTCCCACTAGCCCTAGCTCGAGCACTAGACCAACGCCCATGGCTCCCTCTAGTCCGAGGCCTAGAACTTGCCCGTCGCTGACCAGTACACTTTGACCTTGTTAGGGTTAGAATTAGGGTTAGGGTTAGGGTTAGGGTTAGATTTAGGGTTTAGGGTTAGGGTTAGGGTTTAGGGTTGGTGATAGGGTTAGTGTTAGGGTTAGGGTTAGGGTTAGGGTTAGGGTTAGGGTTAGGGTTGGTGTTAGGGTTAGGGTTAGGGTTAAGGTTAGAATTAGGATTAGGGTTAGGGTTGGTGTTAGGTTTAGGGTTAGGGTTAGGGTTAGTGTTAGGGTTAGGGTTGATGTTAGGGTTAGGGTTAGGGTTAGGGTTAGGGTTAGGTTACCCCGAGCACTACCCCTCGCCCTAGGCCTACGCCTAGCACTACCTCTGGTCCTACCACTGCCCCTGGCCGTACAGCTCCCCCTACCCATAGGCCCACCCCCACCCCTACCTCTAGCCACAGCTCCCACTCCTGGCCCTAGGCCTACTCCGAGGTTTACCTCGACACCCACCCCTTGCCCTATGCCTACCCCAGCGCTACGCCTAACGCTCCCACTAGCCCTAGCTCGGGCCCTAGACTAACGCCCATGGCTCCCTCTAGTCCGAGGCCTAGAACTTGCCCGTCGCTGACTATTACACATTGCCCTTGATAGGGTTAGGGTAAGGGTTAGGGTTAGGGTTAGGGTTAGGGTTAGGGTTGGTGTTAGGGTTAGGGTTAGGGTTAGGGTTAGTGTTAGGGTTAGGGTTAGGGTTAGGGTTAGGATTAGGGTTAGGGTTGGTGTTAGGGTTAGGGTTAGGGTTAGGGTTAGGGTTAGGGTTAGGGTTAGGATTAGGGTTGGTGTTAGGGTTAGGGTTAGGGTTAGGGTTAGTGTTAGGGTTAGGGTTAGGGTTAGGGTTAGGGTTAGGTTACCCCGAGCACTACCCCTCGCCCTAGGCCTACGCCTAGAACTACCTCTGGTCCTACCCCTACCCCTGTCCCTACAGCTCCCCCTACCCATAAGCCCACCCCCATCCCTACCCCTAGCCACAGCTCCCACTCCTGGTCCTCGGCCTACTCCGAGGTTTACCCCGACACCCACCCCTTGCTTTTTGCCTACCCCAGCGCTACGCCTACCGCTCCCACTAGCCCTACCTCAGGCCCTAGACCAACGCCCAGTGCTCACTCTAGTCCGAAGCCTAGCACTTGCCCGTCGCCAACCAGTACACCTTGCCCTACCGATAGCCAGAGCACTAACCCGTGTCCTACGAAATCACCCTGGACCCACCATTAGCCACACCCTAATCCAGCCCTACATCCGTTCGGAGTCCTAGGACTACCCGGAGCCCTCCCGTGACAGTTACCCCTAGCCCTCACCCATCCCCTACCACTACCACTAGTCCTAGGCCTAACATGAGCCCTAACCCTAACACTGCCCGTGGGCCTCTGCAAACCACTAGCCCTTCACCTAACCCTATCCCGAGTACTACCGCTCGCCCTAGGCTTACGCGTAGCACTACCTCTGGTCCTACCCCTACCCGTGGCCCTACAGCTCCCCCAACTTATAGGCCCACCCCCATCCCTACCCCTAGCCACAGCTCCCACACTGGCCCTAGGCCTACTCCGAGGTTTACCTCGACACCCACCCCTTGCCCTATGCCTACCCCAGCTCTACGCCTACCGCTCCCACTAGCCCTAGCTCGGGCACTAGACCAACGCCCACGGCTTCCTCTAGTCCGAGGCCTAGAACTTGCCCGTCGCTGACCAGTACACTTTGCCCTTGTTAGGGTTAGAATTAGGGTTAGGGTTAGGGTTAGATTTAGGGTTTAGTGTTAGGGTTAGGGTTTAGAGTTGGTGTTAGGGTTAGTGTTAGGGTTAGGGTTAGGGTTGGTTTTAGGTTTAGGGTTAGGGTTAGGGTTAGGGTTAGGGTTAGGGTTGGTGTTAGGGTTAGAGTTAGGGTTAAGGTTAGGGTTAGGATTAGGGTTAGGGTTGGTGTTAGGTTTAGGGTTAGGGTTAGGGTTAGTGTTAGTGTTAGGGTTGATGTTAGGGTTAGGGTTAGGTTTAGGGTTAGGGTTAGGGTTAGTTTACCCCGAGCACTACCCCTCGCCCTAGGCCTACGCCTGGCACAACCTCTGGTCCTACCCCTTGCCCTGGCCCTACAGCTCTCCCTACCCATAGGCCCACCCCCATCCCTACCCCTAGCCACAGCTCCCACTCCTGGTCCTAGGCCTACTCCGAGGTTTACCCCGACACACACCCCTTGCCCTTTGCCTACCACAGCGCTACGCCTACTGCTCCCACTAGCCCTACCTCGGGCCCTAGACCAACGCCCAGTGCTCACTCTAGTCCGAAGCCTAGCACTTGCCCGTCACCGACCAGTACACCTTGCCCTACCGATAGCCAGATCACTAACCCTTGTCCTACGAAATCACCCTGGACCCACAATTAGCCACACCCTAATCCAGCCCTACACCTGTTCTGAGTCTTAGGACTACCCAGAGCTCTCCCGTGACACCTACCCCTAGCCCTCGGCCAACCCCTACCACTACCACTAGTCCTAGGCTTAACATGAGCCCTAACCCTAACACTGCCCGTGGGCCTCTGCAACCACTAGCCCTTCAACTAACCCTACCGCGAGCACTACCCCTCGCCCTAGGCCTACGCCTAGCACTACCTCTGGTCCTACCCCTACCCCTGGCCCTACACCTCCCCCTACTTCTGGGCCCACCCCCATCCCTACCCCTAGCCAAAACTCCAACTCCTGGCCCAAAGCCTACTCCGAAGTTTATCCCGACACCCACCCCTTGCCCTATGCCTACCCCAGCGCTACGCCTACTGCTCCCACTAGCCCTAGCTCGGGCCCTAGACCAACGCCCAGTGCTCTCTTTAGTCAGAGGCCTACCACTTGCCCGAGGCCGACCAGTACACCTTGCCCTACCCTTAGCCAGAGCAGTAACCTGTGTCCTACGAAATCACCCTGGACCCACCCTTACCACACCCTATACAGCCCTACACCTGTTCCGAGTACTAGGACTACCTGGAGCCATTTCGTAACACCTACCCCTAGCCCTCGGCCAACCCCAACCACTACCACTAGTTCTAGGCTTAACATGAGCCCTAACCCTAACACTGCCCGTGGGCCTCTGCCAAACACTAGCCCTTCAACTAACCCTACACAGAGCACTACCCCTCGCCCTAGGCTAACGCCTAGCACTACCTCTGGTCCTACAGCTTCCCCTGGCCCTACAGCTCCCCCTACTTATAGGCCCACCCCCATCCCTACCCCTAGCCACAACTCCAACCTCTGGCCCAAAGCCTACTCCGAGGTTTACCCCGACACCCACCCCTTGCCCTATGCCTACCCCAGTGCTACGCCTACCGCTCCCACTAGCCCTAGCTCGGGCCCTAGACCAACGCCCACTGCTCCCTCTAGTCCGAGGCCTACCACCTGCCCGACGCCGACCAGTACACCTTGCCCTACCGTTAGCCAAAGCACTAACCCGTGTCCTACGAAATCACCCTGGACCGACCCTTACCACACCCTAATCCAGCCCTACACCCGTTTTGAGTCCTAGGACTACCCGCAGCCCTCCCGTGACACCTACCCCTAGCCCTCGGCCAACCCCTACCACTACCACTAGTCCTAGGCCTAACATGAGCCCTAAGACTAACACTGCCCGTGGGCATCAGCCAACCACAAGCCCTTCACCTAACCCTACACAGAGCACTACCCCTCGCCCTAGGCTAACGCCTAGCACTACCTCTGGTCCTACAGCTTCCCCTGGCCCTACAGCTCCCCCTACTTATAGGCCCACCCCAATCCCTACCCCTAGCCACAGCTCCAACTCCTGGCACTAGGCCTACTCAGAGGTTTACCCCGACACACACCCCTTGCCCGATGACTACCCCAGCGCTATGCCTACCGCTGCCACTAGCCCAGGCTCGGGCCCTACACCAACGCCCATGGCTCCCTTTAGTCCGAGGCCTAGACTTGCCCGTCGCTGACCAGTACACCTTGCCCTTGTTAGGGTAAGGGTTAGGGTTAGGGTTGGTGTTAGGTTTAGGGTTAGGATTAGCGTTAGGGTTAGGGTTAGGGTTGGTGTTAGGGTTAGGGTTAGGGCTAGGGTTAGGGTTAGGGTTAGGGTTAGGGTTAGGGTTAGGGTTAGGGTTAGGTTTAGGGTTTAGGGTTAAGGTTAGGGTTAGGGTTGGTGTTAGGGTTAGGGTTTGGGTTAGGGTTAGGGTTGGTGATAGGTTTAGGGTTAGGTTTAGGGTTAGGTTTAGGGTTGGTGTTAGAGTTAGGGTTAGTGTTAGGATTAGGGTTAGGTTTACGGTTAGGTTACCCTGAGCACTACCCCTCGCCCTAGGCCTACGCCTAGCACTACCTCTGGTCCTACCCCTACCCCTGGCCCTACAGCTCTCCCTACCCATAGGCCCATTGCCATCCCTATCCCTAGACACAGCTCCCACTCCTGGTCCTAGGCCTACTCCGTGGTTTACCCAGACACCCACCCCTTGCCCTTTGCCTACCCCAGCGCTATGTTTACCGCACCCACTAGCCCTACCTCAGGCCCTAGACCAACGCCCAGTGCTCACTCAGGTCCGAAGCCTAGCACTTGCCCGTCGCTGACCAGTACACCATGCCCTTGTTAGGGTTAGGGTTAGGGTTAGGGTTAGGATTAGCGTTTAGGGTTAGGGTTAGGGTTAGGGTTGGTGTTAGGGTTAGGGTTAGGGTTAGGATTAGGGTTAGGATTAGGGTTAGGGTTGGTGTTAGGGTTAGGGTTAGGGTTAGGGTTAGGGTTCGTGTTAGGCATAGGGTTAGGGTTAGGGTTAGGGTTAGGGTTGGTTTTAGGGTTAGGGTTAGGGTTAGGGTTGGTGTTAGGGTTAGGGTTAGGGTTAGGATTAGGGTTAGGGTTGGTGTTAGGGTTATGGTTAGGGTTAGGGTTAGGGTTGGTGTTAGGGTTAGGGTTAGGGTTAGGGTTAGTGTTAGGGTTAGTGTTAGGGTTGGTGTTAGGTTTAGGGTTAGGGTTAGGATTAGTGTTAGGGTTAGGGTTAGGGTTAGGGTTAGGTTACCCCGAGCACTACCCCTCGCCCTAGGCCTACGCCTAGCACTACCTCTGGTCCTACCCCTACCCCTGTCCCTACAGCTCCCCCTACCCATAGGCCCACCCCCATCCCTACCCCTAGCCACAGCTCCCACTCCTGGTCCTAGGCCTACTCCGAGGTTTACCCCGACACCCACCCCTTGCCCTTTGCCTACCATAGCGCTACGCCTACCGCTCCCACTAGCTCTACCTCGGGCCCTAACCAACGCCCAATGCTCTCTCTAATCCGAAGCCTAGCACTTGCCCGTCGCCAACCGGTACACCTTGCCCTACCGATAGCCAGAGCACTAACCCGTGTCCTACGAAATCACCCTGGACCCACCATTAGCCACACCCTAATCCAGCCCTACATCCGTTCGGAGTCCTAGGACTACCCGGAGCCCTCCCGTGACAGTTACCCCTAGCCCTCGGCCATCCCCTACCACTACCACTAGTCCCAGGCCTAACATGAGCCCTAAACCTAACACTGCCCGTGGGCCTCTGCCAACCACTAGCCCTTCACCTAACCCTACCCCGAGGACTACCCCTCGCCCTAGGCTTATGCCTAGCACTACCTCTGGTCCTACCCCTACCCCTGGCCCTACAGCTCCCCCTACTTATAGGCCCACCCCCATCCCTACTCCTAGCCACAACTCCAACATCTGGCCCAAAGCCTACTCCGAGATTTACCCCGACACCCACCCCTTGCCCTATGCCTACCCCAGTGCTACGCCTACCGCTCCCACTAGCCCTAGCTCGGGCCCTAGTCCAACACCCAGTGCTCACTCTAGTCCGAAGCCTAGCACTTGCCCGTCTCCGACCAGTACACCTTGCCTACCAATAGCCAGAACACTAACCCGTGTCCTACGAAATCACCCTGGACCCACCCTTACCACACCCTAATCCAGCCCTACACCCGTTCCGAGTCCTAGGACTACTCGGAGCCCTCCGGTGACACCTACCCCTAGCCCTCGGCCAACCCCTACCACTACCACTAGTCCTAGGCCTAACATGAGCCCTAACCCTAACACTGCCCGTGGGCCTCTGCCAACCACTAGCCCTTCACCTAACCCTACCCCGAGCACTACCCCTCGCCCTAGGCTTACGCCTAGCACTACCTCTGGTCCTACCCCTACCCCTGGTTCTACAGCTCCCCCTACTTATAGGCCCACCCCCATCCCTACCCCTAGCCACAGCTCCCACTCCTAGCCCTAGGCCTACTCCGAGGTTTACCTCGACACCCACCCCTTGCTCTATGCCTACCCCAGCGCTACGCCTACCGCTCTCACTAGCCCTAGCTCGGGCCCTAGACCAACGCCCATGGCTCCCTCTAGTCCGAGGCCTAGAACTTGCCCGTCGCTGACCAGTACACCTTGCCCTTGTTAGGGTTAGGGTTAGGGTTAGTTTTAGGGTTAGGGTTAGGTTTAGGATTAGGGTTTAGGGTTAGGTTTAGGGTTAGGTTTGGTGTTAGGGTTAGGGTTAGGTTTAGGGTTAGGGTTAGGGTTGGTGTTAGGTTTAGGGTTAGGGTTAGGGTTAGGGTTAGGGTTGGTGTTAGGGTTAGGGTTAGGGTTAGGGTTAGGGTAAGGGTTAGGATTAGGGTTAGGGTTGGTGTTAGGGTTAGGGTTAGGGTTAGGGAAACGGTTAGGGTTGGTGTTAGGGTTAGGGTTAGGGTTAGGGTTAGGGTTGGTGTTAGGTATAGGGTTAAAGTTAGGGTTAGGTTTAGGGTTGGTGTTAGGGTAGGGTTAGGGTTAGGGTTAGTGTTAGGGTTAGGGTTAGGGTTAAAGTTAGGATTAGGGTTAGGGTTGGTGTTAGGGTTAGGGTTAGGGTTAGGGTTAGGGTTCGGGTTGGTGTTAGGGTTAGGGTTAGAGTTAGGGTTAGTGTTAGGGTTAGGGTTAGGGTGAGGGTTAGGGTTAGGTTACCCCGAGCACTACCCCTCGCCCTAGGCCTACTCTTAGCACTACGTCTGGTCCTACCACTACCCCTGTCCCTACAGCTTCCCCTACCCATAGGCCCACCCCCATCCCTACCCCTAGGCACAGCTCCCACTCCTGGTCCTAGGCCTACTCCGAGGTTTACCCCTACACCCACCCCTTGCCCTTTGCCTACCCTTGCGCTACGCCTACCGCTCCCACTAGCCCTACCTCGGGCTCTAGACCAACGCCCAGTGCTCCCTCTAGTCCGAGGCCTAGAACTTGCCCGTCGCTGACCAGTACACCTTGCCCTTGTTAGGGTTAGTGTTAGGGTTAGTTTTAGGGTTAGGGTTAGGTTTAGGATTAGGGTTTAGGGTTAGGGTTAGGGTTAGGGTTGGAGTTAGGGTTAGGGTTAGGGTTAGGATTAGGGTTAGGGTTGGTGTTAGGGTTAGGGTTAGGGTTAGGGTTACGGTTAGGGTTGGTGTTAGGTTTAGGGTTAGAGTTAGGGTTAGGGTTGGTGTTAGGTATAGGGTTAGGGTTAGGGTTAGGGTTAGGGTTGGTGTTAGGGTAGGGTTAGGGTTAGGGTTAGGGTTAGGATTAGGGTTAGGGTTGGTGTTAGGGTTAGGGTTAGGGTTAGGGTTAGTGTTGGTGTTAGGCATAGGGTTAGGGTTAGGGTTAGGGTTAGGGTTGGTGTTAGGGTTAGGGTTAGGGTTAGGGTTAGGGTTGGTGTCAGGGTTAGGGTTAGGGTTAGGGTTAGGGTTAGGGTTGGTGTTAGGGTTAGGGTTAGGGTTAGATTTAGGGTTGGTGTTAGGTATAGGGTTAGGGTTAGGGTTCGGGTTGGTGTTAGGGTTAGGGTTAGGGTTAGGGTTAGGGTTAGTGTTAGGGTTAGGGTTAGGGTTAGGGTTAGGGTTAGGGTTAGGTTACCCCGAGCACCACCCCTCGCCCTAGGCCTACGCCTAGCACTACCTCTGGTCCTACCCCTACCCCTGTCCCTACAGCTTCCCCTACCCATAGGCCCACCCCCATCCCTACCCCTAGCCACAGCTACCACTCCTGGTCCTAGGCCTACTCCGAGGTTTATCCCTACACCCACCCCTTGCCCTTTGCCTACCCCAGCGCTACGCCTACCGCTCCCACAAGCCCTACCTTGGGCCCTAGACCAACGCCCAGTTCTCACTCTAGTCCGAAGCCTAGCACTTGCCCGTCGCCAACTGGTACACCTTGCACTACCGATAGCCAGAGCACTAACCCGTGTCCTACCAAATCACCCTGGACCCACCATTAGCCACACCCTAATCCAGCCCTACATCCGTTCGGAGTCCTAGGACTACCCGGAGCCATTTCGTGACACCTACCCTATTCCTCGGCCAACCCCTACCCCTACCACTAGTCTTAGGCTTAACATGAGCCCTAAACCTAACACTGCCCGTGGGCCTCTGCCAACCACTAGCCCTTCACCTAACCCTACCCCGAGCACTACCCCTCGCCCTAGGCTTACGCCTAGCACTACCTCTGGTCCTACCCCTACCCCTGGTTCTACAGCTCCCCCTACTTATAGGCCCACCCCCATCCCTACCCCTAGCCACAGCTCCCACTCCTAGCCCTAGGCCTACTCCGAGGTTTACCTCGACACCCACCCCTTGCTCTATGCCTACCCCAGCGCTACGCCTACCGCTCTCACTAGCCCTAGCTCGGGCTCTAGACCAACGCCCATGGCTCCCTCTAGTCCGAGGCGTAGAACTTGCCCGTCGCTGACCAGTACACCTTGCCCTTGTTAGGGTTAGGGTTAGGGTTAGTTTTAGGGTTAGGGTTAGGTTTAGGATTAGGGTTTAGGGTTAGGGTTAGGGTTAGGTTTGGTGTTAGGGTTAGGGTTAGGGTTAGGGTTAGGGTTAGGGTTAGGGTTAGGGTTAGGTTACCCCGAGCACTACCCCTCGCCCTAGGCCTACGCCTAGCACTACCTCTGGTCCTACCCCTACCCCTGTCCCTACAGCTTCACCTACCCATAGGCCCACCCCCATCCCTACCCCTAGCCACAGCTCCCACTCCTGGTCCTAGGCCTACTCCGAGGTTTACCCCTACACCCACCCCTTGCCCTTTGCCTACCCCAGCGCTACGCCTACCGCTCCCACTAGCCCTACCTCGGGCCCTAGACCAACGCCCAGTGCTCCCTCTAGTCCGAGGCCTAGAACTTGCCCGTCGCTGACCAGTACACCTTGCCCTTGTTAGGGTTAGGGTTAGGGTTAGTTTTAGGGTTAGGGTTAGGTTTAGGATTAGGGTTTAGGGTTAGGGTTAGGGTTGGTGTTAGGGTTAAGGTTAGGGTTAGGGATAGGGTTGGTGTTAGGTTTAGGGTTAGGGTTAGGGTTAGGGTTAGGGTTAGGGTTAGGGTTGGTGTTACGGTTAGGGTTAGGGTTAGGGTTAGGGTTAGGGTTAGGGTTAGGATTAGGGTTAGGGTTGGTGTTAGGGTTAGGGTTAGGGTTAGGGTTACGGTTAGGGTTGGTGTTAGGGTTAGGGTTAGAGTTAGGGTTAGGGTTGGTGTTAGGTATAGGGTTAGGGTTAGGGTTAGGGTTAGGGTTGGTGTTAGGGTAGGGCTAGGGTTAGGGTTAGGGTTAGGATTAGGTTTAGGGTTGGTGTTAGGGTTAGGGTTAGGGTTAGGGTTAGTGTTGGTGTTAGGCATAGGGTTAGGGTTAGGGTTAGGGTTAGGGTTAGGGTTGGTGTTAGGGTTAGGGTTAGGGTTAGGGTTAGGGTTAGGGTTGGTGTCAGGGTTAGGGTTAGGGTTAGGGTTAGGGTTAGGGTTGGTGTTAGGGTTAGGGTTAGGGTTAGGGTTAGGGTTGGTGTTAGGTATAGGGTTAGGGTTAGGGTTAGGGTTAGGGTTAGGGTTCGGGTTGGTGTTAGGGTTAGGGTTAGGGTTAGGGTTAGTGTTAGGGTTAGGGTTAGGGTTAGGGTTAGGGTTAGGGTTAGGTTACCCCGAGCACTACCCCTCGCCCTAGGCCTACGCCTAGCACTACCTATAGTCCTACACCTACCCCTGTCCCTACAGCTTCCCCTACCCATAGGCCCACCCCCATCCCTACCCCTAGCCACAGCTCCCACTCATGGTCCTAGGCCTACTCCGAGGTTTACCCCTACACCCAACCCTTGCCCTTTGCCTACCCCAGCGCTACGCCTACCGCTCCCACTAGCCCTACCTCGGGCCCTAGACCAACGCCCAGTGCTCACTCTAGTCCGAAGCCTAGCACTTGCCCGTCGCCAACCGGTACACCTTGCACTACCGATAGCCAGAGCACTAACCCGTGTCCTACCAAATCACCCTGGACAATCCATTATCCACACCCTAATCCAGCCCTACATCCGTTCGGAGTCCTAGGACTACCCGGAGCCATTTCGTGACACCTACCCCTATTCCTCGGCCAACACCTACCCCTACCACTAGTCCTAGGCTTAACATGAGCCCTAACCCTAACACTGCCCGTGGTCCTCTTCCAAACACTAGCCCTTCAACTAACCCTACCCCGAGCACTACCCCTCGCCCTAGGCCTACGCCTAGCACTACCTCTTGTCCTACCACTACCACTGGCCCTACAGCACCCCCTACCCATAGGCCCACCCCCAACCCTACCACTAGCCACAGCTCCCACTCCTGGCCCTAGGCCTACTCCGAGGTTTACCTCGACACCCACCCCTTGCCCTATGCCTACCCCAGCGCTACGCCTACCGCTCTCACTAGCCCTAGCTCGGGCCCTAGACCAACGCACATGGCTCCTTCTAGTCCGAGGCCTAGAACTTGCCCGTCGCTGACCACTACACCTTGCCCTTGTTAGGGTTAGGGTTAGGGTTAGTTTTAGGGTTAGGGTTAGGTTTAGGATTAGGGTTTAGGGTTAGGGTTAGGGTTAGGTTTGGTGTTAGGGTTAGGGTTAGGGTTAGGGTTAGGGTTAGGGTTGGTGTTAGGTTTAGGGTTAGGGTTAGGGTTAGGGTTAGGGTTGGTGTTAGGGTTAGGGTTAGGGTTAGGGTTAGGGTTAGGGTTAGGATTAGGGTTAGGTTTGGTGTTAGGGTTAGGGTTAGGGTTAGGGTTACGGTTAGGGTTGGTGTTAGGGTTAGGGTTAGGGTTAGGGTTAGGGTTGGTGTTAGGTATAGGGTTAGGGTTAGGGTTAGGGTTAGGGTTGGTGTTAGGGTAGGGTTAGGGTTAGGGTTAGTGTTAGGGTTAGGGTTAGGGTTAGGGTTAGGATTAGGGTTAGGGTTGGTGTTAGGTTTAGGGTTAGGGTTAGGGTTAGTGTTGGTGTTAGGCATAGGGTTAGGGTTAGGGTTAGTGTTAGGGTTTGTGTTAGGGTTAGGGTTAGGGTTAGAGTTGGTGTCAGGGTTAGGGTTAGGGTTAGGGTTAGGGTTAGGGTTAGGGTTAGGGTTGGTGTTAGGGTTAGGGTTAGGGTTAGGGTTAGGATTGGTGTTAGGTATAGGGTTAGGGTTAGGGTTAGGGTTAGGGTTCGGGTTGGTGTTAGGGTTAGGGTTAGGGTTAGTGTTAGGGTTAGGGTTAGGGTTAGGGTTAGGGTTAGGGTTAGGGTTAGGTTACCCCGAGCACTACCCCTCGCACTAGGCCTACGCCTAGCACTACCTCTGGTCCTAACCCTACCCCTGTCCCTACAGCTTCCCCTACCCATAGGCCCATACCCATCCCTACCCCTAGCCACAGCTCCCACTTCTGGTCCTAGGCCTACTCCGAGGTTTATCCCTACACCCACCCCTTGCCCTTTGCCTACCCCAGCGCTACGCCTACCGCTCCCACTAGCCCTACCTAGGGCCCTAGACCAACGCCTAGTGCTCCCTCTAGTCCGAGGCCTAGAACTTGCCCGTCGCTGACCAGTACACATTGCCCTTGTTAGGGTTAGGGTTAGGGTTAGTTTTAGGGTTAGGGTTAGGTTTAGGATTAGGGTTTAGGGTTAGGGTTAGGGTTAGGGTTGGTGTTAGGGTTAGGGTTAGGGTTAGGGTTAGGGTTGGTGTTAGGTTTAGGGTTAGGGTTAGGGTTAGGGTTAGGGTTAGGGTTGGTGTTAGGGTTAGGGTTAGGGTTAGGGTTAGGGTTAGGGTTAGGATTAGGGTTAGGGTTGGTGTTAGGGTTAGGGTTAGGGTTAGGGTTACGGTTAGGGTTGGTGTTAGGGTTAGGTTTAGAGTTAGGGTTAGGGTTGGTGTTAGGTATAGGGTTAGGGTTAGGGTTAGGGTTAGGGTTGGTGTTAGGGTAGGGTTAGGGTTAGGGTTAGGGTTAGGATTAGGGTTAGGGTTGGTGTTAGGGTTAGGTTTAGGGTTAGGGTTAGTGTTGGTGTTAGGCATAGGGTTAGGGTTAGGGTTAGGGTTAGGGTTAGGGTTGGTGTTAGGGTTAGGGTTAGGGTTAGGGTTAGGGTTGGTGTCAGGGTTAGGGTTAGGGTTAGGGTTAGGGTTAGGGTTGGTGTTAGGGTTAGGGTTAGGGTTAGGGTTAGGGTTAGGGTTGGTGTTAGGTATAGGTTTAGGGTTAGGGTTAGGGTTCGGGTTGGTATTAGGGTTAGGGTTAGGGTTAGGGTTAGTGTTAGGGTTAGGGTTAGGGTTAGGGTTAGGGTTAGGTTACCCCGAGCACTACCCCTCGCCCAAGGCCTACGCCTAGCACTACCTCTGGTCCTACCCCTATCCCTGTCCCTACAGCTTCCCCTACCCATAGGCCCACCCCCATCCCTACCCCTAGCCACAGCTCCCACTCATGGTCCTAGGCCTACTCCGAGGTTTACCCCTACACCCAACCCTTGCCCTTTGCCTACCACAGCGCTACGCCTACCGCTCCCACTTGCCCTACCTCGGGCCCTAGACCAACGCCCAGTGCTCACTCTAGTCCGAAGCCTAGCAGTTGCCCGTCGCCAACCGGTACACCTTGCACTACCGATAGCCAGAGCACTAACACGTGTCCTACGAAATCACCCTGGACCCACCATTAGCCACACCCTAACCCAGCCCTACATCCGTTCGGAGTCCTAGACTACCCGGAGCCATTTCGTGACACCTACCCCTATTCCTCGGCCAACCCCTACCCCTACCACTAGTCCTAGGCTTAACATGAGCCCTAACCCTAACACTGCCCGTGGTCCTCTTCCAAACACTAGCCCTTCAACTAACCCTACCCCGAGCACTACCCCTCGCCCTAGGCCTACGCCTAGCACTACCTCTGGTCCTACCACTACCCCTGGCCCTACAGCTCCCCCTAACCATAGGCCCACCCCCAACCCTACCACTAGCCACAGCTCCCACTCCTGGCCCTAGGCCTACTCCGAGGTTTACCTCGACACCCACCCCTTGCCTTATGCCTACCCCAGCGCTACGCCTACCGCTCTCACTAGCCCTAGCTCGGGCCCTAGACCAACGCACATGGCTGCTTCTAGTCCGAGGCCTAGAACTTACCCGTCGCTGACCACTACACCTTGCCCTTGTTAGGGTTAGGGTTAGCGTTAGGCTTAGGGTTAGGGTTAGATTAGGGTTTAGGGTTAGGGTTAGGGTTAGGGTTGGTGTTAGGGTTAGGGTTAGGGTAAGGGTTAGGGTTGGTGTTAGGTTTAGGGTTAGGGTTAGGGTTAGGGTTACGGTTAGGGTTGGTGTTAGGGTTAGGTTTAGGGTTAGGGTTAGGATTAGGGTTAGGGTTGGTGTTAGGGTTAGGGTTAGGGTTAGGGTTAGGATTAGGGTTTAGGGTTAGGGTTAGGGTAAGGGTTAGGGTTGGTGTTAGGTTTAGGGTTAGGGTTAGGGTTAGGGTTACGGTTAGGGTTGGTGTTAGGGTTAGGTTTAGGGTTAGGGTTAGGGTTAGGGTTAGGGTTGGGGTTAGGGTTAGGGTTAGGGTTAGTGTTAGGGTTAGGGTTAGGGTTAGGATTAGGATTAGGGTTTAGGGTTAGGGTTAGGGTTAGGGTTAGGGTTAGGGTTAGGGTTAGGGTTAGGATTAGGGTTAGGGTTGGTGTTAGGGTTAGGGTTAGGGTTGGTGTTAGGGTTAGGGTTAGGGTTAGGGTTAGTGTTAGGGTTAGGGTTAGGGTTAGGGTTAGGATTAGGGTTAGGGTTGGTGTTAGGGTTAGGGTTAGGGTTAGGGTTAGTGTTGGTGTTAGGCATAGGGTTAGGGTTAGGGTTAGGTTTAGGGTTAGGGTTAGGGTTGGTGTTAGGGTTAAAGTTAGGGTTAGGGTTAGGGTTGGTGTTAGGGTTAGGGTTAGGGTTAGGATTAGGGTTAGGGTTAGGGTTAGGGTTAGGGTTAGGGTTAGGGTTAGGGATGGTGTTAGGGTTAGGGTTAGGGTTAGGATTAGGGTTAGAGTTAGGGTTAGGGTTAGGGTTAGGGTTAGGGTTAGGGTTAGGGTTAGGGTTAGTGTTAGAGTTAGGGTTAGGGTTAGGTTACTCCGAGCACTACCCCTCGCCCTAGGCCTACGCCTAGCACTACCTCTGGTCCTACCCCTACTCCTGTCCCTACAGCTCCCCCTACCCATAGGCCCACCCCCATCCCTACCCCTAGCCACAGCTCCCACTCCTGGTCCTAGGCCTACTCCGAGGTTTACCCCTACACCCAACCCTTGCCCTTTGCCTACCCCAGCGCTACGCCTACCGCTCCCACTAGCCCTACCTCGGGCCCTAGACCAACGCCCAGTGCTCACTCTAGTCCGAAGCCTAGCACTTGCCCGTCGCCAACCGGTACACCTTGCACTACCGATAGCCAGAGCACTAACCCGTGTCCTACCAAATCACCCTGGACCCTCCATTATCCACACCCTAATCCAGCCCTACATCCGTTCGGAGTCCTAGGACTACTCGGAGCCATTTCGTGACACCTACCCCTATTCCTCGGCCAACCCCTACCCCTACCACTAGTCCTAGGCTTAACATGAGCCCTAACCCTAACACTGCCCGTGGTCCTCTTCCAAACACTAGCCCTTCAACTAACCCTACCCCGAGCACTACCCCTCGCCCTAGGCCTACGCCTAGCACTACCTCTGGTCCTACCACTACCCCTGGCCCTACAGCACCCCCTACCCATAGGCCCACCCCCAACCCTACCACTAGCCACAGCTCCCACTCCTGGCCCTAGGCCTACTCCGAGGTTTACCTCGACTCCCATCCCTTGCCCTATGCCTACCCCAGCGCTACGCCTACCGCTCTCACTAGCCCTAGCTCGGGCCCTAGACCAACGCACATGGCTCCTTCTAGTCCGAGGCCTAGAACTTGCCCGTCGCTGACCACTACACCTTGCCCTTGTTAGGGTTAGGGTTAGGGTTAGTTTTAGGGTTAGGGTTAGGTTTAGGATTAGGGTTTAGGGTTAGGGTTAGGGTTAGGTTTGGTGTTAGGGTTAGGGTTAGGGTTAGGGTTAGGGTTAGGGTTGGTGTTAGGTTTAGGGTTAGGGTTAGGGTTAGGGTTAGGGTTGGTGTTAGGGTTAGGGTTAGGGTTAGGGTTAGGGTTAGGGTTAGGATTAGGGTTAGGTTTGGTGTTAGGGTTAGGGTTAGGGTTAGGGTTACGGTTAGGGTTGGTGTTAGGGTTAGGGTTAGGGTTAGGGTTGGTGTTAGGTATAGGGTTAGGGTTAGGGTTAGGGTTAGGGTTGGTGTTAGGGTAGGGTTAGGGTTAGGGTTAGTGTTAGGGTTAGTGTTAGGGTTAGGGTTAGGATTAGGGTTAGGGTTGGTGTTAGGTTTAGGGTTAGGGTTAGGGTTAGTGTTGGTGTTAGGCATAGGGTTAGGGTTAGGGTTAGTGTTAGGGTTTGTGTTAGGGTTAGGGTTAGGGTTAGGGTTGGTGTCAGGGTTAGGGTTAGGGTTAGTGTTAGGGTTAGGGTTAGGGTTGGTGTTAGGGTTAGGGTTAGGGTTAGGGTTAGGATTGGTGTTAGGTATAGGGTTAGGGTTAGGGTTAGGGTTAGGGTTCGGGTTGGTGTTAGGGTTAGGGTTAGGGTTAGTGTTAGGGTTAGGGTTAGGGTTAGGGTTAGGGTTAGGTTACCCCGAGCACTACCCCTCGCACTAGGCCTACGCCTAGCACTACCTCTGGTCCTACCCCTACCCCTGTCCCTACAGCTTCCCCTACCCATAGGCCCATACCCATCCCTACCCCTAGCCACAGCTCCCACTTCTGGTCCTAGGCCTACTCCGAGGTTTACCCCTACACCCACCCCTTGCCCTTTGCCTACCCCAGCGCTACGCCTACCGCTCCCACTAGCCCTACCTAGGGCCCTAGACCAACGCCTAGTGCTCCCTCTAGTCCGAGGCCTAGAACTTGCCCGTCGCTGACCAGTACACATTGCCCTTGTTAGGGTTAGGGTTAGGGTTAGTTTTAGGGTTAGGGTTAGGTTTAGGATTAGGGTTTAGGGTTAGGGTTAGGGTTAGGGTTGGTGTTAGGGTTAGGGTTAGGGTTAGGGTTAGGGTTGGTGTTAGGTTTAGGGTTAGGGTTAGGGTTAGGGTTAGGGTTGGTGTTAGGGTTAGGGTTAGGGTTAGGGTTAGGGTTAGGGTTAGGATTAGGGTTAGGGTTGGTGTTAGGGTTAGGGTTAGGGTTAGGGTTACGGTTAGGGTTGGTGTTAGGGTTAGGGTTAGAGTTAGGGTTAGGGTTGGTGTTAGCTATAGGGTTAGGGTTAGGGTTAGGGTTGGTGTTAGGGTAGGGTTAGGGTTAGGGTTAGGGTTAGGATTAGGGTTAGGGTTGGTGTTAGGGTTAGGTTTAGGGTTAGGGTTAGTGTTGGTGTTAGGCATAGGGTTAGGGTTAGGGTTAGGGTTAGGGTTAGGGTTAGGGTTGGTGTTAGGGTTAGGGTTAGGGTTAGGGTTAGGGTTGGTGTCAGGGTTAGGGTTAGGGTTAGGGTTAGGGTTGGTGTTAGGGTTAGGGTTAGGGTTAGGGTTAGGGTTAGGGTTAGGGTTGGTGTTAGGTATAGGGTTAGGGTTAGGGTTAGGGTTAGGGTTAGGGTTCGGGTTGGTGTTAGGGTTAGGGTTAGGATTAGGTTTAGGGTTGGTGTCAGGGTTAGGGTTAGGATTAGGTTTAGGGTTGGTGTTAGGGTTAGGGTTAGGGTTAGGGTTAGTTTTGGTGTTAGGCATAGGGTTAGGGTTAGGGTTAGGGTTAGGGTTAGGGTTAGGGTTGGTCTTAGGGTTAGGGTTAGGGTTAGGGTTAGGGTTAGGGTTGGTGTCAGGGTTAGGGTTAGGGTTAGGGTTAGGGTTAGGGTTGGTGTTAGGGTTAGGGTTAGGGTTAGGGTTAGGGTTGGTGTTAGGTATAGGGTTAGGGTTAGGGTTAGGGTTAGGGTTAGGGTTCGGGTTGGTGTTAGGGTTAGGGTTAGGGTTAGGGTTAGTGTTAGGGTTAGGGTTAGGGTTAGGGTTAGGGTTAGGTTACCCCGAGCACTACCCCTCGCCCTAGGCCTACGCCTAGCACTACCTCTAGTCCTACACCTACCCCTGTCCCTACAGCTTCCCCTACCCATAGGCCCACCCCCATCCCTACCCCTAGCCACAGCTCCCACTCATGGTCCTAGGCCTACTCCGAGGTTTACCCCTACACCCAACCCTTGCCCTTTGCCTACCCCAGCGCTACGCCTACCGCTCCCACTAGCCCTACCTCGGGCCCTAGACCAACGCCCAGTGCTCACTCTAGTCCGAAGCCTAGCACTTGCCCGTCGCCAACCGGTACACCTTGCACTACCGATAGCCAGAGCACTAACCCGTGTCCTACCAAATCACCCTGGACAATCCATTATCCACACCCTAATCCAGCCCTACATCCGTTCGGAGTCCTAGGACTACCCGGAGCCATTTCGTGACACCTACCCCTATTCCTCGGCCAACACCTACCCCTACCACTAGTCCTAGGCTTAACATGAGCCCTAACCCTAACACTGCCCGTGGTCCTCTTCCAAACACTAGCCCTTCAACTAACCCTACCCCGAGCACTACCCCTCGCCCTAGGCCTACGCCTAGCACTACCTCTGGTCCTACCACTACCCCTGGCCCTACAGCACCCCCTACCCATAGGCCCACCCCCAACCCTACCACTAGCCACAGCTCCCACTCCTGGCCCTAGGCCTACTCCGAGGTTTACCTCGACACCCACCCCTTGCCCTATGCCTACCCCAGCGCTACGCCTACCGCTCTCACTAGCCCTAGCTCGGGCCCTAGACCAACGCACATGGCTCCTTCTAGTCCGTGGCCTAGAACTTGCCCGTCGCTGACCACTACACCTTGCCCTTGTTAGGGTTAGGGTTAGGGTTAGTTTTAGGGTTAGGGTTAGGTTTAGGATTAGGGTTTAGGGTTAGGGTTAGGGTTAGGTTTGGTGTTAGGGTTAGGGTTAGGGTTAGGGTTAGGGTTAGGGTTGGTGTTAGGGTTAGGGTTAGGGTTAGGGTTAGGGTTAGGGTTGGTGTTAGGGTTAGGGTTAGGGTTAGGGTTAGGGTTAGGGTTAGGATTAGGGTTAGGTTTGGTGTTAGGGTTAGGGTTAGGGTTAGGGTTACGGTTAGGGTTGGTGTTAGGGTTAGGGTTAGGGTTAGGGTTAGGGTTGGTGTTAGGTATAGGGTTAGGGTTAGGGTTAGGGTTAGGGTTGGTGTTAGGGTAGGGTTAGGGTTAGGGTTAGTGTTAGGGTTAGGGTTAGGGTTAGGGTTAGGATTAGGGTTAGGGTTGGTGTTAGGTTTAGGGTTAGGGTTAGGGTTAGTGTTGGTGTTAGGCATAGGGTTAGGGTTAGGGTTAGTGTTAGGGTTTGTGTTAGGGTTAGGGTTAGGGTTAGAGTTGGTGTCAGGGTTAGGGTTAGGGTTAGGGTTAGGGTTAGGGTTAGGGTTAGGGTTAGGGTTGGTGTTAGGGTTAGGGTTAGGGTTAGGGTTAGGATTGGTGTTAGGTATAGGGTTAGGGTTAGGGTTAGGGTTAGGGTTCGGGTTGGTGTTAGGGTTAGGGTTAGGGTTAGTTTTAGGGTTAGGGTTAGGTTTAGGATTAGGGTTTAGGGTTAGGGTTAGGGTTAGGGTTGGTGTTAGGGTTAGGGTTAGGGTTAGGGTTAGGGTTGGTGTTAGGTTTAGGGTTAGGGTTAGGGTTAGGGTTAGGGTTAGGGTTGGTGTTAGGGTTAGGGTTAGGGTTAGGGTTAGGGTTAGGGTTAGGATTAGGGTTAGGGTTGGTGTTAGGGTTAGGGTTAGGGTTAGGGTTAGGGTTAGGGTTAGGGTTGGTGTTAGAATTAGGGTTAGGGTTAGGGTTCGGGTTGGTGTTAGGGTTAGGGTTATGGTTAGTTTTAGGGTTAGGGTTAGGTTTAGGATTAGGGTTTAGGGTTAGGGTTAGGGTTAGGGTTGGTGTTAGGGTTAGGGTTAGGGTTAGGGTTAGGGTTGGTGTTAGGTTTAGGGTTAGGGTTAGGGTTAGGGTTGGTGTTACGGTTAGGGTTAGGGTTAGGGTTAGGATTAGGGTTTAGGGTTAGGGTTAGGGTAAGGGTTAGGGTTGGTGTTAGGTTTAGGGTTAGGGTTAGGGTTAGGGTTACGGTTAGGGTTGGTGTTAGGGTTAGGTTTAGGGTTAGGGTTAGGGTTAGGGTTAGGGTTGGGGTTAGGGTTAGGGTTAGGGTTAGTGTTAGGGTTAGGGTTAGGGTTAGGGTTAGGGTTACGGTTAGGGTTGCTGTTAGAATTAGGGTTAGGGTTAGGGTTAGTGTTGGTGTTAGGTATAGGGTTAGGGTTAGGGTTAGGGTTAGGGTTCGGGTTGGTGTTAGGGTTAGGGTTAGGGTTAGGGTTAGTGTTAGGGTTAGGGTTAGGGTTAGGGTTAGGGTTAGGTTACCCCGAGCACTACCCCTCGCCCTAGGCCTACGCCTAGCACTACCTCTGGTCCTACCCCTACCCCTGTCCCTACAGCTTCCCCTACCCATAGGCCCACCCCCATCCCTACCCCTAGCCACAGCTCCCACTCCTGGTCCTAGGCCTACTCCGAGGTTTACCCCTACACCCACCCCTTGCCCTTTGCCTACCCCAGCGCTACGCCTACCGCTCCCACTATCCCTACCTCGGGCCCTAGACCAACGCCCAGTGATCCCTCTAGTCCGAGGCCTAGAACTTGCCCGTCGCTGACCAGTACACCTTGCCCTTGTTAGGGTTAGTGTTAGGGTTAGTTTTAGGGTTAGGGTTAGGTTTAGGATTAGGGTTTAGGGTTAGGGTTAGGGTTAGGGTTGGTGTTAGGTTAGGGTTAGGGTTAGGGTTAAGGTTAGGGTTGGTGTTAGTTTTAGGGTTAGGGTTAGGGTTAGGGTTAGGGTTAGGGTTGGTGTTAGGGTTAGAATTAGGGTTAGGATTAGGGTTAGGGTTAGGATTAGGGTTAGGGTTTGTGTTAGGGTTAGGGTTAGGGTTAGGATTACGGTTAGGGTTGGTGTTAGGGTTAGGGTTAGAGTTAGGGTTAGGGTTGGTGTTAGGTATAGGGTTAGGGTTAGGGTTAGGGTTGGTGTTAGGGTAGGGTTAGGGTTAGGGTTAGGGTTAGGGTTAGGGTTAGGATTAGGGTTAGAGTTCGTGTTAGGGTTAGGGTTAGGGTTAGGGTTAGTGTTGGTGTTAGGCATAGCCCTTGTTAGGGTTAGGGTTAGGGTTAGGCTTAGGGTTAGGGTTAGATTAGGGTTTAGGGTTAGGGTTAAAGTTAGGGTTGATGTTAGGTTTAGGGTTAGGGTAAGGGTTAGGGTTGGTGTTAGGTTTAGGGTTAGGGTTAGGGTTAGGGTTACGGTTAGGGTTGGTGTTAGGGTTAGGTTTAGGGTTAGGGTTAGGATTAGGATTAGGGTTGGTGTTAGGGTTAGGGTTAGGGTTAGGGTTAGGATTAGGGTTTAGGGTTAGGGTTAGGGTAAAGGTTAGGGTTGGTGTTAGGTTTAGGGTTAGGGTTAGGGTTAGGGTTACGGTTAGGGTTGGTGTTAGGGTTAGGTTTAGGGTTAGGGTTAGGGTTAGGGTTAGGGTTGGGGTTAGGGTTAGGGTTAGGGTTAGTGTTAGGGTTAGGGTTAGGGTTAGGTTTAGGATTAGGGTTTAGTGTTAGGGTTAGGGTTAGATTAGGGTTAGGGTTAGGGTTAGGGTTAGGATTAGGGTTAGGGTTGGTGTTAGGGTTAGTGTTAGGGTTGGTGTTAGGGTTAGGGTTAGGGTTAGGGTTAGTGTTAGGGTTAGGGTTAGGGTTAGGATTAGGATTAGGGTTAGGGTTGGTGTTAGGGTTAGGGTTAGTGTTGGTGTTAGGCATAGGGTTAGGGTTAGGGTTAGGGTTAGGGTTAGGGTTAGGGTTAGGGTTAGGGTTGGTGTTAGGTATAGGTTTAGGGTTAGGGTTAGAGTTAGGGTTAGGGTTAGGGTTGGTGTTAGGTTTAGGGTTAGGGTTAGGGTTAGTGTTAGGGTTAGGGTTAGGGTTAAAGTTAGGATTAGGGTTAGGGTTGGTGTTAGGGTTATGGTTAGCTTTAGGGTTAGGGTTCGTGTTATGCATAGGGTTAGGGTTAGGGTTAGGGTTAGGGTTAGGGTTAGGGTTAGTGTTAGGGTTAGGGTTAGGGTTAGGTTTAGGATTAGGGTTTAGTGTTAGGGTTAGGGTTAGATTAGGGTTAGGGTTAGGGTTAGGGTTAGGATTAGGGTTAGGGTTGGTGTTAGGGTTAGTGTTAGGGTTGGTGTTAGGGTTAGGGTTAGGGTTAGGGTTAGTGTTAGGGTTAGGGTTAGGGTTAGGATTAGGATTAGGGTTAGGGTTGGTGTTAGGGTTAGGGTTAGTGTTGGTGTTAGGCATAGGGTTAGGGTTAGGGTTAGGGTTAGGGTTAGGGTTAGGGTTAGGGTTAGGGTTGGTGTTAGGTATAGGTTTAGGGTTAGGGTTAGAGTTAGGGTTAGGGTTAGGGTTGGTGTTAGGTTTAGGGTTAGGGTTAGGGTTAGTGTTAGGGTTAGGGTTAGGGTTAAAGTTAGGATTAGGGTTAGGGTTGGTGTTAGGGTTATGGTTAGCTTTAGGGTTAGGGTTCGTGTTATGCATAGGGTTAGGGTTAGGGTTAGGGTTAGGGTTAGGGTTGGTGTTAGAATTAGGGTTAGGGTTAGGATTAGGGTTAGGGTTGGTGTTAGGGTTAGGGTTAGGGTTAGGGTTGGTGTTAGGGTTAGGGTTAGGGTTAGAATTACTGTTAGGGTTAGGGTTGGGGTTAGGGTTGGGGTCAGGGTTAGGTTACCCCGAGCACTACCCCTCGCTTTAGGCCTACGCCTAGCACTACCTCTGGTCCTACCCTACCCCTGTCCCTACAGCTCCCCCTACCAATAGGCCAACCCCCATCCCTACCCCTAGCAACAGTTCCCACTCCTGGTCCTAGGCCTACTCCCAGGTTTACCCCGACACCCACCCCTTGCCCTTTGCCTACCCCAGCGCTACGCCTACCGCTCCCACTAGCCCTCCTCAAGCCCTAGACCAACGCCCAGTGCTCACTCTAGTCCGAAGCCTAGCACTTGCCCGTCGCCAACCGGTACACCTTGCCCTACCGATAGCCAGAGCACTAACCCGTGTCCTACGAAATCACCCTGGACCCACCTTTAGCCACACCCTAATCAGCCCTACATCCGTTCGGAGTCCTAGGACTACACGGAGCCATTTCGTGACACCTACACCTAGTCCTCGGCCAACCCCTACCACTACCACTAGTCCTAGGCTTAACATGAGCCCTAACCCTAACACTGTCCGTGGGCCTCTGCCAAACACTAGCCCTTCAACTAACCCTACCCCGAGCACTACCCCTCGCCCTAGGCCTACGCCTAGCACTACCTCTGGTCCTACCACTACACCTGGCCCTACAGATCCCCCTACCCATAGGCCCACCACCAACCCTACCACTAGCCACAGCTCCCACTCCTGGCCCTAGGCCTACTCCGAGGTTTACCTCGACACCCACCCCTTGCCTTATGCCTACCCCAGCGCTACGCCTACCGCTCTCACTAGCCCAAGCTCGGGCCCTAGACCAACGCCCATGGCTCCTTCTAGTCCGAGGCCTAGAACTTGCCCGTCGCTGACCAGTACACCTTGCCCTTGTTAGGGTTAGGGTTAAAGTTAGGGTTGGTGTTAGGGTTAGGGTTAGGGTTAGAGTTAGGGTTAGGGTTAGGGTTAGGGTTGGTGTTAGGGTTAGGGTTAGGGTTAGGGTTAGGGTTGGTGTTAGGGTTAGGGTTTGGGTTAGGGTTAGGTTTGGTGTTATGTTTAGGTTTAGTGTTAGGGTTAGGGTTAGGGGTGGTGTTAGGGTTAGGGTTAGGGTTAGGGTTAGGGTTCGTGTTAGGCATAGGGTTAGGGTTAGGGTTAGGGTTAGGGTTAGGGTTAGGGTTAGGGTTGGTGTTAGGGTTAGGGTTAGGGTTAGGGTTAGGGTTGGTGTTAGGGTTAGGGTTAAGGTTAGGATTAGGGTTAGGGTTGGTGTTAGGGTTAGGGTTAGGGTTAGGGTTAGGGTTGGTGTTAGGGTTATGGTTAGGGTTAGGGTTAGGGTTAGGGTTAGGGTTGGCGTTAGGGTTAGGGTTAGGGTTAGGGTTAGGGTTGGTGTTAGGTATAGGGTTAGGTTTAGGGTTAGGGTTAGGGTTGGTGTTAGGGTTAGGGTTAGGGTTAGGGTTAGTGTTAGGGTTAGGGTTAGGGTTAGGGTTAGGGTACCCCGAGCACTACCCCTCGCCCTAGGCCTACGCCTAGCACTACCGCTGGTCCTACCACTACCCCTGGCCCTGCAGCTCCCCCTACCCATAAATCCACCCCCACCCCTACCCCTAGCCACAGCTCCCACTCCTGGCCCTAGGCCTACACCGAGGTTTACCTCGACACCCACCCCTTGCCCTATGCCTACCCCAGCGCTACGCCTACCGTTTCCACTAGCCATAGCTCGGGCCCTAGACCAACGCCCATGGCTCCCTCTCGTCTGAGGCCTAGAACTTGCCCGTCGCTGACCAGTGCACGTTGCCCTTGTTAGGGTTAGGGTTAGGGTTAGGGTTTAGGGTTAGGGTTAGGGTTGGTGTTAGGTATAGGGTTAGGGTTAGGGTTAGGGTTAGGGTTAGGGTTGGTGTTAGGGTTAGGGTTAGGGTTAGGGTTAGGGTTGGTGTTAGGTATAGGGTTAGGGTTAGGGTTAGGGTTGGTGATAGGGTTAGGGTTAGGGTTAGGGTTAGTGTTAGGGTTAGGGTTAGGGTTAGGGTTAGGGTACCCCGAG